>NC_050574.1:317855610-318224232 GCF_011100635.1 Trichosurus vulpecula | reverse complement strand
ATAATATAATTTGTTCTCAGAATATAAAGGATTGTTTTTCCTCTGACACTAGGTTAGCAGTGTATAAGAAAAATGTTACGTAGGACAAAAGTGAACTCCACCGAAGATGACTCTCTGAAACAAGGAATATGTTTTATAAGACAGGCAAAGCCAAACACACCAGGAAATGCCTTGAAAGACTTTCAGCCTCAGGGATAAACTTTTAGAATATTAGAAAGATAAGACTTATGTTTAATCTCACACCAAAGAAATGAAAATCCATTTACCAGTGTTTAGGATTTTCTTTATATTATGTGCCATTGAATTTTTTAAAATTATTAATATTTTTTTGTTTTAACACCATCTTAATTTCCAAATACATACCTCTCATTTAATCTGCCATCCTTTGTAACAAAGAATAAAGAGAGAGAAAGAGGGGGGGAATGAAGGAAGGAGGGAAGGAGACAGGGAGAGGGGGGGAGAGAGAGAGAGAAAGAGAGAGAGAGAGAGAAGCAAAACTAAACAACACATCCACCAAGACTGGCAGGGGTGTGTGTGTGTGTGTGTGTGTGTGTGTGTGTGTGTCTGTATCTGTATTCTATACTTATAGTCCTTTACCTTTGCAAAGAAATGAATTGAGAGAGGTCCATTTTCTCCTCTCTTGGTATGCACCCTAATTTCAAGTGGTCAAAAAGAAGTGTAATGCAAAGGAAATTCTGACAGCCCAGCTAATGGGGACTCTGGTCAGAAAGTAGTTGCTGACTTAAAAAGCCCAGAATGCCAGAGCCAGAGAAGATGAAAGGCATATTACTATATGTTATTGCAACCACACTTTTAACAGCAGGCCTCACTGAAGCTTTGGTAAAGAAAAGTTTTAACAAAGCTCTGAAACATTCTCGAAAAACTTTTCTTAAAATCTCTTTTTGGAGCTTGTAATTCCAGAACAGTCGATAAATCTGACTTAATCTTAGTCCTAGTGATTAAATATTTCACCACTTGGCAGACTGGGACCACAGTAAGCTTACTTTTGCACCCTGTTAACAATTAAGGGGGAACATCATGATATAAAACCATGTGGGACAAAACTAGGATTATAAGGGTTGCTTTGGAAAGGTAGATAAATGAGATAACTCCTAAGAAATAAAGGGCAGGGTTGGCTGGAAATGAACCAAAGTCTTTTCTTCTTGTTCATACCATAAATGCAACATGCATTTATGATTCTAAAGGATCTATTATTTCAAATAGCAAGATGAGTTTGGGGTAGGACTCCTAGGCATGGGCATGATACAAGGGAAAGAACATTGGTTCTGAAGTCAAAGAACTTGGTTTCAAACCCCACCTCTGCTGCTGACTACTTGGATGACCTTAGGTAAGGCAGTTAACTTCCCCTCTCAGTTTGATTGAATATAAAATGAAAGTGTTGGGTTAGGTGATCTCTAAGATCCCTTCCACCTCCAGCTTTCTAAGATCCTGTTGGGAAAGTTCCCTTACATAAAGAAGAAAAGGCTGTGGTGGGAAATGTCATGAATGGAATCTCAGAAACTTCTACTTCTTTCCATTCACATTGTTCTATGGGATTTCACTAGACAAGTAGCTGAGGGTGCTACATATATGTCTTATCATAGAATATCTATAAAACAGCGAAAGTAATGATTAGTGATAAGTAGGATTTATCTAGGACTTTAAGGTTTGTGAAGCACTTTTCAAACATTATCTCTCAATTTATCTTCATACCCTGGGACAAATTCAAGGATAAACAATGGAGCACCTCCCCCAAATTGTATGCACGGTCACACCATAATGCCAGCTCTGCTTATAGGTTTCTCTTTAGGGTCCTCAATTCTCTTCCTTATGCCTCCTCCTGAACAATGTCACCAATGACACTGATGGTCCCCTCCTAAGCATTCATAGAGCTAGAAAATTATGTTTACAAATCTCCAAATTAAAGGGCCTTTAACTCAGCCATATACTTGAGGAAAAGAAACTCCAGTGGGAGATAAGACCTTGGTGATCTTCTCAAGGGAATGAAACAGTCCTCCTTTTTTTTTGACCAAGTTTTATCTGAGCTATCTATTCACAAACAAACAGCCCTGGAATTCAAGTTCTTCTATAACCTCTAAAATGTCACTTTCCCAAGTATCCTTCCTCACTTGGCTGAATTATATGTCTAGCATATTTATTTTGTTCCTGGTTCTCAGGTTTATCATTTTTCAATTACTGTTTGTACTTGCAGTCACAGCAGAGGCTAATCTGGGTCTTTAAATGAGTATGGCTCCCTGTGTATAAAATACTAATTAAGCATTCCATTTCTATGCCTCCAAAGATTCTTTGATCTGAAGAAGAGACTGTGACTACAGGTACATCTATGAGGTTAAAGTCAGCATTGGTCTTCATTGAGTTTATATGTAGGGAAATAATTCCTCCATCCTATCTTAGGTTCTGTTCATACCAATTCCTAGCCCTCGTCATTTTTGCCCCCTTTCATTCCTGCCCTAATAAAGGTATAGCTGCCTTTGGGAAGCCTTACCCAAGGATCTCAGCTCACAGGGATCTATCTCTCTCCTCTAAAAGTTCAGAGCCCTGATTCTCTGTCCCACTCTTATTAGTACTAATGAGCTAATGTAGACATAGCAGCTATAGCCAAAGACAAAGGGAGGAATTTAGGAAGAATGGAGAGGATTCAAAGTACATGGGAACAAAATAAATTATATATCATCTCCTCTATGCTCCTGGAGTTATCTAAGAGATGCTTCCAGTAAGACAAGAAAAGATGAGCTCATTCCTAATTATCTTACTCAATCACCAAAAGCAGTTATTCTATCTACCTATCCAATAGTCTGTAGAATATTAAGCACAAAAGAATGATAACAGGATAGAACTTGTCCCAGGACTCTTTATATCTTAACTTCATTGAATAAAATGAGAGGAATGAGATAATACTACTACAATGACTAATGATAATAATTACGGAACTAGACCATCACTAAAGATAAAACCAGAATCTTCCAGGTATAATATTGACTCCAAAAAAATTAATTAGTAATTAAAAAATTAATAGCTGTAGTCATACTAAGTACACATAAACACTGAACTATTTGGAATAAAAAATATTATTCATACAGAAGTCAAAGCCCAAAAAGAAGAGAGACTCTGAAATGGGCTGATGTAGAGGCTGGGAGGAGAAAGAGAATAAAGCGAAACCATTTGGGAATGAGAAGCCCTTAACATTCCCATTGTTCTCTCTACTCCTGGAGTTGTCCCAACTATCAGCAGAAGATGAGCTTGTATCCCAATACTTTCATCCAATTAAACACTAACCATGAAAGAATAAGAAGATGACAGTGAATTGCCCCAGGACTGAGCTACATGGAATGTGAAAAATTACAATGAAATAAAGGACATTTACATAGCAGTTTCAAGATTGCAAAGTGCTTTTTATATACTATCTTGTGTCTCTCAACAACCCTATGAGATGGGTGCTATGGGCATTAGTGACCCCTTTGGCAGCTAACTTTGAAATTTGAAGGTAAGGGGGCAGAGACAGAGAGCTGACTGTTCTATAACATGAGTTGTTTGGGAAAGAAGCTAGGATCCTCCATACTTTGTTAAGGACACCCAGATGACCACTTTTTTCATCAGTTTTCCTTAAGCTTTTGGCCGGAAGTCAGAAAGAATAAGAATTCTGGGTTCCAGGACAGTGCCCTGGTACCTCACACAATCCATGGCACAGAATATGCATTCAGTAATTGCTTTTTGATTGAGTGACTGAGAATATAGTGAGCTTCCAGATTAACTCAAATAACAGATCTTGTGAAGTAGTCGCATTATTCGAATTCATGCTGCCTATTTCCCTTGGGCTGGAACCAATCACCACAGTTCACATCATTATAAGTTCAAATACGTGAATTTGAATACATGAGGCCACTTTGTGGGGTTCATTGTTCTCACTACTCAGGAGCTTGCTGTTTTTATTTGGGGAGATTGTATGCTACTACCTCCTCAAATGCCCCACTACTGTACCTCCCTGTGACTTGCAGATGACCTGTTCTTCTCAAAACCTAAGCCAAAGAAGCACTAACTAGAGGATACCTCCCAGCCCCAAAGGCTCTGGGGCCAAACCTGCAGTGAAAGGACCACTCAGAGAGGCCCTACCCCAGAGTGTCAGCCATAGCCTTAAGTTTTACGAGAGCTTCAGTCTGTGTCAGACAGTATCTGTGGCAGGTACCCAGGGGGTTGGAGAATTACATGCCCTTAGAGTATCCAGGTACCAAATGGTTCCATTTGTCAAAAGGTCCAAAACATCAAATGTAAATCACTTATCCCAGCATGACACTACAACCATTTTAGGCATTTTAGGTATCAGGAGGGGGTCAAGAGTCTAGAAGAAGGGAGGCAGTTGTTCCCCTGGCCAGATCACATCTAACATGTTATGTCTAGTTCTGGGTCCTACATTCTTTGGTCCTGGCGTGATAAGCTGGACCATGTCTAGAGGGGAGTGGTCAAGCTAGTTAAGGGCCTAGAGACCATGCCATGAAAGCTCATTAAAAGAATCTGGGGGCTGTATATTTTGAATCCTCTCTTACATTTTGCTGTACACATGTCAATGCTATTTTTTTCTCTTCTTATTTGTATTTAAGTTTATAATATGCTTCTTTTTCTTTCTTATTGTGCACTTAAGTTTAAAATAATTTTTTTAAAAGAGAAAAAATAATCTGGGGGATCTTTTACTTGCAGAAGGGGAGAATTTGGGGGACCATCAAGTATTTCAATGGCTGTCAGAGACTAGACCTTTTGTAACAGCGATGTTGCTTGTAGCTGCTGTGGAGGTATAAGGCCAATAACACCAGCACACAGAAGGGCTGCTAGCACAGGTTCTTTGATCTGCTTTTCTAAGGAAAGCAACTTTAAGGTGTTAACAATCTCACTTTAATTAAACATACATATATCATTCACTTAGTTCAGGGGGAAAAGCCAGCACCCTGAACTTCAGAGAGAAAACGAATAGAAATTATAAGCAGAAATTATATAAACAGAGCAAATAACACAAACCAATCTATCCATAGCAATACATGCATAGTTACCACAGAGAGAAGCAACAATATCTGGGTTTTTCAAAGCCAGGGAGGCTGCTTCAGTGGCTACTCAGAGTCTCATCACCAACACTCTTTCAATGAGTGTACCCCCAAAGGCAAAATGCCTCTGAGTTTATATACACTTCTTCAAGGTCAAAGGGTGTCACAACCATGCGACTCAAACCCAAGTGACTTAAATGCTTACTCAAGGTCAAAGGGTGTCACAACCATGCGACTCAAACCCAAGTGAACTAGGCCTTCCCTTGACATAAGCAGGTCATCAAAGACTCCCAATTCAACCAAAGATTCCTTAGTGCTGAGAAGCACTCCAAAACAAAGACAACAAAAAGTCCCCTTTGCTTGCCATTACATTTGAAAGGCAAAACCCATCAAAGGTATTTGATCACCTCAGCATTCCAAAAGAGAAAAGAGTTTAAAAAAAGTCTCACCCTAATTACCATAACAAGTGTTCTGCTTGTCCATAGCAGACAGAACTGGGAAGCAATGAGTAGAAGTGGCAAAGAGACAAATTTAATTTGATGCACAGAAAAAAAAAACACAACTTCCTAACAGGGCCATCCAGAGGTAAAATGGGATGAGCATTTGTCGGAAATAATATAGAAGGGATTCTTTATTCAGTCATGGATTGAACCAGAGAGCCTTTGTTGAGATTCCTTCGAACTATGAAATCCTGACCAAAATGTATTCGGGTTTTTTTTTTAGCTATTAAAGCTTTAAAATTGCACCAAGCTTTTCAGATACCCTATATGGTTCTTAGTTTTAAGCCTTATCTCCCAGTACTGCATATACACACCCTCCATCAAAAACATGCCTAACTCTTTACTGCCCCTTGGTCACACCGGGTTCACTCTAGTCCCTTTGCCTGACATGCCTGCCTTCCTCCTGCTGTTTACTTGAATGATATGTATGCTTCAAGGCCCAGCATAAGCCCTGCCTCCTCCTTCCTTCATGTCTCCAACCCACGGTTATCTTCTTTATCTCAAAACTTTTTCTATTTATAGTCAGTACAGAGTTTATTACAGAAACGATCTATAGATAGATAGATAGATAGATAGATTGATATCATATGTGTTGGGCAGAGACTTTTTGTGAAGGCAAAGTAGTCTATTTTTTATCTCAATTCCCACCTAGCCTTTAACTGCTGAATGGGTGTTGCCTCAGAAAAACTGAGACCTGGGAAAGACCTTAGGTTCAAGCAATATATCTGGGGCCATCACCAGACCTCCTGACCTATGTCTTGTGACTGGACTCTGATGACTGTAGAGGAGAGAGTGAGGCTGATGACTTTGCTCAGCTCTGCCTCACTTGAATCCAATCCACTTGTAAGGCAAGACATCTCCCTCATGATGTCATTGGTTCTCTTTGAGAATGAAGGAAGAACAACAGCAAGGGCAGGGACTGAGTCTTTTCTTTCTCTTTTGCTCTCCCATGGTGCCCTGTACAGGACTGAGAGAGTTCCAAGAAGCTGCTCAGTTTGAGGTTGATTGAATTTTATTTTCCCTAAGTTTTTGTTATGGAAGAGAGTTTTGCTCTTTCTGACCTTCCCGAAAGGCAACTTTGGGCTTCTCCTTCCTTCTGTTTTCTCCTTTGGGTCACTGGTACCTGTTTTCATACATGTATTTCTGAAATAGCACATAAGATTGCTAATGAAACCATCTTCCTTCAAAGATAATTCATTTCAACAAACACTTATTAAGCTCCTGCCACATCTGCCAGTGTATGTGATATTTCTCATGGGTTATCGCCCTCCTCTCCACGGAGAGAAATAGAGCAGAAAAGCATTCATTAAGCACTTACTGTATGACAAGCACTATGCTGTGTTCTCAGGATACAAACAGAATAGTGAAACAGTCCTGCTCCCAAAGAGCTCACAATCTGATTGGGAAAGACAGAACACATAGGAAAAGAAGGATCTTCCATAGATTTTTTTTTAATTCGGGATCAAGATTAATACAGTTAATCTGTATTAATCTGATTTCAATACAGTTAATCTGATTTCAGCTGCATTTAATATCCTTTTCACTTACATTATTTTAGTCATTGTGAATATTCCTGATATTTGTTCAACCAGTTCCAAATCCACCTAACTATTCCATTATCTGGCTCACTCCTCTCCATTTTGTCCATTAGCATAAAACGACATGCCTAGTTTTAGCTCCCTGTGAACTATTTTGGTCTATCCTCCCTAGTGCCCAGGAAAAGTGTCCTTTTCCTTAAATGACATAATGCTGCTGTGGTAGATCATGCCTTGTCTCATTTCATTAAAGGTTTGCAGAACTCTTAATGCAAATGTAGCAGGCCTGTGACCCTGGTATTAACACCAATGTTTAGATGGTACACATGTCTTTGCATTAAACATGCTTGATATGGGGAACAAACTTACCAGGACTGAACTTGAATATCATGATTCATGTCAGGCAGGGGTAGAGTGTCATTTGAGGTGGCATATATTGGCTAGGTAGAAAATCCTTCCCCCAAGAGTCAAAGATGGTAGCAGCAAACCATTTGATGAATCATAATAGGATATGGGGTTATTCAACTGGCCCCCTTCCTGCTTACCTTGCAAGGTTCACTAAAATATTCATCAGGTCTTATCAGGCTAATATGCTTCTGAAGGAGCAATTTTCTGATACATGAGACAGGACAATATGAAAAAGAACATTAAGAAAAATATCTTATTCCAAAATGAAAGAGAAAAAAGATCATTTAGCTTCTCTCATGGTGTTATCTATTCATGAATAACTGTGCATTTAATCCAAAGGAGGGCACAGGGAGAGCTTTTATGTCCTCACCTTCAGATTACCTTCATGCAAAACTCAATCAATTTCACTCCACATCCCACTGCTTTTCACCGCCCCCCCCCCCAAGAAAATCGTACCATTACTGTCACTTGTGACATCTAAGTCATAAGTACAACCCTTGAATGTCAGATCTGGAACCAACCAGAGGTGCCATCTAGCTCAATTCTCTTCATTTTACGGATAAGGAACTGATACTCAGCAAATAGATATTATTTGTCTAAGGGAGAGAAATAATATTTTATTCTAGCTAGAAAAGCCAATTGACATGCATAGATAAGTTGTTGTATACTACTCTGTAAATACCAGGCTCAGAGAAGAAGGAGCATAACCTGGATACAAATCTAGAACTAAGTTCTGGAACTTTCAGAGTTTATTAATTTTGAGGTACTTCTCGGTAGGTGGTAAGCATTTGGCTTCCACGGGATCCTAGTTGAAGAATTATCTTAAACTTAGTTAAGTGTCTGAGTCTTATGTCTTATGTCTATTATAAGCATGAAGAAATGCTAAGACTCATGACCAACTGAATGTGTATGCCAAGTAGGTATCAGCTACAGAGAGTGATTTCAGGAGCATTGTTTTAAAAAAAAAACTCACTTGCCAAGCTCTCCATGGTTCCTAAACTTTCCTTACTGAGGGACAAGGCCTTTGATTCTATTGGGAAAAAAATTATTTTAAATTTTACATGAGTAGGAGATAGAAAATGGGGTCTGAAATTCAAACCAACATGGAAATGATGGAGAGTAGCAGCTTACATTTACATGCTAGTACTTCACATTTATATAGCATTTTAAGATCTATAACACATTTCCCTCACAACAGCAACATGACAGAAGTAGTGCAAAGATTGCCATCCCTATTTTGCAAATGAGGATTCTGAGAAGTTGGATGACTGGCCCATTCTAGGTCACACACCTAGGAACTAAGTGGCAGACCCAATGAGTCACAGTAGCCCTTTGAAGTGGTAGTCTATGCACCACCATTACTATTTTATAGATGAGAAAGAGAAGTCAGATCCAGTATTAGAACCTAGGTTTTCTAACTCTGAATCAAGTGTTTTATTCCACAATTGATATTGACATCAGATCTTTTCCTGAGAAAGAGGCAGCTAAGTAGCCTACTCTGTGCCTGAAACATTTAAGTGTAATCGAAGTTTCAATCTTCTTTAGTTACTGGAAAAACTTCAACAGAAAATTGAGTTTGGGACTCTTTTGAAATTTTAGCTCTTGGATTAGATAACAGGACACAGTAAACTAATTAAACTTGCATATTATTATCATGTAACAATGCTGAGCGAATTCCCAGAAGCGAGGAAATAATAAGTTGCTATTAAATCGTCCCTGATTCCAATTGGTCAACCAAAATTAATTCTCCACAAGTGTGAACAGCACCCTTGGCCCAAAATATAAGTGCTGTGTTCCCAGTTTGGAAGGAAATTTTAAGTTAGAGCTTTAACTGGCTGTTTTAGGTTAGAAATAGATAGAAACCCTGGGAGAATTTAGATAAATTCATAATGTGTTGATCCCTGATGGACAACTAAAGGATTTCATCCTTGGTCCTTCAGGGATGATGCCACAGAGGGTGACTATATCCTCTCCAAAATGTCCTTGGTTTCCTACTTGATCCTCACTTTCTTCCTCTGTAAAGGAGCCTAGGAGGCTCATAAAATACTATGAGGATCAAATGAGATGATAGATGTAAAAGTGCTTTGTAAAGTATAAAGTGCTATACATAGAGGCCTGGACCTGCAGCCAGGAGCACCTGGCCAGGTACGTACTAGAAAATCCATGCAGCATGTAACACAGTTTTAAAGGAATTCAATAATATGTTTTCAAGATATCTTGAAGAGAAGATTTCTAAAGAATGGAAAATCTCTCCAGTGGCATTACTGTTGAAGCAAGTCAACTAGAGAGACAACTTGATATAGTAGAAAGAGAGCTGGTCTCAGAGTCAAGTAAGCAGCCTCTGGCCAGCCTCTGACCCTTGGCAAATGACCCAAACTCTTCGTGAGCCAGTCAACTCTCTATAACTGTAAGTTCTAGAAAAGGCACCATAATGCACTGGTAGAAGTTCCTCATTGCAAACTTATGGAACCAGTGAAGGTCTAGTCTCTCCCCCTACCCAAAAAATGACTAAGAAGACATCCATATGTTTACTTTCTCATCTCAAAAAAAATTAAGAGTAGTCTATGTATATATTGAGGGTATCTTTGATGAAAATATGAGGGAAGAAACAAGCAGACTTTTGCAAGCAATTCTGTATTATAGGTCACATCTGAATGCAGCCTCTCCAGCAAAGCATCTCCTATGCGCATAAGCAAGGGATCAAACACGATTCCTTGAATAGATGCTTGTGAAATATTAAAAGACACAGACAGAGGAAGATCTCTAGTGCATCAGGTAGACTTCTATGGAGGATATAATGGGAAGATATGGGCAAGAAGACATTGATGGGTAGTTATCTCCATCTATGGAGGGATTATCTACACAAGAGAGAACACAGATTGATCGCAATATAGAAGTATACTAGCTGTTTTCAATAGCAGTTGAAAGACAGTGGACTGGGATTCAGGAGACCTGGCTCTCTTCTCTCACTTCTACCTCTTAACTTCCCTGGCTTTCTTCAAGACTTAGCTCAAACACCTAACTTCTACAGTAGGTCTTTCCCAGTCCATCCAACTGCTACTTTGGGTTCCTTTCTGCCATATAGTTACATATGTGTTGTTTTACCAATTAGAATACAAGCTCCTTGAAAGCAAGGTCTGGGTTTTTTTTTGTCTTTCTTTGAATCTCCAGTGCTTAGTACAGTGATTGGCACATTTTGTTGTTGTTCAGGTATATCAGTTGTATCCAACTCTTCATGACTCCATTTTGGAGTTTTCTTAGCAAGGATACTGGAATGGTTTGCCATTTCTTTCTCCAGGTCATTTTACAGATGAGGAACTGAGGTAAACGGGGTCAAGTGACTTGCCCAGGGCCACACAGCTAATAAGTGTCTGAGGCTAGATTTGAACTCATGAAGATGAATCTTCCTGATTCCAGGCTTGGCACTCTATCCACTGCATCACCTAGCTACCCATTTGGCACATAGGAAGCTCTTAATAAATCCTTGTCAATTGACTGAAAAACTAGTTTTTTCCTTGGGCACTAACCTTCTTTGGCCCTCAATTTCCTCATCTATGAAATGAAAAGGTTGAATTTAGTGATCCCCTATGCTCCCTCCCAGCTCCAGCATCCTGTGATTCTAAGACTGGAATTTTTTCATATGTATTTATTTTGCCTCTGCAACTAGACCAGGTGGATGCTCCTCAAGGGCAAGGATAGGGTCTTCTTTTTTTATTGTGTCCAACAAAGCACCTCGATGAGGGAATGCACAGAGGAGGCATTCAATGAAAACTGGTTGGTTGATTAAATGAACCAATTGAATGGCTGATCTGACCCTGTTCCCTAACAATATAAATAACCAGACAGATTGACAACTGTCCTGGATGAGCCCACCAGTAGTCCATTACTCAGTGTTCAGCTGTAATGATAGTTGAAACAAAATCAACCCCCAACAGTCTCCTCTGCTCACAGAATAGAAATGATTTAATTGAAAATCTGTTTTGTGGTCTAAATAGAAGCTAAGTTGTACCTCTTTCTTATTGACTAAATGCATTCCATTTTAGTCTTTAATGTCCCAAGGATGACTTAGGACAGCTTTTCTATATAAGCATTATATATTTTTTAAAAATATGAATAATTATTAGTAAGAGTAATAGCTAGAATTTATAGTCAACTTGTAGATTTTCATAGCACTTTTCAGATATCTTATTTTCTCCTCACAAAAACTCTGTGAGGTAGAGGCTGTTAATATTATTATTCTCATTTTATAGTTGAGGAAACTGAGGCAGACAGCAGTTAAGTGATTTGCCCAAGGTCAGAGAACTAGTAAGTATCTGAGGCTGAATTTGAACTAAAGTCTTCTTGACTCCAAGTCCAGCACTCTATCCATTGTATCACCAGCAATATAAGATCAATAACTAATGAGTTGAATATGCATAGCACTGGGTAAGTTATTTGCCAAAAGTCAGAGAACTAGCAAGTATCTAAGGCTGGATTTAAACTCTAGTCTTCCTGACTCCAAATCCAGCGCTCTATCCATTGTACCACCTACAATTTAATATCAATAAATAATGAGTTGCATTTGCATAACGCTTTATAAAGCATTTTTACATTATCATCTCATTTGTTCTTCCCACTATTCCTAGGTAGGCTGGGTTTTATTGTCCCCTGTTTACAGAGGAAGAAAATGAAGTCCAGAGAAAGCCAGTGACTTTTAATAAAACCAGTCAGAGGCAATGCTAAAACTCTATAGAACTCGTCTCCTAATTGCAAACTTTTTCCACTAAACTTTCCACAGTTAAGGAACTTCTAATGTTTGTTTTCAATATCCTCAGTACATTATAGCACATTCAAAAGATCAGAATATGATGCTGATGCCACCCCACCCACTGAAGCAAACAACCGGAGATGTGCCTAGGAGGTGCTATGTCCCTCAGCTCTGCACTCCTTAGGACCATAAGTTGTTATCTCCTCCCTGGCCATTTCATTTTTTAAAAAAATTTAATTCATTTTTAATAAACAACATTTATTTTCCCTCCCTCTCATATCCCCTACCCAACTAGAAAAGAAAAAGGAAAATATAAAAACCCCGTAGCAAAGATACGTAGTCGAAGAAAACAAATTTCTATATTGGACACATCCAGAAAAACAGGTCTCATTCTTCATCTTGAGTTCATCACTTCTCTATCAGAAGGAGGAGAGCCTACTTTATCATCCATCCTTTGGAATTGTGGTTGGTTATTGCATCGCTCAGAATTCTTTTTTTTTAATTAAGATTTTTTATTTTTAGTTTACAATGCTCAGTTCTGCATGATTTTGAGTTCCAGATTTTCTTCCCCCCCTCCCCGGCACCCTCCCCAAGGTGGCATGGAATCCGATATATCTTCTATATCTCCTATATAACTTCACATTAAACTTATTTACATAATAGTCAAGTTGTAAAGAAGAATTATGACCAATGAAATGAATCATGAGAAAGAAGAAACAAAACCAAAAAAACAAAAACAAAAGAGAAAGAAAACCAAAAAAACAAAAAAAGGAGAGCAAATAGTTTGCCTCAATCTGCATTCAGACTCCATAGTTCTTTCTCTGGATGTAGATAGCTCTCTCCATCGTGAGTCCTTTGGAGTTGTCTTTAAACCTTGTGTTACTGAGGAGAGCTAAGTCTATCAAGGTTAGTCATCACAGAATCCATATATCTGTGGTTGTGTATAACCTTCTCCTGGTTCTGCTCCCCTCACTCAGCATTATATCATGTAGGTCTTTCCAGGTTATTATGAAGTCCGTATCTTCCCTATTTCTTATAGCACAATAGTATTCCATTACATTCATATATCACAACTTGTTTAGCCATTCCCTAATTTATGGGCGTCCCCTTTATTTCCAAATTTTTGCTACCACAAAAAGAGCTGCTATAAATATTTTTATACATACAGGTCCCTTTCCCACTTGTGTGATCTCTTTGTGATACAGCCCTAGAAGTGGTATTGCTGGGTCAAAGGGTATGCACATTTTTATAGCCCTTTGGGCATAGTTCCAAATTGCTCTGAGAATGGCTGGATCAGTTCACAACTCCACCAGCAATGTAACAGTATTCCAATTTTCCCACATCTGCTCCAGCACTTATCATTTTCCTGTTTTGTTATGTTAGCCAATCTGACAGGAGAGATGTGGTACCTAAGAGTTGTTTTGATTTGCATTTCTCTAATCAGTAGTGATTTTGAGCATTTTTTCATATGCCTATAGATATCTTTAATTTCTTCCTCTGAAAACTGCCTGTTCATATCCTTTGGCCATTTGTCAATTGGGCCATTGTTTAGAATTCTTAAGACTTTCATAGTAGTTTGTCCTTATATTATTGTTATTATGTAAATTATTGTCCTGGTTCCCACTTCATTCTACATCAGTTCATACAAGTCTTAGTTTTTTTGAAATCATTCCTGTTATCATTTCTTATGGCAAAATAATATTATATTACATTCATATGTCATAATTTATTCAGCCATTCCCCAAATGATTAGCAACCCCTTAGTTTGTGATTCTTTATCGCTATGAAAAAGAGCTGCTATACAACTCTTTTTGTAGTAGCAAAGATTTGGAAATCAAGGCGATGCCCTTCAATTGGGGAATGGCTAAACAAGTTGTGGTAGCTCTCCTCAGCAATACAAGGTTCAAAGACAACTCCAAAGTACTCATGAGGGAGAGAGATATCTACATCCAGAGAGAGAACTATGGAGACTGAATACAAATTGAAGCAAACTGTTCGTTCTCCTTTTCTTTTCTTTTGTTTTTTTTCCTCTCTTTTGTTTTTGTTTTTGCTTTTTTTTTTCGGTTTTGTTTCTTCTTTCTCATGATTCATTCCATTGGTAATAATTCTTCTTTACAACTTGACTGTTGTGTAAATAAGTTCAATGTGAAGTTATATGTAGAAGATATATTGGATTCCATGCCATATTGGGGAGGGAGGAGACGGGGGGGAAGAAAATCTGGAACTCAGGTTCATGCGGAACTGAGTATTTTTTTTTTTAAAAAAAAAAGATGCTAGAATGAAAAAAAAAAGCTGCTATAAATATCTTTATATGAATGGGTTTTTTTTTCACTTTCTTTGATCTCTTTGGGCTATGGACCTACTTCCTGAATTGCTGGGTGAAGTAGTATCCACAGTTTAATGACTTTAGGGGCATAGGTCCAAAATGATTTCCAGAATGGCTGTACGAATTCACAGCTCCCTATAGTTCCTTAGTGATCTTGTTGTCCAAAACCCCCTTCCCAACACTGGTAATTTTCTGGTTTTGTCATCTTTGCTAATCTGATCACCCAAAACATTTTCCTCTCTTCTGAGGCTAATGCCATTGCCACTCCATCCTACAAACTGGACCCCAGAGACTATGCCTCCACCTTGAAATGATCCATTCAGTTTTTTTAGTTTATTTAGAGAACAGAATGGCCAACATAGAAGGGAATTTAGAGATTATCTAGCCTAATTTTTCATTTCACAAAGAAGGTAAACTAATGGCCACAAAGGTGAAATGATTTTTCCATTGTTGCAGATCACACAGTAGGATGTCAAGCAGAAAGAGACCTTACTACTCATCTAGTCTAACCCCCTCATTTTATACCAGAAGAAACTGAGGACTAGAGAGATTAAGGATCTCTCCTTACTAGAGGTTTTGAAGTGAAGATTGAATGACTATTTGTTACAGATGTTATAGTTCAGTTATAGATTGATTAGATGGCCTCCAAAGTTCTTTCCAATTCTGAACTTCTCTGAAATCTGCCCCTTATCAAACAGGGAGTAATAGAAGACAGGCTGATGGATTTGGATTACTTTATGAGCATATCAATTGAATGCATGGCAATATCTACACACATATATATTATATATACATATGTTATGTATAATATATATAACGTATGTATACATATATTATACACACATATATATGTATAAATGCATTTTAATATGAAAACCAAACTACCCACCAAATACATTAAAGAAATTGGCCTCATAGCTACAGATTTTCTGCTGAAAACTGTTTTGGTATTTTTTTTTTATTGCTCTCTATACCATGATATTTCCATGCTCTCATTTAGCAACAACTTCTTATCAAGTTGTCTAGAGCATCCCAAGGCATTTCATAGATTACTACATCAACATGTCTGGTCAAGGACTTAAGTTTCAAAAGTAAGGATTTTTTTTGTAAAAATGAATATTAATATGTATTTATCTAAATCAAATGAAAACAAACTCACCTTTCCCACTAGATTCTTCAATGAATATAAATACTTTTTTCCAGGGCTGTATCCCATATCTCTGTTTGTTTCTTATGAATTTCTTTTCATTCTACTTTGAAAGCAAATATGCAACCTTATAGGGTATGACTAGTAGTAACTTACTAGAGTTAAGCTCCCAATAAGTCAAAAAATACCTTCTCCAGAAATGGGGCTGAAATAAACCCATCCATTTTTAAAGTTTGTTTATCCAGGTTCCAATTAATTTACTTTCTTTCATGATTCTAATTTCTTTACACCTTCAGAAAATATTGGTAGTGATGGGGAACACAAAGGTTCCAGTAGAAGCCTATCATTTTTCATTTAAATAAACATTTATTAAGCCCTTATTACATTCAGAGCACAATGCTAGGTTCTTGGGAGACACAAAGTTTAAAGAAGACCTGGCCTTTGCACTTTAGAAACTCACAGTCCAGTAAAGAGGATATGACATATGAATGAATGACAAAGCACTTATTGAATGCTTTATATGTGTGAAGCACTGTGTTAAGTGCTGAAAACATAAAATCAAAATATTTCTTGTTTATACATATTTCCTCACATGAACAAATACTGTAATACAAAATAATATATGCATATGTATATATACATGTGCGTATGTGTATATATATTATATGGGGTTAAAAGGGTAGGAATGAAGTGCTATTTGATGCTGGGGAGAGAAGGATTATTATTAAATGGGGGCAGGGATAGAAGAAGGTTTCAATATAATTAAAAAATCCCTTTTAAGACCCTGCTATATGCAAGACTTCATGGCAGAAGTGTCAGTTGAGGCCAGGTAGAGTTCCAACAGGATAAGGAGAGGAGTGAGGTTGCAGGCAAAAGGAAAAACTCAAGCGAAAGCAAGAAAGCATGAAACTGCAGAACTACACAGGGAAGAAGAGCAAATTGTCTGGTTTCGCTAGAGTACATGGAGGTGTATAATGTGAGATAATGCTTGTGAGGTAGATTATGACGGGGTAGTTCAACAAACATAAATGGCTGAGATCACAAAGGGAGAGAATGGAGGGAGACAACAGGGTTGAGTGCAGAATGTTGGGGAACACCAACCTTCAGGGGTTGGAAATAGGGATATGAATCTGTGAAAGAAAAAGGAAAGATTAGAGAGGTAGAAAGGAAATGGGAAAGTGGTGATGTTTCTGAAGCCAAAGGAGGCACCAGTATTCACAATGATGTTATGGTTGATGATGATGATGATGACGAAGATGATGATGATGATGATGACGATGATGATGATGATGACGGTGATGATATTCAGTTGTTTCAGTCTTGTTTGACTCTTTGTGACCCCATGTGGGGATTTCTTGGCAAAGGTACTGAAGCACTTCTCCACCTCATTCCTGATTGTAGGTCCAGAGCTCTATCTTCTGCACCACCTAGGAGTAACAAATACTATACCGATGTCAAAGTAAAGGGGATTGGGGAGGGGGTCACAGAGCAAGATGGGGCATTAGCTGGATGATATAAAAAGGTTAAATTCTTTCCATATTGATATTCACAACAATGCTATGAGTAAACAGAAGGAAAGAAACCAATATTTATTTATTCAGTGCCTATGAGGTACCAATAACTGTGCTAAGCATTTTATAAATATTTATCTCATTTTATCCTCTCAGTAGATACTATTATCCTCCCTATTTTATGGTTGAGTGAACTGAAGCAAACAGGTTAAGTGCTTTGCCCAGGGTCACACAGCTAGTGTGTATCTGAGACTGGATTTGAACTCAAGTCTTCCTGACTTCAGGCCCTGCTTTCTAATCCCTGCACCACCTAGCTACCTTTAATATACATAGAGCAGATATTTATCTTATTTAAGGAAACCCAGAGTTAGGGAGGCTAAATGACATATCCAAATCATGTGACTAATAAGTGACCAAGCCAGGATTTAGAGTCAAATCTTTCAGTTCCAAATCTAGTCAATTCAATGTCCTTGCCTCTTATCTATCTTCTCATACTTCTTCACTTCTACTTTTTATTCTCCTTTCTTCTACCTTTTTCCCTTTCCCCTCTTTCATTCTTATCCATCTCCTCTGTAATGAAAATCATTTATGAAACAAAATTTTTTTCCAACATGACACTCTGCTAGGCATTATCTAAATTGAGTCTCAACTAACCTCACAGCCATCCAAGACAACCAATAATTTTATGGACAGAAATAGTCAACAAATGAATCAAATGTTTGCATCACTCATTCTTCCAACAAATTAAAAAGTTTGTTGAGCACATGTAACGTGCAAGGAACTATAATATGGTATAACATGTATCTCTGTTCAGGCTCTATACAAGCCAAAGGGTAAAGATATTTCACAGTGACTGAAGAGGGCATTGGAAATGTTGCATGCTGAAGAAAAAAGCATCATTTGCTCCACAAATTACTTAGGAAAGTCTTCCTGGAAGATGTAATTCAGGAGATAGAGGGCTTGCTGAGTTAGCACCTGGGATAAAAGCTGAAGTGTTCAGATAAAGAACATGGGTGGAGGTCTCTGAGTTCTTCAGAGGTGTCAAACACTCAGGCTGAGAACCAGATTAAAATGTATTTGGGAAATGTTTAACAAAACAAATACAATAAATATAGATAATGCTAATATATGGGTTAGTATGTTTCTATTTGAGTTTGACACCACTGTTCTACATAAAAGAGCTACACAAAGAAAAATCATTTCCATAAGTATTTATGGTTTTCCTTAGCTCCTAGGTTGGGTGCAACTGTCTTCCTGCATAACTGAAATAAGAAACTATTTGATCATTATGGGGAACATCCAATTTTAAAAAGTTCTCTCTTTCTTGTTATTGCTTAGATTTGTGACAAGGAGTGGCATTACTACGTCGTCAATGTGGAGTTTCCTGTGGTCACCTTATACATGGATGGCACGACATATGAGCCTTACCTCGTGACAAATGATTGGCCCATTCACCCATCACATATAGCCATGCAACTCACTGTTGGCGCATGCTGGCAAGGTAACCCTCTTGAAACCTAAAAGGACCCTAAAAGTCCAAATATCAGACCATTCCTGTGCGGAATGGCAAACAGTAGGCACTGAATGCTAAGTTGAATTAAAAGAAGTTTTTAGAGGAGAGTAATTAAAAATTGTAGATATTGGCCTGGTTAATTTTACTAATCCTTTCCTGATGAAATAGAGATTATGGAAACTACAGACTAATCCAGACAGTAAGCTTTTGAGACAATAAATTGCCTGGGTTGAGCCAGATGTTGATTTTAGATCAAAAAGAACTATACCCATTGACTGCATGTTGCTAGTGATTTTTCTTGTTACCTACCCTCTGATAATTCCAAACTGGAAATTGAAAAAAGAAAGGCTTCTGATTCTCCTACGAATGCCATGAAATGGCCACCTTCCTACCTCTCCCTTACCCTCCCCCATGCCTCTTTGGAGAAGATAGCAGATTGTTTTACAGTCATCTTATAAACTTCAAAATGTGCATTGTTTTTAACTTTGCCACTCTATTTTATGCAATATTATTTCAAAATAGTTCTTCAACAAATAGCAATCTGCTCTAATTAATTGTTTAAATATAAACTCAAACCAGAATGAATTAAGATAAGTGGTGTGATTTCTCTCTTTTGGGATCCTCAAAAACTATTTAGAAAAAGGCAGAAGTCCTACTTGTGACTGTTATATTTAAAAAGCTTTCATGTTTTTGAGTTTTCTAGAACTTACTCTTCCCCCTATCCCAGTTCTCAGTCTCCTGAACAGTATTGAGTGAAAAAGGAAAACAAAATAGAACCTTCTGTATCTTGATGATGACAGGAAATTTCTCAATATAATTAAAGTCAAGTTCCTCAATCTTATGATTGTTTGTCTTTCCTTGGATTCCATCTATTTTCACCAATTTTTCTTATTCCTTTGAATTATTTTTAAAAAATTGTTTTAATCATTAAAAATCTTCCTTCTTTCCTTTCCACTCCACCCCCACTGAAAAACCAAGAAAAAACAAACTTAGTCAAGCAAAGTCAAGTAAACCAAACTCAATCATTGGTCATGTCCGAAAAGAACAGTCTCAATCTGTCTGCCCTGAGTCCATCACCTCTCTCTCAGGAGATGGGTAGTGTGTTTTATCATGAGTCCTCTGAAATCATGGTTGATCATTGTGATGATCCAAGTTCCTAAGTCTTTCAAAGTTGTGTGTCTTTACAATGTTGTTGTTATTGTATAAATTCTTTCTCCTGGTTCTATTCACTTTTCTTTGCATCTGTTCACACAAGTCTTCTCAAGTTTGTCTGAAAGCATCCCCTTCTCCATTTCTTAGGACAATAGTGTGTGCGTGTGTGTGTGTGTGTGTGTGTGTACACACATACACACATAATCTAAAATGACTTTTCAGCCATCCATCTACCACCTCAGGGTCCAATTCTTTGCCACCACAAAAAGAACTACTATAAATATTCTTGTAAATATTGGTTTTATTTCTTTTTCTTTGATCTCTTTGGGATACAGACCTAATTGTAGTATCGTTGAGCCCAAAGGTATAATTATTCCTTTGAATTTTGCCTCTTTGTATCTATGTACAAATATTTATTTTATAATACATGTAGTTATCACTAACTCTATAAACAGAAAGGTGTTAAACTACCAATTTATCCGATATGGCCATGGTTGCAATAGCAATAATAGTAATAGTGGTGGTCATTAAATGGGCCATAACAGATTTGGAAAGTACCCTAACAAAACCTGCAGTAATAATACTAATGATGATAACTGGCATTTATATAATACCTACTGTATACCAGACACCAGGCTAAGCACTTTACAAATATTATCTCATTTAATGTGCATGACAACCTTAGGAAGTAGGGGCTACTATGATCCCCATTTTATAGTTGAGGAAACTGAGGCAAACAGAGGTTAAGTGACTTGCCCAAGGTCACACAGACAGTATGTGTCTTAGGCTGGATTTGAACTCAGGTCTTCTTCATTCAAGGCCTAGAGCTCTATCCACTGTGCCACATGACTCTCTCCAATATAATATTAATTGTATTGATATTAAGTGCTGTCTCCTGTATAATATTAATGAAACACGGGCCCTTCCACCTAAGGCAGCTATAAAAGGAATTATCATCTAGATGAGGGAAGAGAATTAACAGACGTTCTCAGAACACACAATAGATATGTAAAAAAAACCTATAGAAATATTTTTGGAACAAGCAGACCTCACTTGACTAAGTAACAGTAAAGGCTGATAATAGGTACCTACCATCAGATTTATTGAACTAAGGGAGGTTTCCCTCTAGAAAGTGTCTATGAAAGAGATGAGATCACATGAGTGTTTGAAGGGGTCTCAGTGGCCATGTAGTCCAACCAATATGTGAAAGGAATAACCACTATAATATACACGAGTGTTTGCCCAGCCTCCACCTGAAGTCCCCATCCCTGACCAAGACCACCCACTCCACTTTTGGACAGTTCTAATCATTCACAAGTTTTTCCTGACATCAAGTCTAAGTTGGCCATTTAACAACTTCCTTCCATTGCTCCTGGTTCTGGCCCCTGGGGTAAAATAGAATATGTCAAATCCCTCCTCCACTGGACAGACTTTCAAATATTGGAAGATAGCTATCATGTTGTCCCCAAAGTCTTCTCTCCCCCCAGGTTCAATATGCCCATCTCTTTCAAGTAGTGCTCGTATGAGATAGACTTATGGCCTTTCACTGTACTGGGTGCCCTCCTCTGGGTACTCTTCAGCTTATCAATGTATTTCTTCTATGTTTGAGAGTGGAATTCAAAGACTCTCCAAAGGTGACATCTATATGAACTCAGCCAACAATTTATCCACAAGGAAACATCAAGTGGCTATGCCACATAGATTGGGACTGGAATCAGGAAGATGCCTCTTCCTGAGATCAACTCTGACCTCAGACACTTACTACCTGTGTGACCCTGGGTAAGTCACTTAATCCTGTTTGCCTTAGTTTCCTCCTCTGTAAAATGAGCTGGAGAAGGAAATCGCAAACGACTCCAGTTACCTTTGCCAAGAAAACCCCAAATGGGGTCACAAAGAGTCAGACATGACTAAAACAACTAAACAATAGCATGATAGCAATTCAGGAACAAGAAAACACCATCAGGAATTACAAAAGAGATATTCTTAAAGAGCCTAGACTTAATGATAATGCAGAGTATGCAACCAAAAATAAATGAAGATTCTATGGAACAAATTACTGCAGCCTGTAAAAATTAAGCACTTACCAAAAATATCTCAGAAGACGTCGCCTATTGGCTAAAATTATGCATCAGAAACTTGCAATCTTTCATGAACAAGTGATAAATATTCATAGTACAAATACAGATCCCAAAATATCCTGGAGATCTCAATTAGAAAACTATACTGGAACCAGAGAATTATCCTAGTTCAAACTGATGCCCATAATCATCCAGATATAGTATCAGTCCTTGAAAATGTAAAAATGTTTTCTGTTATTTCATTTTGTTTTTGAGACTGGGTCTTCATATCTCACCCATGCTGGAAGTGCAGAGGCCACTCACAGTTCCAATCCCATTACTGATCAGCACTGGAGCTTTGACCAGCTTTGTTTCTGACCTGGGCCATTTAACTCCTTCTCTTGGCACCCTACCCACTTCCAAGGGCTACTATATTGGTGCCAGACTGAGTGAGGACACTCAATTTGTTCAGCCCTATTACAACTCAGAAATCCTGAGCTCAAGCAATCTACTAGCCTCTCTATAACTCTCCCATAGCAGGGATTATAGGTGTGCACCGTCACACCAAGAAAGAACAACATTTTTAAGAGATGTTGACCTACCAAAGGATCATAATCCCCAAGTTGCATGGAATAAAAAAAACTTTCAAAATATAGAGACCTAGCCAAAAAAAAAAAAGATCAACCTCATCTGGAACAAGATGAGATACAAATCATTCCCATCATTTTGTTTACTATTGTAGTTAGTTAGGAGGCTTTCAATAAGTCTGCAGAAGAAGACCTTACATCCTAATACCTTTTAGCAACTACATCAAGAAGATATTTTATTCACCTGTGTAATAGTCTGCAGAACATTAAACATAAAAGAATGGTAGCAAGATATTAACTTATCCCAGGACCACTTCTATCTAAACTCCATTAAAAACATAAAGAACAAGATTATTAATAATATACATAATAATTGCTGGCATATATATGTATATATTCTAAGATTTGCATCTGTAGGTGTTATCCCACTTGAGCCTCACAAAAATCCTGTGACGGTTTTACTTTTCCCATTTTGCAGATGAAGAAACTTAGTTTCAGAAAGGGTAAGTGACCTGCTCATGGTTCTAAGGCTATGAAGTATCAGAAATAAGGGTGAAGCCTCAATTTTTCATCCTGGATTAAATAAAACCCTGCTAAATGTTACTTATATTAACAACTTCCCTGTATTTAGTACTTTTGGAACTCTCCTTCCTGAAGGCTGAGGCTTCTTTTTTTAAGGAAAAAAAAAACCTCAAGTCCCTCTCCTTTTTTTAAGACCCATTCAAATTTCCTAACCTCAACCTTAACTCCAAGTCAAAGCCAAATCTAAAAGCGAGTAGGTGCAGTGAGGGACGGTCAATGCCAATATTGCAGGAATATATTTTTTGTTTTGTAACACCTTAAAAAGAAGCATTATAGTGAAAAAGCATAAGACCTGGATCCTTGTCTTTTCTCTCTTACCAGGTCAAAACTTAACCCTGAATCTGTCACTTCTTCTCTTTTAAAATTAGATGGTCTTTAAGATCTCTTCCTGCCTCAAATTCTAGAACCTAATAATGAGCTAAAAAATACAAAAAGGATGTTTAGAGAATAAAAAAGAAAAAAAATACTAATAACAGCAAATGCTTTTTCCCAACATAATACCACCAGCTCACTGTCCTATCCCAGGTGTGGACACCAAGGAACATTTTGGGGAGGATATAGTTATTCCCTGTGGCATTATCCCTCAAAAGTCAAGGATAAAATCACTTAGTAGTCTAGAGATCAACACATGCGTAAATTTATCTAAACTCTCCTTGAGCCTGCATCTATTTCTAGCCTAAGAGCAAGTTGATGCTCTAATTTAAAATATCCTTCCAAACTGAGAACACAGTGACGTGTCTAGTCAAGGTTGCTGCTCCCATGCGTGGGGAATTGAGTCTATACTTGACCAATGAGAATCAGGGATGATGTAATAGCAACTTGTTAATTTCTTCTTCTGGGAATTTGCCCCAGCAATATTACAAGACAATAATATGTCATTTTAATTTACTTACTGTGTCCTATTAGCTAATCTGAGAGCTAAAATTTTGAAAGGATCCCATTTTCTCCCATTTTCTGTTGATATTTTCCCAGTAATTAAAGAAAGATTGAAACTTTCTTTATACTTAAGGAATGTTTTGAGTGCAGAGCTTACCTATGTTGCATAATATATTAACTATAAGAGAATTCATTTACATTTAAGATATACTTCATACCAAAAAATGCAACCCCAACCCCTGTTTCCAATAACATTGCCATCATTTTGATACTTAGTGATTACCAGGAATGTTCTAGGCACCATCATGAACAAAACAACAAATCTATGGGCTTTCCATCTGTGCCTCATCTATTTACCAATGACTTCCAAGGTCCTTTCCTTCTCAAATATTCTTTGGTTCTATGTTGAGTTCCAAACCATTTCTTTTAGATCAAAATGTGAGAAACTTTTATTTTCTTTTGGGGCTGACTCCTAGGAGGAAAAAAAATTAGCTTTAAAGTCTAAATAGCACTGGGCTAGAAGTACGAAGACCTGAGTTCAAATCTCTTAGCTTTGCCTTTTACTAGCCAGTGACCTTAAGTATATTACTTCATTTCTCCCTTTCAGGCTTATTATTCAATGATTTTATAAGAAAAAAAGCAAGTTGAGTAAATATAGGGTTGGTTTTCTTTAAGAAAAAGAAACAGAAACTCTCATCCATTCTAAAAAACAAAAAAATATAAATTCCACAAAATAAAATAAATAAGAAAGGGTCTATTCTGGTTCCATGGCATTGCTATTTTAGTGAGATAGACAAAAAGGGAAGGAAAGTGAAAGAGACAGCAGTGGATTAAGGGGAAAAGGAGTGGATAGGACAGGATAGACTTTGAGAGCTATCTGTCGGAACCATGCTATATCCAGCTACTAAAGCACAAAGACTGGATTTACAACTACGCAACGGTGTCTCACCTTGATTCCATTTCTGTGAATTCCTAGGTCAACTCTCAAGTACTAATCTTCACTTTTGAATCTTTGATCAAATATATGTCTGATAGGCTGGCTAAAGAAAGGATTTTTCCAGGTGCCATAGGATAATAAAAAGTGACCTTAATGGATCATTTACTTTGACAACCCTACCATTCCTAAGCTTAGGCAAGACTCAGACAGCTGTCTTCTTTTCAGACTGTGCCCATTGCCCTGATTGAAGGAAGATGCCATCAGACTGTTTCAGCCTAGTAAATCTGTGTTTGTGGAGCTCCTGACCAAAGAGATCTTTTGGGTTGCCTCTATATGTGTCTGGCTATGAGTTTCTCGTGGTTATTTATTCTGAGGAGACTATATTCAATACCAACTCTAGAAAGAGTAAGTTACCATATGACAGACATGTGGGTGTCTTGGAATCTCTATTTTGCATGACTGCTTTAAAAATCAGATTGAAAGTTCTTTTAGACATAGCTGTTAAATCAGCCCATTCCTTTGAGACTGTAATGCATATGTTGTTTTCCTCTCAAAGCTTTGTGGCATCTGCTAAGACTTTGATAGAATACTACTGCTGGGGCAGCCAGGGCAGGGGACCTTTGGCATCCAGGAAGGTAGAATGAGGACATCTGGTGCCTGGAGTCAGGGCAGGAGGGACATCACAAGGTAGACATAAAGAGAGATAGTGAATGGAGATGGGCATGAGAAGGCTGCCATTTTGACCTCACATACTGTACCATTTTGCCATAGGGTATACCATCCTGGCAATCTCTATATCCACTAGTCCTGAAGAACTTTCATTCCTCCACAGCATGATGGACATGGTTATGCAGAGACAGCTCATAAGCACATGTCACATATGTTGTTTAGGCATCTGATCATAGGATTTAGAGCTAGGAAGGGCCATATAGATCATGTGATCCAACCCTCTTGTTTTGCAGATTTGGACACTAATATTCAGAGACATGAAGTTCAAGGTCATACAGACAGTAATCCTGGCAGAGACAGGATTCCAACTCAGTTCTTCTGATTCCAAATTTAATACTCTTCCCACACTACTTATTCATTATGTCATTGTTTTATTATATAAATATGGGAGGACAGTGTATTTTTTTAACACTGCCCTATCCTTTAACAGCACAAAAATGGTACCCAGCTATCCATGAAAGTCTGCTCATTAGAAGAAAATTCCATTTACAGGTGGAACCTGCTATATTATTTAAATCAAATAGAAATGAAGAAAACATGAAAACACTTCCATTTGTTTCTCAACATAAATACCTAAGCCGACATAGGGAGGTTGTCACTATATGTATTTGGGGGCAGGGGGCAGAAATCTTCCTGCTACAATGAAATCTCACCACTAACTCTACTTTGAAGAATGTGAACATTTCTGATCTATAGTTATGTTGGCATTAGGGACAATCTTTATTGAGTCCAGGCATTTGGATTGAAAATAGTAGCCATCATTCCACCTGTTTCTGTAGTAGTACTACCATTCTTATAGTCACCTAGGAATCAGGAAGACTTGAATTCAAATCCTGCCTCAGACACTTTCTAACTGTGTGACATTGAGCAGGTGACTTAACTTTTGTCTACCTTGGTTTCTTCAGTTGTAAAACAGAGATAATATCTACCTTCTAGGGTTATTATGAGAATCACATCAGATAAAGTTTGTAAAAACAACAGTAACCATTTAGCATAGTGCCTGACAGATTGTTAATACTTAATATTTGTTCCCTTCCCTTCCCCTTTCCCTGTCTCTCACCCTCCATATCCAGTCTCCTATTAAGATTCTATCTCTATAACATTTCTCACATCTTCCCCCTTTTCTCCCCTCAAACAGCTACTATCCTAGCTCATACCCTCATCACCTCTCACCAGAACTTTTATAATAGTTTTCCATTTCTATAGTACCTGCCTTATCTAGTTCATCCTCTACCCAGCTAACATCATCTTCTTAAGGCATAGATCTGACCCTCCACTCCCCAGACTTGAAAACCTTAAGCAACTCCCTATTGCTGCTAAGATAAATGTAACCTTCTTAAACCTTCCATTTGTGACTTATTGCCACATATTTCACACAAAGTCTTGCCCCCTCCCCTTTATACAATCTGTAGGGACTGGACCTCTACTGATTTCAATGGTTTAAGGGACTCCCAAGAGACAATACTCCCTCTACCAAGGCAGGTCCTTATCTTCTCTGAATTTTATCATCTTAAAGAATTGCCTAAAATACTGAGAGGCTCAGTTACTTGCCCAGCATCACACAACTAATATGTGTCAGAGGTGAGACTTGTTTAGGTCTTCCTATCAACAATGCAGGCTCTCACTTTGTAATCTACATACTCTGTAGCCTTACCAAACTGGCCTGCAGGCTGTGCTTTCAACCAGACGACCCATCAGCTGCTTCTGTGTTCGCACAAGCCATCCCCTATGCATAGGATGCACTTCATCCTCATTGCCACCTTGCAGAATCCTCTTCCATCAAGGTTCAGCTCAAAAGCCACCTCCTCTGTGAAGCCTTCTCTGATTCCCCTAGTTGGTAATGTTCTCTCCAATCCCAGATTCCTTATTTTTGCTTATTAGTGTTCATGTTATAAACTGATACATAAGCTTCTTAAGGACAAGGACTGTCTTGGCCTTTTTATTCTCAGTACCTGGCATGTGCTTAATAAACATTTGTTAAATTGAAAGCATGAGATGCCTGGCACTATTTTGTTCTGCCCAGGACTAAAGGCCTTCATTACTATATTAGCTCCTCAGCCATCAACACTGTCAATTCTCCTGTCCCCCATCCAATCCACTGAAGAGGGATCTATAGGGAGACAAAGGCACCTTCAAGTCAGATATCTAATTAGATCCCTGTGGCTCACTTAACCTTTTCTATAATTAGGCCTTTACTTAACAAGTTCCTACCTTTTGATCCCCTAATTCTCCCTGTAATTCAATTACCATCTGTTGAAGCAGAACTTCTTATCTCCTGCTTTCTCAACTCATGATTCTTTTCCCTATCCTGCTTAGCCCTAGTCCTTCCAAAGTCCCAATCCATTTCTTCCCTCCTTTTGCCCTCTGTCCTCTGGAAACCTGTCTCTATTGTAAAGAAATTCCCATTCACCTTGGATCTCTTCCGTACTTTTTCCATCTTCTGGCACTCATAAAAACCTGGTAAAATCCTAAAGACTTTTTTTCTGATCACTATTCAGCAGTGTTGGCCGTGCCTTTTCTCATCCTTTCTCTGTTCCTTCCCTCCTCTCCTACACATACATACACATTAAGTCAAGGGGAGAATGAATGAACTCCTTGCATCCTAGTGGAATCCATCTATGCTGCCCTTTCCAGATCCTTGTTTACCAGGTGGTGTCATTCTCTCTATTTTCTCAAGGAGTATAGTAGCTGTCTCACTGTCTTCCTTTGTGCTCTATCCTTTGCCTTTATCTTTGGCCATGTTGCTTTCAACACCCTGCCCTCATAATTGACTTCTTCAAACCAAGTACTTTCGTCTCCACTCCACCTCAACAATGCAGAATGGCAGTTGCAACTGAGATCTCATCATTAGCCAATATTGTTATATGTCTTTTGTCCTGATCTCTGAAATTTCCCTCTCTCATTACAAACAATTCTCTTCTAATTCTGTTCTTCATCGTTAAAATAATTTCCAGTCTCTTTATTGCTCTGTGTTCTCTCAGTCCACCACCACTGCTCTGTCCTCACTTTCTGTTTTTTATAGTTTTGACTCCTCTGCTCAAAACTCTTTAATTGTGCCCTATTATTTAATAAAATCCAAATTTCTTGGTCTGCCACAAGCAGGGGCACACTATGAGTGCTCAAAAAAATGGTTGATGTGATCCTAGGAATCAATAATGCAAAAAAAACCCCAAATATATATATGCATATATATAAAATATATATTTGTGTATATATGTATATGTACATATATATGCCTGTGTATGCACATGTGCATACACACACACTACTACTAGAACATTTGGAAAATATTTTGGTGAAAAAATTAGTTAATCCCTGAAGATGATTCATGACCATGTTTATTTCTAAATTTTTAAAATATAAACAGTTTGATATATATAGAGAGAGATACCCTAATTTTTTTTGAAAATAAAGATTTTTAGTGTCTTTCATTATTTTAAGCCTACATCATTTCTGCCCCATACAATCCAAATAACATGCCCAACTGCCTAGTGAGAAATGCTAATTTAATTGATTTCCCAACTCTGGGTCAATAATGAATAGAGTGCATTCCAGAGCTGTGTTTCTGGCCCAAAAGTCTTTACATCTTATGAACAAAAAAATTTCTCTGGGACAACTGACAGCTGAATGAAAGCATTTAGCTAAGAGCATCAATTGGTTGTAGATTATCCAAAAGGTATTACATTATCACCCAGAATAGACTCTTAAGGGTCAGACACCAAGCCAGGAAATGAATCAAGAACATAACTGTGAGTAAAAACAATTGGTCTTCCTAACTGTGACCCATTATCGGGAAGCCTTGAACCATCAAAGTACTACACACACACACACACCACACACACACACACACCAAACACAACCACACACACACCACCACCACCATCACCATCACCATCACCATCACCATCACCACCACACCACCATCACCATCACCACCATCACCAAAACCCGTATCCCTATCAAGGTGTTGTGTCTCAATAGTATTCTAATGTTACATTGACTCAGCACCTCCAAAAGAGGTCATGGCCACATAGGTAGCTATAGGAACTGGGACCAGGTACTCCTAGAGAGTGAAAATGCTGGCTTTTGTGCTATGTCTTATCTCCCATTTCCTAAAGGAGAATGGACACTTTCTGTTGACAGGGGATCTGAGATAGGAGAAAGAATGGACTCATGGCAACAGAACAAATTACCCCCATGTCTTTAAGGGCACAGATTGACAAGTCCCATACCAGTTCTTCTGAGTCCCAGTCAATTTTGTGCCCAGTGATACCTGACCATAGGCCAGCATGAGTGATGTCAATGTTGTCAAACTCCATTAGAAATGGGGGCCACTCAGCCATACATAAGGAGCCCTGAGGGCTGTGTATTGACCTCAACACTACACATTAACACTATCTGTATTTTATTATATTTTTTTATTTATTTTGTTAAATATGTCCCAGTTACATTTTAATCTGGTCCAGGCAGCAGGTAGCCACATGTTTAACATGCCTGTTCTATTAAATTCTTTGGATTTTCTAGTACTGCAAATTTCCTCAAAATGTCAGGCTTAGCACTGTTGAAAGGCACTATAGGCAATACAGCAATGTTAAAAAAATTTAAAACATGGTCCTTAAGGAACTTATAATTTTGTTGGTAAAGGGAGATAGACACATAATGAGACAAGAACATATGCAATGATAAAGGCTGTAGGAGTCCAGAGAAGAAAGACAGAGATCATTATGGGCTGGGGATCCTCAAGGAAAATTTCACAGAGAAGAAGAAACTTGACCAGGTCCTGGAATGATGCACAGGATATAGATGGAAAGGGTGATAATAGAAAGAATGCTGATTTGGAATCCAGAAGATGTAGTTTCAAATCTACTCTCTGATCCTTATTAACCATATGACCTTGGGCAAGTCACTTAACCACTCAATTTTTGAAAAATAGAGGTAATAACACCTGTAATTTGTACTTTAGCAAGTTTGTTGTGATGATAAAATGAAAAAGAAAATGTATGTAAAGTGCTTTGCAAACTTTGAAGGACAATATAAATGTCAGATATTGTCATAAGAAAGGGTAGAGCATTCCAGGTAAGGGGAAGGACATGAAAAAAGGGTAGAGATAACATGGATCTCACATCTGAATAAACAGGAATTGGTCATGTTTCTCCTAACGATTCTTTGGTTTTTTCTCTTCTAACAAAGACCATAGCTTTAATTTTTTTCATGTCCCTCTGCATGCAGAAGCTACTTTAAATGCTCTAGTATAATGATGCCCTTTAGGAGATCTGAAGGGATCCATTTAAACAAAATGGCACTTCTATAGTTCTTCGGTCTCCTCCCGCATATGACAGAGGTCATTTCTCTTACTCCCAATCTCAGTGTTCTTCTGCCAGTATTTTCCTGAGCTTTGATTTCAGCTCTTTGTCTCCTAATTACCCCCTTTATTAACTAACTTCCCATTTCTAGGGATCACCATAGATCTCATTTGGTCTTCATAAATGCCCTATTGAACCCCTATTGAGTATGGTAGAAGGGAAACCTCCTTAACCTTAATAGTTCAAGCTGTCCAAAAGTGCAATGCATTGTCTTGGTAGAAAAGTAGCTTCTACATTATTGGAATTCTTCAAGAGACAAGGTGGCTATTTGCTGGAGGTGGAGCAGAAGACAATCAGATGACATATGAGATCCCTTCATACCTCACCAATCTTTGGGGACATCATTTTATTACAACATCAAAAAAGATTGTTTTCTCTTTTTTTGCCTTATAATTCCTGTCCATCATGCAAAGACCAGTTCAGTACAATAGAGTCAGGGGTATGCTCATAAAATCCAGTTGTTAAATTTTCAATATGAGCATTTACACCTTGAAAAATCAGCAAATGCTACCAATTGGCTTGATTTATTGTTTTGTTACTTTCTAGACTTAAGAAACTGATGAATGAGGATTAAACTTAAAAGTGTCATTCATATATTTTTGGAGAGCCTGTTGTTAAATATATACCAACACATCCCGGAATAGAGCAAACAGTATTATGAAGGATGGATCAATCAATCAATATTTATTAAGCACTTACTATGTTCCAGGCAGTGTGCTAAATGCTAAGGATACAAAAAGAAGCAAACCCCCCCCCAAGCAAACCAGTCCCTGCCAACAAGAAGCTTATAATCTTTTTAAAGAAATTCTAGCACCTAACTAGATATTTTAAAAATTTATTTTATTCTGAATTTAAGAAATAAAACAAACATTTCCATAACATAGTAGCATAAAAAGATAATTGCACACAAAACTGCAAATTTATTATGGACAACTTGCTATTCCTTTTAAATATATAATAAAGTCATCATGTAACTTTCTTTTCTTTGTTGTTTTTTCCTTCCCTCTCCAGCCCTAGAGCTGGCTTCCATTAGACACAAATGTGTGCTTGTCTATGTAAAATCCTTCTATACAGACTTCTATTTATTAGGGATCTCACTATCCAATAGGAGGAGGCAATATACAAGCAAATATATACTTGAGAATTTCATCAGCTCCCATGGACTCAGTTGTTATCTATACGATGATGATACTCAGATCTATTTATCCAAACCTAACCTCTTTGTTGGCCTCCAGTCTTACATCTTCAACTGCTTCTTGGATATCTCAAACTCAATGTCCCATAGATATCTTCAACTCAACACGTTCAAAATTGAGCTAATTATTTCCCCTTCTAAAACCTTCCCCTCTTCCTGACTTTCCTTTTTACTGTTGAAGGTACTACCATCCTCCCAGTGCCCTGGCCATCAACTATCCTCAACTCCTCACTATCTTTCACTCCCTATATCTACTGCCAAGGCCCATCAATTTCATTTTTGTAACATCTTTTGAATATATCCCCTTCTCTCCTGTGATACTGCCACCATCTTGGTACAGGCCCTCCTCTCCTCTTGACTGGTCTATTGCAATAGTCTGCTGGTTGCTTAGCTTGCCACAAGTCCCTTCCTACCATAGTTCATCCACCCTGAATTCATCTTCCAAAGTAATTTTTCTGAAACACGGGTCCAAGTATATCACCACCCTACTTAATAAACCCCAAAGGCTCCATATCACCTCCAAGAAAAAATACAAAATCCCCTATCATTCAAAACCTTTCATAACCTAACTCTCCCCTCCCCCCACCTTTCTAGTCTTCTTATACCTTAAACTCTGATATATATATATATATATATATATATATATATATATATATATATATATGCCCTGCAACATTGGCCTCCTTCTTGTTCCTCATACAAGATGCTCAATCTCATAATTCTGGGCATTTTCACTGGCTGTCTCCCACACTGAGAACGAATGCTTTCCCTCCTCATTGCCTCCTTCTAGTTTCCCTGTCTTCAAGTTCTAGCTTAAATCCAATAGGAAGCCTTTCCAAATCTCTCTTGCTTCAAGATTTTTCCCTCTGTTGATTATTTTCTATTTATCCTATATGTAGCTCATTTGTACATAATTGTTTTTATGTTGTCTTCCCCATTAGACTCCTTAAGGGCTATGTGAGCTCCTTAAGGGCAGGGACTATCTTTTGCCTTTCTTTGTATCCTCAGTTCTCAGTGCCTGGCACATAGTAGGTGCTTAATATTTGTTGATTAAGTATAATATATAGACAATCATTTTTCTGGCCACAGATCACAATTTTGATCCACAAACAGGTATCCAGGGCACAAACTGTGGAACAAGGATAGGCTGGCAGTTTTGTCACCATGACCCTCAGTGACTGACTGGGATTGAGGATTCAGTTCTCAGACTCAGAACTGTGTTAGAGCAGCAGAGCTGAAGGTCTGAATCTTCAGAACTTTCCAGCTAGAAGACAAAGGGTGGAGTCAGCAATTCTCTACTGGACACCTAATCAGGAATATATCTGCAATCATACAGCCCGAGTATGGAACCTAGAAAGTCCAGCTGGACAAGCATCAGACCCCACCACAGATCAGACTACATAAGGTCCTGAAAGTCTGCAGCTCTTGACCTTAGCCCACTCTCATGATCTTTGAAGGACACAGCACTCTAGAGCTCCAGGACCCCAGATAATAAAGAAAAGAACCATACTGATCCACAGTTTTTCCTCCAGAATGGCTTAGGGCCTGGCTCTAACAAAAAAGTCCCAATTTGGGGATGGAAAGCTAGAAAAATGAGTTTAAAAAAAGATTTCCATCATAAAGAGATTATGGTGTCAGAAATACCCAAGATGGAGATATGGTACCCATCTGCAAAGGAATAGTAGTTGAAGCAGTGAGAGTAGATAAAAAGTTCTGTTGAAATAAAAAAGAGAAGAAAGCCAAGGACAAATCCTTAGGAATATCCACAGTAAGTATCAGGAAAAGAATAGGGAGCCAGCCAAAGAGATAGAGGTGTGATTAGAAAACTAGGATAAAGTTCAGGGGAGGGTGGTACCACTGAAGCCAAAAGAAAAAAAGAGCAAGAAAGATTAGTCAACAGTTTTAAAAAGCTGAAGACAGGTCAAGGGGAACACAGGCTGAAAAAGGGAATGATTACTTTGGAGGGTTCAGAGGTCATTGCTGACTTTAGAGAGCAGCTCACACTGAGGAATTGGAGCAAAAGCCCAAGCTAAGACTTGAGGAGAGAGTGAGGAAGGAGGGAGAGAAGACATTGGGTATAAGCTACTTTTCAAAAGTTTAGTGATAAAAGAAAGGATGGATATAAGACAGTAACTCGATGAGCCAGATGGGTCAAGGAAGGGCTTTTTTAGATGGAAAGGAGAGAGTTGAGAAGAAAAAGTCAGAGCATACTAGAAGGGATCGGTGCTGAAGCAGCATCCTGGAGAGGTCATCAGAGAATGGAATCAAGGACTCGGATAAGGAACGAGCTACTGTACTGAGTAGGGGCAGCTCTCATTCAGTGACAGGCAGGAAGGAGAGAGAAGGTAATGATTGATACTGAGGAGATTTGAGGAACAGAGGAGGGGAAGCTGAGGAAGTTCATATTGAATGACCTAAATCTTCTCAGTGAAATAGGAAACTAGGTCATCCAATGTAACTGTGGCGGGTTGTAGGGGAGAAGAGAGAATAACAGGTTTGGAAGCAGCTGTGGGAAATGAGATAAGGAATCAATAAGAGTACAGTAGACAGTCCTGTGAATTTGTAATGGGTGAAATCTGCTTGATTTGTGACTTTCTCCATCAAAACCTGGCAGCTGTAGAAGAGAAGTGTAGAAAATCGGATAGTAGGGGTTACCCAGGGAACAGGAGTCATTGATCAGGAATGACAGGTGATGGGGTGTTAAGGGATTCTAGGGCTGTACCAAGTGAAATATTAAAGTAGCAGATTAAAGATCAAGGAAAATAAAACCAGAGTGGGGAAGGCAACAGAGACAACATGAACGAGTCAAGGAGCCAAAGGTCATGGGGTAAAGCTTAAACCTTCAAAGGTTTAATTTTAGTAAGAGATTCTGTGAAAGATCTGACTCTGGGCCTCACTCAAACTTTGGTAGGAAGATAGCAAGATGGCCTGAGTGCACGACTGGATGGGATGGGAAGGCAGAACACTAATACTAGAATTTCAGGTGTATAAGAGAAGGAGAAATTGGGGCATGGTGGGGGAAAGAGGCAGAAAACTTCAAACCACACTATCTAGCCAGCCATACACTCTGCCTTTAAATAAGGCTGGCTAACAAATGTTCTATTCTGTTAACGCTACATCCACACACCTTCCTAAAGGTGTGCTCTCCCAGGAGCTGTTAAGCCTCCTCAATATTGTTTATTACTGTAGCTTTTAATCATTTATTGGAGCACAGATTTAGAGCTAGAAATGACCTTAATGGTACACTAGTCCAATCCTCTCATTTTACAAATGAGATTTAGACTTGCCCAAGGCCACAGAGGTTGGCAATGACAGAGCTGAGATTTGAACCCAGGCTGTCTGACCTCAAACCCAGCATTCTTTCCACTATAGCATGCTGAATCCTTAATCATTCATCTGCAGAGCTGAAATAATACTGTGATTAGCTGTATGGGGAATGTCATGATACATGCACATCAGGCTAATTTCACAGGTCAATGCTGCTAACCTATAACACACCAGAAATGGGCTATTTATTTAATCAGTATATAAGTTTCTTGTGAATTTTGTTTTGAAAGCAGCAAAGGAAATCATTATATTGTGTGATCTGTTGGTTATAGCTTCCAGTCTTGAAGATGAACTAGCTGTCAAACGAATTGGAATGGAGCACACCTGGAACTATAGGGCAATGATTGAATTCCTCCCAGTGACCTTTCTTAAGGGGTATCACAAAATTCTCAAAATAACATCAAATTTAATCCACATTAAGGTGAAAAATAAATGTTTGTGTGCCATGCCATTTTTAGGTTTTATTTATTTTCACATCCTTTGTTTTATTTGGTCTTCATCCTAACCCTAGAAGTAGGGCAGGTAACATTTTTACCAATAACCAAAGCTAATTTAAAGTAGCTCATCTGGTCTAGAGCTCAGGTTTCATAAATTCTGTCTCTACAGCCTTTCCACCAAACCATTCCATCTCATAGAGCACACACTGATAGAAGGTGCTAAGGAGCACATGAAGTCAAACTGACAAATAGGAGAAGAGGTTATGGTCATCTAACACAAGACCTAAGCACATAGGAGAAATTTACCAAATTCATTGGAAAGGAATGGAATGGAATCCTTGGATGAGGATGTTGGTAGAGGTCATGGAGTGAACAAAGTCCCATTAATAGACAGCAACCAACAAGTTTTATTCTGAAGCCTCCAGTCTAAAAAAAGAGGGGAAAGGAGACTTCTCTAAGTCTTATCACCCCACCACCACCTTCAGATGATGCTGCTTTGGGTCCCAAACTGACATCCACGCAGGTGATCTTGGCTGGATGTACAAGAATGAGTAGGAGCTCATTTACACATCATAGCCGTCAAAGACTTCAAATTCAATATGCCCCAAATTAAGCTCCCCATCTTCTCCCCCAAAACTGATTCCCCCTTTACCTTCCAGTTTCTATCATGTAGCATCTTACCCAATCAGAAGGGATTTCTCTAACTCTTCCTTCCCCAACCCTGATGTCCAAGAATAAAAACTTAGTGTTTAATAGGAATGTATAAGTAGAACCCATATCAGATTGCATGCCATCTTGGGGAAGAGGGAGGAGAGAGGGGAGAAAATTTAAAACTTATGGAAGTAAATGTTGAAAACTAAAAATAAACTAATAAATTGGGAAAAAGAATAAAAACTCACATTTGTATATTACTTTATGGCACAAAGTACTCTAACAGGATCCCGAGATCATAGGATCTTAGGTTTAGAGCTGATAGAAACCTCACTGTTGTTCAGTCATTTTTTCAGTTGTGTCCAATTCTTTGTGACCTCATTTGAAGTTTTCTTGGCAAAGATACTGGAGTGGTTTGCCATTTCCTCCTCCAGTTCATTTTATAGATGAGGAAAGTGAGGCAAACAGTGTTAAGTGACTTGCCCAGCATCGCACAGCTAGTAAGTGTCTGAGGCCAGATCTGAACTCAGGAAGATGAGTTTTCCTGACTCTAGGTCTGGGCTAATATCCACTGTGCCACCTAGCTGACCAGTAGAAACCTTAGAGGTCATGCAATGCATTTTACGAATAAGGAAACTTTGTTCAAAACAGCCAGGTGCGGTAGAAGTAGAAGAGAATCACTCAGGAAAGGGAGCCATGGTGAGGTGGAACATCCACACAGATGATTTCACAGATACAATCAAGAATCCAGATGAATTACATCCCCGGACAACCCACAGTAAAATGAAAAGTATGACTCTGAGTACTAGTCATAACATTTATATAGTGCTTTAAATTTTTCAAATTGCTTTACATATATTCAATCCTCACAGCAGCCCTACGAAATAGGAACTTTTTTATGATTCCCATTTTACAGATGAGAAAGTTGAGGCTGAGAGAGGTTGACTTGCCCAGGGTTACAAAAGACAGTCAGTGCCTGAGGCAGGTTTTGAATTCAGGTTTTCCTAAGTTCAGTGATCTGTCCAATAAGCCCAGATTATTACCTATATATATGCTAGGGAGAACACTACGCAAAGAACCAGGAGACTTAGAAGCTAGTCCTGCTTCTTCTATATGACCTTAGGTAAATTCTTAACTTCCCCGACCCTCAGTTTCCCCATCTATTAAATGGCTAAATTAATCATTACCTACCTACCTCCCGTGCTTGTTGAGGATTGGTTAAGACATTGTATTTGGGAACATTTTAGTAGGAAAATATTTCTTTGGGGGTCTAAGCAGAATAGCTAGCCTCTCACACACCTGCTTCCCAGGGTTTGGGAGTATTACCCACTCATCATCCCAAAGAATAAAATCTGTAAGCTTTCTGCAACACATTGAAGCAAGTCCAGTTTCCAGGACTCAAGCCAAAGAAGTGAGTAGGGTCTGATTTGCCTTATAATGGGTTTTTGCCACCAAAAGTGGCCATTTTATTTCTTCCCCTCTCTTTTTTAATCTCATTAAAACACAGATGTTTAAATTGATGCCTTTTGGCTGCTAATTCTGGAAGGGGAATGTGAAGTCCTCTCACCCCTCTAAAGCAGTTTTCAGCTCAGAGAACATTTGTGTTTCTGATTTACACACCCCTGAAAATAGGAGTTTATTATAATGGAAAGGCTTGACAAGACCCTTAAATATAGTCGGGCTAGTGAGTGCAACCATACTGGCATGCATAAAACATCTCCTCGTTAGGATTCTAGCCACTCAGTGAACATCTGGGAAGTTGAGTCCCCAGCTTTTTGCATTAGTGAATGAATTTCAGTGCAATGTCATTGTCTCCTCCATTGCCAAAAAGTGATTTTCCTTATGCATATAGATCAGGTCATTTTATTACCTGGCTTAAAAGCTTTCAGTGGTTCCTAAGGAAAGTTCCAATCCCTCTGCCTGGCTTTCGAGACTCTCCACCATCTAGCACCACCCTACCTTTCCAGTCTTATCCTGAACCCCTTTCATTCACATTCTCTACGTTTGAGCCAAATCGGCCATACACGCCGTGCCTTATGTCATATTGTCCTCTCTGTTTGAAATCCCCTCTTTTCCTCACTTCCCCCCAACCTGCTGGAATCCTTTAATGCCCAACTCCAATGTCACCATCTCCTCTCGACCTCTTCCCTGATCCCTTCGGTCGATAATTATCACTGCCCATTGATCTTTCCAGCACTTTGCACCACTTTAAGATGTTGATCATATATTAAAAGTCTGCATTTATGTAACTTTAAGATTTATAAAATACTTTGCATACATTATCTCATTTGATCCTTCCAACAACCCTGTGAGGTAAGTGCTATTATCATCCCTATTTGCAAACGACCAAACTGAAACTCGGGGAATTTGTGACTTGCCCAGTCATACAGCTAGTAAATAGCTGAGATGAGATATGAAACCCAAGACTCCTGACTCCGAGTCCAGTATTCTACCAACTGCACCAACCTGTAAGACAGTAGAGTCAAATTCAAATGGAAATGGATCCCTGCAGGCTGCATATTGACTCAGAAAACTACAAATTTAGATCATTGATGTTGTATCGCATTTGCGGGAGGAATGGGGGGGGGGGATACAGTGGAAACAGCTGTGTGACCCTGGGCAAGTCACTTAACTCTGTTTGCCTCAGTTTCTTCATCTTCCAAATCAGCTGGAGAAGGAAATGGCAAACCACTCCAGTATCTTTGCCAAGAAAATCCCAAAAGGGATGACAAAGAGTCCAACGTGACTGAAAATGACAAAACAAACGACAAATTGTAATTTTATTTATTTTGTTAAACATTTCCCAATTTCATTTTAATCTGCTGGTGCAGACTGAATATCAAGTCTTTGATGCCTCTGCTATAAGACATTTACTATGGTTATTTGTGTATCTTTCCTACTCCTTCTACTGCATTATAAAGTTCCATGACTCACAGTCCAAGGGCTATGTCTCATTCAAAACTTTGTATCTTCCCCAGCACCTGAATTCTGGTGCTCTGAATAAAGCAGGTGCTTGGCAAATGCTGAATTGGCTGGAATTAAATTGCACTGAAATGAATCCTTCCCCTCATGTCCCTGTGGATAATGGCCTGTGCTGCTTTTCTCGTAGGAGGCGAAGTCACAAAACCACGGTTTGCTCAGTATTTCCACGGCAGCCTGGCCAGTCTCACAATCCGCCCAGGAAAAATTGAGAGTCAGAAAGTGATTTCCTGCTTGCAGGCCTGCAAGGAAGGGTTGGATATTAATTCCCTGGAGAGTCTTGGCCAAGGAATAAAGGTAAGGGATAAACTGACATCGTTTTTGATAACTTTTGGAACTGATTTATGAAGTGGTGTGTACTGGGTAGAGTACACAGAGTGCAAGTGTGCTCCCAGAAGCTATGTGATTTCCTATAACATCCCAGGGAAATAAAGTGTCATAGCAGAGAAGCAGTGACAGCACAGAGACAAATGTTCCCATGACATCTGAGGTGAACCCTAGAAAGGGAGGCGCCATAGCCACTGGAAATGTCCAGATCAGACACACTCAGTGTCCACATCAGTCCCTTGTGCAAAAGCAGACCAGTTATCAATGGCTTCTGGGTGGGGCCAGCCTCTGACTTAATTAGAATCTGAAGCATTTAAAAGAACACCAGTTATTTGGGATGCAATAAAGGCTGGAAGTATGGGTTGTTCCTTGTGTTACCAATTGTAAGAAGTCACTGATTCAACACCCTCACTAAACAACAAGGCTGTGTAAAGATCCCACTATCCATGATGCTCCCTCCATTGAGAGAGAAGCCTAACAGAAAGGAAAACAGCCCAGCCACACAAGGCTCCAGTCTGTGGTGTCAGGGTAGCCCATGGGCTATCCTGGCATTAGCCGGAGCACAGGCTCTCCTCTGTCCAGGGTCATCCGAGGACAGAGAATCGGGGCCAGAGAGAGCCACCATCGTTCTTCTTTCTGTGCCTTTTTCTATTTGCCCAGGCCTTCTACTCCCCAGGCTGTGAATGGTTGCTCTGCTCAATAGTGCAAAGCTCCATATATGTTATCTAGGCAAAGAACTTTCCAATCCCCGTGCCTAAAGCCTCTTTATTCACTCTCAGCTTTCCTGCCAACTAGGTAAGGAGAAACATCAAGCAGCTGGTTCTCTAGAAGTCTAATTAAGCAGGCAGATTACATGCAAAAGTAAGAAAACTTTCCACAAGGGATTCCATATTAGGAAGTACAAAATCCCAGACAGAGCAAACTGGCACTACTGATACATGGTGCAGGAGAAAATAAACATCCCCCTGCATACCATGGAGGCCAGGCAGTGTGGTACCATGGAAAGAGCCGTGGATTTGGGGTCAAGGGAACCGGGTTGAAATTCTATATCTCTGTTCCTTTCTGCTTCTATACTGTCAGGCAACTTGCTTCCCCAATCTGAACCTCAGTTTACTCATTTGTAAAAATAAAGGAGATGGATTAAATGATCACTGAGGTCCTTCCTTCTGAGATTCTCTGATTCCTTCCTAGGTCTCAGTTTCCCTACTCTTCAACATGAAAGCCTAGAACTTCTAGATGGTCTCTAACAGTCTATAAATCTAATGGTTTACCAGCTCTATGCAAAGCACTGTGCTAGATAAGACACAATTGCTGTTTCCACGTAGCTTTCTGTAACAGAGACATTGTAAAGAGGATTAGTCTAGATCAGGGTGGGGAACCTATGGCCCTCTAGGTCCTCAGTTGTGGCCCTTTGACTGTATCAAAACTTCACTTGACATGGGATCAAATCAAAATCACTTGAAGTTTGGATTCAGTCAAAAGGCCACACTTGAGGACCTAGAGGGCCACATGTGGCCTTGAGGCAGCAGGTTCCCCACCCCTGGTCTAGATAACGGGGCTAGATGCAACGATATGTGAGTAATCTTCATAGAGATGATAATTCACCCCATAGGGACTGGCAAAGTTACAAAAAGAGAGAGAAGAGAGTGGGGGAGGCGACCTAGAAGAGTCTTGGGAGAGTTGGGGGCATGATCTGAGTGATAAATAATTCCTTTGGAAGGAATGATTAAAACTGTAGGAGGACAACCAAGGGTGGATAGTATCATGAAAGCCCAGGGAGGTGAGAATCCAGAAGGAAGTAGTGCCAAATACATCAGACAAATCAAGAAAGATGAGCACAATCAGGAATTGTCAGAATCAGGGCAAAGAGGTATTGATATAGGAAACTTGTGGAAAGTAGGGGTGGGGGACGAGGGTGGGAAGGCAAGTTAATGGCCCTTCCACTCCCACTGTCTCCAACCCATCACGGACCATGGATCCGTCAGCCTTTTCACAAGGCTGAAAGGGGCTACTTGGGGTGGTTGGTATTCCTATTAGCACATCTGGCCAGAGGTAGTAATTGTGTGGTGCTGGAAGGTAGTGAATTTTCACAAAAGAGAGAAAAGTTTCCTCTGGAAAATTTTCTCACTGCCAGGAGCAGCTATTCTAATCAGGACCTCTGCTATGACATGGAGAGGGAGTATAGTGCAGTGGTAAGACCATGGAATCTAAAGTCAGGTCCTGGGTTTGAATCAGGCTGGGAGGTATAAAGAATCAATGTCTAGCATGTTAGTCTAGGATTTTCTTCCTTTATACCATAATTTATATCCATAGGTATTTGTACCAGTTCAGGTTGTAGCCTATGTTAGTACTAAGTATGATCAATCAACATACGAGGAGGGGCAGCTAGATGACTCAGTGGATAGAGAGGTAGGCCTGGAGTCAGGAAGACCCAAGTTCAAATCTGGCCTCAGACACTTACTAGCTATGTGACCCTAGGCAAGTCACTTAACCTCTGTTTGCTCAGGAGGCAGCTAGATGGCTCAGTAGATAGAAAGCTGGGCCTCAGACGCTTAATAGCTGTGTCTTAAGCAAGTCACTTAACTTCTGTGTGCCCTAATCCACTGGAGAAGGAAATGGCAAACCACTTCAGTATCTTTGCAAAGAAAACCCCACGGATAGCATTGGGGCTACAATCCACGGGGGTCATGAACTGACAGACACAGCTTCAGACACAGACCGAACAACAACAAATGTGCCAGGAACTTTGCAAGATACCGGGGATCCAAAAACGAAAATGTGATGGTCCCTGCCCTCAAGGGGCTTCCATTCTTTCAGGAAAGACAACATGTACTAGATTGATAGCTCTCTTTGGGTGATATTATTGTATACGTAGTCACACACACACACATACACACACACAAACACACACACATTACATAATATATAAACACAAAGTAAATACAAGATATTTGGGGTGGAGAACGACACGAAAAAGTGGGGAGAAAGGAATCATGAAAGGCCTTGTATAGGAAACGTCACTTGATCTGAACTTTAAAGGAAACAAAGGGACTCTAAGAGTTGAAGGTTAGGAGGAAGTACGTTCCCAGCACAAAATAATAATAGCTAACATTTATATAGAACTTACTATGAAGCAGGTACTTTACAATTATTATCTCACTTAATCAACCCTGGGAGATTAGGGGCTATTGTTATCCCCATTTTACAGTAAGGAAAGTAAGGCAAACAATGGTTAGGTGACTCACCCAGGGTCACAAAGATAGTAAGTATCTGGGGCTGGGTTTGAACTCAAGTCTTCCCGATTTTAAGCCCAACAATCTATCCACTGCACTACCTAGCTGCTGCTAATAAGGCAGAGATGGAATGTCACATATGAAGAAAGTCACGCAAGAAGAATGGCTTGACTGTCTGACAGGGTGTGAGATGGGGCATAATGCATGGTAAATCTGGAAAGATAGTTTATACAAAGGGCTTTAAATGCCAAACCAAGGGGTTTTTATTTGTTTCTGAAAGTCAAACAAAGACCTTTTTGAGTAAGGGGAGAATGTGGACAGGGCTGTACTTTTGAAATATTGCTTCGGCAGCTATGTGGAAGCCAAATGGAACACTTGAGGCAGGCAGGTGAGTCAGGAAATTTTTGAAATAGTCCAGGTGTTGGGTAATGAGGACCTGAACTGGGGAGGTGGCTCTTTGAGTGGAGGACTGTTGACATTCAAGAGATACGGTGGTGGTAAAGTTGACAACTTGGCAAATGATTGGATATGTGTACAGGGAGCACGAAATGCTAAAGATGACTCCAAGGTAGTGATCCGGCCGTATGTACAATGGGGGACAAATGAAGCTATGAAGTCAAATCCAGTCCAGCACTGACTTTCTGAAGTGTTTTAGCTGAGCTAACCCTTGGTTTCTTCAGGCTTGGAATTCTCTCCCTCCTCATCTCTACCTCCTGGCTTTGCTGTAAGTCCTAGCTAAAAGCTCACCTTCCCCAGGAAGCTTTTCCTGATCCTCCATGATAGTGATAATGCCTTCCCTTTAAGATTTACTTCCAATTTATCCTGCACATAAGTTGTTGGTACAGGTGTTTACATGTTGACTCCCTCATTAGACTGAGTTCTCTGAGAGCAGAGTCTGTCTTTTACCTTTTTTTGTATCCCCAGTCCTTAGCAGAGTACTTGGCACGTGGTAGGTATTTAATAAATGTTTATTGGCTGCCTGATGGAGTACCGATGACAGGTCAAATTTTTCTTCTCTTTTAACTTAAGATCAGTCCAACCTCATTCTGGGTTTCAGTGAAGATCATTTACTAAATGATGTGCTATCCAGCTAAACGGGCCACAACACCCAGTGTTAAACACTGACTTTCATCCATTGAATACTGATTTGCTTCGCTCTTTCCAACAGTATAGCTCTTGACCAGCTGGTGAGAAATATTTGTGGGCTGATAACATTTAGTGTATAGAGTCAAGAGAGCTAGGTTCTAGGCTCAGCCCTGCTATGACTAGCTGTGTACCCTGGAGGTCATTTGACATCTCTGGACTCAGTTTCCCCATCTGTCAAATACAAATTTGTCAAACATACCTGTCAAATGAAGGGGTTGGATTAGGTGATCCTCCTGCTCCCTACAAGCTCAGGCAATCTATAATTCCATATTTCATACTCATGGATCATTCAAATGGGCCAAATGAATAAGGTTTGCCTATAGTTTGAAGGACTACGATCTGATCCTGGGGCACCTTCCTAGTGTCCTGGCATATTGCCACACATTCCTTAATCTTTTTTTATTCACCATAGGGATTTTTGGAACTCTTCTTGCTTTCTTAACACATTCTGTGTTGAATACAAGCTCATAGTCCTAGCAGACCCAGAGAAATGAGTCCCTTCTTATTGGGGAAGGGCACTCAGACCTGTGATTTCTACTTTGTAGGGGAACTGTCAGTATGGGAACTCCTTTTGTCCATACATGTGAACTATCACACTCTGACTAGAAAGTTGCTTGAAGCCCTGAGAAGTTAAACAACTGGCCGCACAGCCAGCATGTTTCAGACGTAAGACTTGAACCCAGGCTTTCCTGTCTCCAAGGCTGTCCCTCAGGGTTACCTTATTGTCTCCCAACAAGGAAGCACCTGTATGAAATTGTGCTTCATGGTATTTCATCTATGCAAGTAACTTTCCCAATAGCCCAGTGCAAGGCAAGGGACCAGAAGCACTAATGTCTTGAGGGTCTGGCTTAGGAGAGTGAAATGACAACAGCGACAGGGTCCTCTCTAGTTGCCACTCTTCATCTGTTGCCATTCTGTGGGTTTGGCAGAGTGACGGAAGAAAACCAAAGGAAATGGAAGACTCCTGTAGGTACCAGTGTGCAGAGCACTAGGCCTCTCCGACTGATACTTCAAGTCATCAGTGAAAGGGGGCACCAGGGATGCTTGACCTTGGGCAGCGATGTAATCCATATGCATCCTGCTTGACGTCCAGAAACATCTGTCCCAACCACACAGCAATCGGAGAACTCCTCAGCAGCTTCCCATAGCCAACAAAAATTTGCATATTACTTTATTGGCTGTGAGAAAAAAAAATCATATTCCTGGAAACCAAGAAACACAGCGAGGTGGCGATTATTGTCACGCATCCCCTAAGGACTCCCCTGCTTCAAGCTGCTTCCTCCTGTCTGCCAAGATACCACCTGCTTTACCATGTCACCTGATATCTGATGGTGCAATCTGAGATTTTCTTGCCTTCACTATGGCTTAATTTTCATATTTCTGCCGTGAGATTGAGAGAGCAAAGTTAAAGCTAATGTTATTTTTATCCACCGTGCATGTTTTTTTTTCTTTTCTTCAAAAAATATATAAATGATTCATGTAAGAACCTCCCTCGTTTTCCACAGCTGCCCCTCCAGATGATTTGGCAGCTGAGCTACTAAGTAAACTAGGGATCCTCAGCCTTCCCTGGCTAGTTCTCTTCTCTCTTGCTAGAAGGCTTTCGCTAACAAGGTATGCTATTCATGCTACTGTGAAATATGTTGCCAATCCATTCCTCTCTAGAAAATCTCTTTGTTCCTTTGCCCCGCCCTCTTCAGGGCATTTGCTTGTGGCACCCACATGGGTCCATTTTGCTGTTTGGTGGGATCATCAGCTCTAGGCTTTAACAGGATCATTTTTTGTGTCCCTTACTGCTCCCCTCTAGGGATCCTTCTTGGGGCAAACTTCATTTACTCAGGTGCCAGATCTGTGAGGTTTATGATGATTTTCCCCTTCCCAGGACTGAGCTGAAGTTGACCTTTGCAAGTATTGCTTACGACAAGAGGGTTTGCCAAGTGAATTAATGGTTAAAACAGGATTGCAAGGGGACATATCCTATTGCATCAGCTATTTCCTCCACCTGGAGGATACCTGAGGCTATAGCCCCAATCCCCGACTGTCTCAAGCTTTTAGTCCTACGTTTCCAGCTGTCTGTTGGTTATTTCATGGGTTTGGCCCATCAGGATCTTAAATTGAAATCATCCTTCCTACCCCCACCCCAAGGGGGAGAGGGAGAGAGAGAGAAATATGCACAAAAGGTTTCAGCTCCTGACTTTCCTATTTTTGCCATTAGTATGTCCATTATTCTAGTCACCCAGGCGAGAACTACCCTCTGTCACCATCCAATATTTCTCTTGACTCTTTAGTCCTTTCCTTTCCATTCCTAGGGACCCTACCCTAGTCCAGGTACTCACAAACTCAAGCCTGGTTGACTATAATGGTCTCCTAACTGATTTTCCTGTTTCTAGTCTTCTTTCCACCTCCTCATAATGTGACCTTCATGTCTCACAGACAAGCCTTTCTAAAATACCATTCTCATCAGATTATTCCTCTACTCAAAACCTTTAGTAATTCCCTATTGCCTCTAGGAAAAAAGTCCAAACCATATTTAAGATCCACTAATCTACCTTTCCTGTAATCCATTTCAAATTTTTTCTCACATGAACCCTTTGTTTCAGCCCTAATCCATTCACCATCACCTTGAAAGAGCACTGGATTTAAGAGGACCTAGGTTTAAATACCAACTCTGTAACCTTAGGCTTGGGGAAAGAAGGATGAAGATGGTGGGGGGAGAGTTGGGGAAGTGCATTAGATGGTCTCTAAGGCCCTTTCCTGCTCTGAATCCCATGATCCTAAGACCTCAGTATGTCTTGTACCTCCCCCCCAACTCTGGTCCTTTGTTTATTCCCCTTCCTCTACCTTTCTCTGCTATCCTTACCTATCTCAATCCAACCTTCTTCATGCCCCAACCAACTACTGCCCTATGTTCTCTTCAGTTTGTATCCAGTTCCATATCCTCCATAAAGTCTTCCATTGTCACTCCAGGAAAGGGATATCTCTCTTCTTTAAAATCAGTATAAAGTCTGCTTACTTTTTTCTAGTTGTGTATATACCATTATCTCAACTGAATTATAGGCTCCTGGAAAACAAAGGAACCTGTCCTTAGGAGTACTTATAGTACCTAATTCAATACCTTGTTCATAATAAGGATTCAATTAATAATAAAGGAAGAAAGGAAGGAGGAAGGAAAGAATGAAAAAAATACACCAATTAAATATCCAAGTACTTGAAAGGTTTTTTTGAAATTCAAAAATTTTGAAAAGAGTAACCAGGCAAAATGAACCAGCTTATTGGCTATATGGCACAGCACATGCAATATTTCACAGCCATAGTTTTATCTCAAAAAGTTCTGAAAGATTAAGTTTACTCATGCATCCACATGAAATCCCTCATGTGAGAGACAGAGTAGACTTACTCTGCTTGGCTCCAGTGGGCATAACCAGGAGGAATTGGTGGAATATACAAAGCAGTAGATATAGGCTTTATATCAACAAAAAAAACTTGCTAATAATTTACTGGAATCAAGAAGACATCTTCCTAAGTTCAAATCTGATCTCGAACACTTAATAACTACGTGATCTTGGAAGCAAGTCACTTAATTCTGTTTCCTCAGTTTCCTCATTTGTAAAATGAGCTGGAGAAGTAAAGAGCAAACCACTCCAGTATCTTTGCCAAGAAACCCAAAAGAGTCAGATGTGACTGAAATGACTGGACATGGCTAAGCCAGAGATACTGGGTCCCCCATACATTAACACTGCTAAGGTCTTCATATCACCATGTGTTCTTCAATGACAAATGATTGCAAGTCATGGAGTACCACTGTCTTCAAAGAATTAAAGTTGAGAGTCACTGGAAGGGCCATGAAGAGGCGTATGGTAGGCTTCCATGTATTATAAGTGAAGAGTTATTAGAAGAAGCAATATAAAATATGTCATTAGAGCAATGGAGAAATGGGGAGGGGGAAGACAAATTGATCACATAGAAAGAACAAGTGATAACCAAGAGAATAGTCTTTGTCCATTAGTATTCATGTAATAGCAAAAGCTATAGAGGAAGGGTCCAATATGTTGGATAGAACCTTTATGAAGGATTAGTAAAAGGAAGGACATGGATAAGAACCTGAGATAGGTATGTATCAACAGGTTGTGATCTGCATGGTCAGAGGAAGTACCTATATCAATGAGATCACAGATTCCCTCAAAGTACTACATTCAAAGTAATAAAAATGTATTTAATTTAAAAAAATATTTTAAATATCTCACTAATTCAGACTTTCATTCTTACATTTAACAAATATATATTCAGCATCTATTTAGTGCTTACTATGCTAGGGACTGTTGAGAAATGTAAATTTTTTTTAAAAAATTATCTCTAACCCCAGTCTTAAAGAAAAGTTAGGGAGACAAATTATCCAGTAAGAGGTACAGTCAAGATAGTACAGAAGAAATCACAAGACACTGTGTGGTACAAACTTGATGCTGAAATGCTGTAATGATCTCAGAGGAAAGGAATAATCATTTTGACCTAGAGTGAGGACAGAAAACCTCACAATGGGGGTTGGGCATCCAAGGCAGTGAGGAATTAGGACTGGTACACAGTAGAGTAGTACAATCAAGGACAGAAGGCAGGCTTGACAAAATATATCAATGAAAATCAGATTTTTTAAAAGCACATTAAATATTAATCAAGAGCTCTGGGTTTTAAGTCTGGATCTGACACTTAATCATTTAACCTCTTAGTTAAGCCTTGAGTATTTGCACTAAGTACTGTATAAGCCTTGAAGTGCTATATAAATGTGAGCCATTATTAGAATATTACAAAATACAGAATATGGACAGAATATGGCAATGTGGCATAAAGAAGAGACAGCTGACCCCCAACACTTGTGTTTGAGTCCTGTGCCCAACATCTACCATCTGTGTGACCCTAGCTCTGTGTTTGAAGATGATAAATGGCAGATAAATGATAAAATGTTCTAAGAAGATAAATGGCCAGCCTGCATTGATAAAGGGAATTTTCCCCATCTGGTAGTTCCCTAAGCCAATGAAATCCCAAATTCAGTCACTATCCCTATCCTGATGACTTCTTTAGATCCCTTGAAGTCTTGATGCTTGACATTTGCTATAACACTATTATTGGCAATATTTATAGCTAAGGATTGTGACAAAAATCAATAACCAACAGCAAGCCGTGGTCAGCACTTAATTCCCTGTGCTAACAGAAAGCAGATAGCACAGAGCAGTGGATATTCCAAAAACAATGAATATTGGATTTTCAAAATACATTATGATATTTTATAGGTTTTTTTCTTGTCATTTGGCTACATCTGATATTTAAATTTTCCCTGCAAGAATACCAAGAGAAAATGGCACTAGTTTACCAGGTGGCAGAGAGATTCCAGTGTGGCTTTAAAGCTCTGCTGGCAAGATCCAGAGAGTAGATAACACACATGCAAATAATTAATAGATTACTATATTTATGTACGTGACATTTTGTAGACATTTAGGTTCAAGAGTTATATCAGAGACCTTTCCTCAAAGATACATCTCTTTGACTATGGTTGGGTAGGTGTTGTGTGCCTGTTATCTTATACTAATCATATACATTTCCTCTAGTATCACTTCAACCCTTCCCAGTCAGTTCTTGTTATGGAAGGAGAAGACATCGGGAATATAAATCAGGCTCTCCAGAAAGTGTCCTACATCAACTCCAGGCAATTCCCCACCGCAGGAGTCAGGAGGCTCAAGGTGTCATCAAAAGTCCAGTAAGTTGAACTCCATCAAACACATTAAGTCTGTCCTTCTGCAAAAAGTGTACTTGCCATGGGGATTGGGAAGGGGGAAAACAATATTCCTAAGGATAAAAAAAACCCTACCATCTACTAAGCGTTGAGCAAATGCTCACTTTTCTATACTTACAGCGTTATTCACATTTTTCTATTTGTAGGAAAGGGATTGCTCCAATTTTCTAAGTATCTGAAGAGGCCTATATAAATATATTTAATAATTCATTATTTAATTTTAATTTTCAGGATTTTTGTTTCACTGTTTAAGATGTTCTGTTCTTCATTTTGTCAATTGTGCCTGCTTTAATAGCAATATGGTTTCCATTCTAAATCTAAACAGCCAAATAGATAGCCACGTATGGGTTACCTAATTTACAGAGCTCTGGGAAGGTACCCTTACTCAAAACTACCTCTGTCACTGATCTGTAGCAGTTTGTTTGACCTGAAATTCCACCATTAAAGCTCCACTTCTTGGGAGACTTAAAAGTGTATCATTTTCTCTGTCCCTTATCCCGATGTAAATACAACTCAGAAGGTTAAACCTTACCATCTAACACCTTAGCAGGGATAAGTATATATTCGTTAGCATGTTGTCTCACTCATCAGATTGTAAGCTCCTTGAGGGCATGGGGACTGTCTTTCAAGTCTTTTTGTATCCCCTGTGCTTAGCATAGTGTAAGTATTTAACAAATATTTATTGAATTAAAGTATGTCAACCATTTAATCAGCAAATATTTATTGAATATCTACTGGATACTAGGCCCCTGTTTTGGAGCTGTTAAAGATATGAGGGCTAAGGAGGAGTCACAGACTGTGTGACACTATTTTTTTTTAGTTTAATTTTTTTTATTTAGTTTTCAGCATTGATTTTCACAAGAGTTTGAATTACAAATTTTCTCCCCATTTCTACCCTCCCCCCCACTCCAAGATGGCGTATATTCTGGTTGCCCTGTTCCCCAGTCAGCCCTCCCTTCTGTCACCCCACTCCTCTCCCATCCCCTTTTCCCTTCCTTTCTTGTAGGGCAAGATAAATTTCTATGCCCCATTGCCTGTGTATCTTATTTCCTAGTTGCAGGCAAAAACTTTTGTTTTTGAACATCTGTTTTTAAAACTTTGAGTTCCAAATTCTCTCCCCTCTTGCCTTCCCACCCACCCTCCCTAAGAAGTCAAGCAATTCAACATAGGCCACATGAGTATCATTATGTATAACCCTTCCACAATACTCATGTTATGAAAGACTAACTATATTTTGCTCCTTCCAAACCTATCCCCCTTTATTGAATTTTCTCCCTTGGCCCTGTCCCCTTTAGAAAGTGTTTGTTTTTGATTACCTCCAGCCCCATCTGCCCTCCCTTCTATCATCCCCCCTTTTTATCTTCTTCCTCCTTTTTTCCTGTGGTGTAAGATACCCAAATGAGTATGTATGGTATTCCCTCCTCAGGTCAAATTTGATGAGAGCAAGATTCACTCATTCCCTCTCACCTGCCTTCTCTTCTCTTCCTACAGAACTGCTTTTTCTTGCCACTTTTATGTGAGATAATTTACCCCATTCTATCTCTCCCTATCTCCCTCTCGCAACATATTCCTCTCTCATCCCTTAATTTCATTTTATTTCTTTTAGATATCTTCCCTTCATCTTCAACTCACCCTGTGCCCCCCCCCCTCTCTCTCTCTCTCTCTCTCTCTCTCTTCGATATATATATATAGATAGATAGATAGATATAGATATAGATATATACACATACATATACATATATATACATATATACACATACATATATACATACACACTCACATATACATATATATTGTATTCCAAGGCCTTCGATCTCTTATTGTAGAAGCTGCTAGATCTTGGATTATTCTGATTGTGTTTCCACAATACTCCAATTGTTTCTTTCTGGCTGCTTGCAATATTTTCTCCTTGATCTGGGAGCTCTGGAATTTGGCGACAATATTCCTAGGAGATTTCTTTTTGGGATCTATTTGAGGAGGTGATCGGTGGATTATTTCAATTTCTATTTTGCCCTGTGGCTCTAGAATATCAGGGCAGTTTTCCTTGATAATTTCTTGAAACACAATATCTAGGCTCTTTTTTTGATCATGGCTTTCAGGTAGTCCAATAATTTTCAAATTATCTCTCCTGGATCTATTTTCCAGGTCAGTGGTTTTTCCAATGAGATATTTCACATTGTCTTCCATTTTTTCATTCCTTTGGTTCTGTTTTATAATATCTTGATTTCTCATCATTTGCTCCAGTCTAATTTTTAAGGTAGTATTTTCTTCAGTGGTGTTTTGGACCTCCTTTTCCATTTGGCTAATTCTGCCTTTCAAGGCATTCATCTCCTCATTGGCTTTTTGGAACTCTTTTTCCATTTGAGTTAGTCTATTTTTTAAGGTGTTGTTTTCTTCAGTATATTTTTCAGTATTTTTTTGAGTCTCCTTTAGCAAGTCATTGACTTGTTTTTCATGGTTTTCTTGCATATTTCTCATTTCTCTTCCCAATTTTTCCTCTACTTCTCTAACTTGCTTTTCCAAATCCTTTTTGAGCTCTTCCATGGCCTGAGACCAGTTCATGCTTTTCTTGGAGCCTTTTGATGTAGCCTCTTTGACTTTGTTGACTTCTTCTGGCTGTATGTTTTGGTCTTCTTTGTCACCAAAGAAAGATTCCAGAGTCTGAGACTGAATCTGGGTGTGTTTTCGCTGCCTGGCCATATTCCCAGCCAACTAACTTGACCCTTGAGTTTTTCAGTGGGGTATGACTGTTTGTAGAGTTAAGAGAACTATGTTCCAAGCCTGGGGGGGATGCACCAGCTCTGCCACACCAGTACTCCTCCTTCCCCAAAAACCCCCAACCCGGACTGGGCTTAGATCTTCAGCAGGCTCTTCATTCCTGCTCTGATCCGCCACTTAATTCCTCCTACCAGGTGGGCCTGGGGCTGGAAGCAACTGCAGCTGTAGTTCTGTAGCTGCCCCACCTCCGCTGCCCCCTGGGGCGGTAGCCAAACCTCGAACTCCTTCCACTCCTGCAGCTTTTCCCACTAACCTTCTCTGTTGTCTTTGGTGTTTGTGGGTTGAGAAGTCTGGTAACTGCTGCAGCTCACTGATTCAGGGCTCTAGGGCCTGCTCCACCCGGCTCCTGGTCTGGTTGGTGCATGCCCCCAATGCTGGGCTCTGCTCCACTCCCAGCTCTGTGAGGGATAGACCTCACCCAGAGACCATCCAGGCTGTCCTGGGCTGGAGCCCTGCTTCCCTCTGCTATTTTCTGGGTTCTGCAGTTCTAGAATTGGTTCAGAGCCATTTTGTATAGGTTTTTGGAGGGGCTCGTCAGGGAGCTCACGCTAGTCCCTGCTTTCTAGCCTCCATCTTGGCTCTACCCCCTGTGTAGCACTATTTGTATGACCTCAAGCAAGTCAATTCCCACCTCTGTATCTTAACTTTTCTCATCTACAAAATGAGGGGGTTGAACTAGGTGACTTTTAAAGACCCTTCCAGCTTGATATCAATGATCCTATGGACTTATCCTCAAGGGCCTCTTGTCTAGTCTATTATAACGTTTCCTAACTGGTCTCCTTGCCTCTAGCCTTCCTCTTCAACTATCCTTTGGGCAGCTGCTAAAATAAATCGTTCTAATGCACAGGTCTAGCTGTGTTGTTATTGTTGTTTACTCTTCATTCCCAAAGAGGACCAATGACATCAGGAGAGTGATGTCTTGACTTGCGAGTGAATTGAATTTAAATATGTAAAGTCATCAGCCTCACTCTCTTCTCCACAGTCATTTGGAGTTCAATGGCAAGACGTAGGCCAGGACACCTGGATACAGTGGGAGACCTTGGCCTTTACAAGCTAAGGTCTTTCCCTGGTGACAGTTTGTCTGAGGCAACATACACTCAGTGATGAAAGGCTAGATAAGAATTGAGGCAAAATACGGCCTAGTTTGCCTTCTCAAAAGAATCAATCTGGGAGAGGAAGACCCTCAGGGTTTTTGGCCAGAATAGAAACCACTGCTACTTACGTTCTCTCTGAGCCAACCAAGTCTAAACAATGAACAAGTGAGACTTGATCTAGGACCCATTATTGGCCAATCAGTGAGAGCCAGAGTGATTTGGGTTTAAAGTCATGGTTGGGTAACTCCATTCAAATCCCAATGAGTTTCGTCAAAGCTTGTTTTTTCAGAGCTATATTCCAAGAAATCATAAATGAAGATGACGTGAGACAAAAGGGTTAATTGTCCCAGGTCTTTTGGGGTTTTTTTGAGGGGGGGGATTGATAGAATAAATAAGTAGGGAAGAAAAAATCTACCCCCTCCCTACCCCAAGATATTTTGAGAAGCATAAGCAATCAAATTTATATTTCTTTGGACAGAGCACCTACATATTAGAATATAACTCCCTATGTGGACAGAGGGAGAGAAGGGGGGAGGAGGAAGAGGAAGAAGGAAAGAAAGAAATAATAGCATTGCCCAACTAAAACTAGCTGTATTATTCTCCTGCTCAAAAGTTTCCTATGATTCCCCATCCCCTCTAGGATAAATCACAAATTCTTTAGCCTAATTTTGAAAGCCTTCTAGGATGTTTCAGCCTACCATTCCAGCCTGTTGCATATTATATCACTTAGCATACGCTATATTCTAGACCAGGCCTGCACAACAAATGTCTGCAAGCAGCCCACCAAAGGATTTCCAGTGACCAGTGAAAAATGTAGGGTCTCCACTGTTTGCCACATGACCCATGGCAACCAACCATCATCAGTCTGTCTCTAGTCTACTCTATCTGTGGCCAGAAGAAGTTTACAAGTTGTGCAGGTCTGTTCTAGACTGACTAGGTTACTTACATATTTCCCAGACCATTTTCCCCCCATTCTACCACCCTTTGTTTATTCACACAGGCCGTCTATGTGCTCTCTCCTCATCTGTACCTATTAAATTCTTTGTCATTATTGAAGGTACAGTGCAGATGCCACATAAAACTGTCCCTGACCCCTCTTCCCCCAGCTAAAAGTGATCTCTTCCTTCCTAAAATTTTACTAAATCAATTTTGTATTGATTTCTTCTTTGCCCCTGTCACAATGTACCTTATGCCATGCTTATTTCTTTATATATCCTATATACCTCCCAATTACGTGATTAACTACTTGAAGGAAGGGACTGTCCTTCTTCATCTCTGCATCCCTAGTACCTAGCAAAGTGGTTTGCCCACAGCAGGTACTAAATGTTTGTTGAATTGGTTTTTTAATTGTGTGAATTAGATAAAAAGCAAAACTATTATTTATGCACATGCAACAGAGAATTAGCTTATTGGTCCATAAGATGCTTTTCTAGCTATGACAGGTAGCTAAGAGGCTACTTGAAAATGGACCCAAAGATAAGAACCTGAAAAGGGGAAGTAGACACACCAGGAATGGAGTGAGATGTGGGAGGCTACAGAGGGAAGATTTAGTGGTCATGATTTTGCCAAAGGCCAACCCTGTGTTCTAACAGTGAAATATAATGTTGTGGATGAGCCCCAGCTAGAAGAGGAAGGGAAGTACTTCTTACTTCATGCATTAATGGCCTCTGTCTTCAGATGCCTATAGGGGTCCTAAACCCTATTTTTTGAAGAGAATTGTGGACAGTGCAACAGGGCTTCCAACTAAGTTCCTTCTAAGTAAAAACTCAGAGGCTAGGTTCATGTAGCCTCTCCAGAGGATCACGGATTTATAATGGAAGGGAAAATAATAGAAATCATCTAATACAACAGCCCCATTTTACAGAATAGGAAACTGAGGTATGGAGTGGTTAAGTGACTTATCCAAGGTCACACCAGTGATAAGTAGCAGAGGAGGTATATTAACTCAGATCCCCTTCCAAATCCAGCACTCCTTCCACTATAGTAACAAGCAATCCTTATGATAGGATTTTCTCTCGAAATAAAGGGGAGCCTTCTGAATATTTACAAGATAAGGAGTGAGGAGAGAATTAGGCTTCCCCCATAGGCACATATTCTTCTATCAAGGTACATTAGTCAGTAGATTTTGTGTAGTCCCACTTTCCCCTGGCATTCTCGAAGTAGCAGAATGGTGATTCCCTAACCCCTCAGAAGCTTACACTTTCAGCCACCCGAAGTACAACTTTTTGACAAGCTGCTCACCCTGGTAGCTGTCAGTTTCAGTTCACCTGAGAATATGAGAAGCAGCTGAGGAACAACAGAGTATGTCCTTACCCTTGGCCAGGGGAGAGTCAGGCTCAGTGTATTGTTAGACAAAGGAGCACATTTCTAAACCTCATAAACTACCAGTACTACCTAGAAACAACACTCTTGTGATATCCTTGAAGGGAAATAAAACACACAGTGAATAAGGATGGTTTAGCTCTGGGGTCTCATTTAGCAAGACGGCTCTATCCAGCCTATTAGATAACAATTTGCATACCTAATAATAATGCTCATAACAATTACCTTCTACTAAATTAACCATGCCATTGATTACTCAGTTTAACATTAATTAAATGTTTAAGAGTTGCATGTTGATCATATAAGAATATTTCTGTTTCTACTGGCAGGCTGTTCTCTGTAAATCACTTCTGATAGCTTTAGTAATAAATTTTCCTTTGAACTCAGTAGCTTAGAGCAGCCCTCCACAAATAGTCATCAAAGTTCAGCCCTTGTAGAGGGAGTATCTGTGAGCCCCTATCTATCAAAATGGGATTCTGCACCACAGAAACTCAGCCTGCTGAGAATAAAAGAAATATCCCATAAAATGGGGGCATTTCAGGTGAAAAGATATTTAGATGGGCATGAATTTCTGGTGGAGTTGGGGTAGAGAGAAGACATAGAGAGTACTAAGGCACAGAATGAGGTCTTAGAAAGATTTTGATATACATCAGAGGAAAAACTGCCCACACTGCAGGTTAATCAAAGTAAAAAGAAATGGCAATGGGGAAGGAGACGGTGGCATTTGAATTACCCAGAGGCAACCATGGAGAGATTCAGGTGATTTAAGTATATCAGTGTAAAGAGGATTATAAATATAATAATGCCAACACCATTGGGAATGAGAAGCCCCACAGAGTCATAGAACGTCAAAGCTAGAACTAAGGCCCAGATATCAATATTTTGGCTAAGTGTAACAACAATGCTACTTGCAGCTGCTGTGGGGGTATAAGACCAATAACACCAGCACACAGGAGGGCTGCTAGCACAGGTTCTTTGATCTGCTTTTCTAAAGGAAAGCAACTTTAAAGGTGTCAACAATCTTATTTTAATCAAACATATATATCATTCCCTTAGTTTAGGGGAAAAGTCAGCACCCTAAACTCCAGAGAAAATACAAATGGAAATTATAAGCAGAAATTATATAAACAGACCAAATACAAACAGTAAAGACCAACAGACAGGGCTTCCAATTGTCTGACCAAAAGCAATGCATACATAGTTACCAGAGAGAGATGCACCAACATCTGGGTTTTACAAAGAGGAAGGAGGGACTTCTTAATGGCTACCCAGAGTCTCATCTGGCTAAATCACATGAACGCTCTTCCAGTGAGTGAGCCCCAAAGCAAAATGCTAACCTTAGAGTATATATACCCTTCTGCCAGAGGGCATCATAACCCTTGTGACCCAGGCTCATGTGACTCAGGTTCAAAGCAGGTTGTTAATAGGCGAGAAAGATCTTCCCATTGCATTAACATCCATTTATATTACACCAAGGAAACAGAAGTTTCCAAATAATCAAAGGCTAAACCCTGCCTCCTTTAATAGAAAATACTAAAAATCACATTCTTATTGATGACTCATGGGAGTCCTTATGCTCATCCTTTATTTCACTGTGCTAAATATAAATACAATATTTTCAGGAGCTTCTGAAGAGTGTTTGTCTCTACACTGAATGCCCTCAGAATAACAAATGCTTTACTAATTGTGTCAATTTAAATTTCTCTTTCCTCCCTTTCTCAGCTTGGAGGTTGTCCTTCCCATCTTCATTTCTCTTTCTAATTTGCTATCCTGAAACTATTAAAAATAATTTTATTAGAACTCTATATAAGGCACACTATTCATCTTGACAAGTGTTTCAACAGCATGGCTTCACAGTTCTTGGACCTTCCTAACACCAGTGATTTATATCTCTATTCCAAAAGTATAAGCCATGCCTTGGATTCTATTCACAATTCCCTTGAAGCTCTCAAGATTCTGAAATTCCCATCCCATAACATTTAAACGGCAGGGCTGTAAGGGACCATAGAGGCCATCTGGTTCAAGACTCTCATTTTACAGATAAGATAAGGAAATTGAACCTCAGAAAGGTTAAGCCCAAGTCCATACAGGAAGTGTGTCCAGCTTCTTATCCTCTGCCTCCCATCGCTTCACTCCTCGTTGCCCTGCTCTTTGTCCCTGTTCTACCCTTTCTCCCACTGCCTCAAGATCCTTGTTGCTTCACAGGTCTCCTCATCCAGCCTAGACAGTCATTTCACTGACGCTTTTGCTAGGCCACTGCCATCCACCATGCTTGTGACCTGCCCTTCCAATTTCCAACCTTGGAGAAAGGGAACAACAGGCTCTTTCCACTACCATCCCTAGACTGCCAAGAATCGCTCAAAAGTGTTGCGAAAGCACTACAAATTCATGCTCACTTTAGTTGGACCTTTACTACTGTTCGACGACCCTTTTAGTCATCTCTTATTTACTCAGCAAATGCCCTGAAATGGACACTTCAAACTGTTACCACTTTCCTCAATAATTTCAACTCTACATCCACTTCCACTCACTCTCAAAAGCCATGTCCACTGCCTACTTTGCTGAGCAAAATGAAACATGAGCTCTCTCAACTTTGCTCCACTCCACCTCAAAATGTTTATATTTTCACCCATCCTCTCTTACTCTCCTCCCGTCTCAGAGAGGAAGGATTGCCCCTCCTTTCCAGAATCACCTTTCCACTTGGGCCTTGATCCCATTCCCTCCTACTTCCTCTTGGACCTGTCTTTATCGGTCATTTGCTCTTAGGCATCTTTAATCTCTCCTTACAGTTCAGACTTCCTCTACTCTAAAATATAAATAATTCTCCACCAGACCCCATTTCCTTTTTTGAGCTACCATACAATATTTCTGTTTTCACTGAGTCTTCTCAAAAAGATTGTCTACACTCATATGCCTCCACTTCTTCACTTCCCATTCATTCCTTAACACCTGGCAATCTGGTTTTCCACTTACCTGAAATTGTTTTTTTTGCAGGTCACCAATGACCTCATAATTACCAAGTCTCATATAGATATAGATATAGATATATGTGTGTGTATATGTATGTATGTATGTATATATATATGTGTGTATGTGTAGATATATATATGTATAAGTGTGTGTGTCTGTTTTCTCAGGTCTCATCCTCCTTACCTTCTCTAAAATGTTTCTCATCCTCTCTTATAAAATTACTTTTTTCCCTTAGCTTCTGGGATATTAAAGAAGCTTCTAGTTTTTCCTCCTATCTCTCTGACCACTCTTCATGTTTTCTTTGTTGGTTTAAGCCTCCTCCTCCTACCTAATAAATCTCCCACCTACACAACAGTTTGTCTACAACATTCTATTCTAACAATATTCTGGTCACTGGCAACCACTTCTGTAGCTTCAACTATATACTGCCCACTAGTGGAATATTCCCAAGTTTATCATTCAGGCTCTAGACTCACAACCAACTTGGAGATAATTAGATAATTATCATCTGGTTATCCTGCCAGCATCTCAAATATGTCCAGAGCTGAATTAATTCTACCTTGTCACCCCCAAATCAGTTTTTCTCTGACTTCCCTAATTAACCAAAGCTAGAAAACAGGGAATCCTCTTTCAGTTCCCTTCCTCTCTTTACATCTAGTCAGTTGCTAAATTCTGCTGATTTTACTTCCAAAATAGTTGTCATTTGTCCTCACCTTTCCTTTCCTACTTTCCCGGAGTAAGGCTTTCATAACAATAGCTTTCTAACTGATCTCACTTCTCATCTCTCATCTCTAGTCCGTTCTGAACATGGTGCCAGAGGAATCTTCCTAAAGTTCATCATTCGTTATGCAACTACCCTCCTTATGAATCTTCCCTACTAAATAAGCTCAAACTCTTTAGTCTGGCATTCAAAGCCCTCCATAATATGGTTCTGACCTATTTTTCCTATTCTTCTTACCCTACGTTCTGGTCAAGCTGAACTATTTATTCACCATTTCCCAAAGAAGCCGTGTGCATTCCCAATGTCATGCCTTTGACTATGCTGTGCCACTCCCTGTTTGAAGTACTCTCCTCACTTCTATGCCTTTCTAAACTTTACTTATCCTTGATAGACCAACTCAATCGCCATAGTTGCGATGAAACTTTCTCTGATCCCTGCAATTATGATCCATATACTAGCCCACTAGTCACTGGGAGTGGTTAGGTCAGCAACAGGTAGTGAGGTGTACCTGGGACCACAAAAGGATCAATGTTAGCTGGGAGTGGGCATACATGCATCCAGAATGAGAATCCAAATTGCTCCTCGTTTTAGCTAGCTGGTTAGCAGCACCCCATAGCCTTATAGCATGAGCCATTACTGAATCTGGGTCAAGAACACCTGGGTTCACATGTGACACTTACTGACCTAGTGACTGTGGACAAGTCATTTGAAGTATCTGCAGTTCTCCTTCCTACAAAAAGGGGATAATATAACTGTAGTTACATATAGCTGTCATTAAGACAACATTAGACTGAATCAGGGACTTTTTTTCTTTGTATCCTCAGAACTTTGCACTGTGCCTGGGCCACAGTATATGCGTTTAGACTAGAAATGTCTTTTTTATGAAACTTAGATAATATAATCTTGCAAACTTTCAAGTGCCATATCAATGCCAGATATTATTATTCCTCCCTCAATACTGTTTCTATACTACTTAACTTACTAGATTGTAAGCTTCTTGAGTACAGAGACCTGGGTTCTAGTCTCAGCTCTGACATTCATTCCCTGTGTAGTCCTAATAGGACTTGTACTATTTCTTTCACAGGGTTGTTGTGAGGGAGATATTTGGTCAACTTTAAAATCCTAGAGAAATGTAAAGTATTCATCCTTGTATTTCCCACAGCATCTAGAATATTAGGTTCAATACATAGTTGCTCAATTGAATTAAGTGAAGGTCAAAGGGGTTCCACTCTGAGTAAAGAGTATATTTGCTTTGGCTATTTTTATGATTTTTGCTTCCTTCCTAGCACTCAGGTATGTTTTTAAAAGTTGAAAACTGCCAGATGAGTGATCTTTATCTATGACATGTCCCTAGGCTGCACGCTATCTTAACTTCTGACCTTTGAACCTACCAAGTTAGAAATTGGGTGTATAGACTGTCTTGTTGGGTAGAATGGTATATATCTTGTCCCTTCAGCTAGAGAGGAAGCCCCGGTGAGCACAAAGCATGACTGGTAAGTTTTTTGAAATATCCACATCACTTAACACTGGGTAGGGCCCAAAGTAGGTGCTTAGTAAATATATATCCTTCAGGGTAAAGTTCTGGGCCTCTCTCCACCTTCCTATATCTCCTTAATACAACACTTACTTTGTGACAGGCATTATGCTTAAGACAGCTAGGTGGTGCAGTGGATGGAGCACTGAGACTAGAGTTGGTAAGTGGCACTTACATTCCAAGGTTGTCATGAAGACCAAATGAGAGAATATTTTTAAAGTTTTTGGAATAGTTCCTGGCACATAGTAGGCACTTAATCAATACAGATTTCAACTGTATTTGATCATATCTTATCACCTTATTAGATGTTAGGTACTCCCCCAAAGGCAGAAATTGTGTTATTTTTCATCTGCCTATCTCCAATGCTGATAGTCCTGCTTATAGTAAGTGGAATCTTAAAAAATGTTGTCAAATTGGATTGAATTGGTAAATTGCCAACCATACCATTCACTGAAGGAGCCCTGTGTTTTTTCCAGATGTTTTGGAGAAGATGTCTGCATTAGTGTTCCAGATGTAGATGCCTATGTGATGGTGCTGCAAGCCATAGAGCCTAGGATCACCATTAGTGGAACAGACCACCTTGTGAGGCCAGCTGCCCAGTTTGAAAATGCTAGAGGGGTGACTCTCTTTCCTGATGTCAAGATTGTGAGCACCCTTGCCAAAGCAGAGCCACCAGGAGACTCAAAGGAAGAAGACCAAGGTTAGTTTGGAGTGTTTTTGTTACCTTCCAGACAGCATCTGAGGCTGTATTTCAAGGTGTAAACATTTTTTTAACATGTATATAGTAAAATGAAGGTCTCACTCAGCAGGATTACTCCAACCTATTGGGAAATTTTCAGTGTTCGTATTTTCACCAGTTTCATTATCAGTAGGGTTGTTCAGTGAAAGCTGAATAAAGTATTTTGAATTATTCAGCTAGGGACCAATATTAGCAACACCGAAGGCTGAAGTATATGCCTGTAGGAAAAATTCTTCTTTTTTTCCTTCCTCTACAGTGGTGCAAGTTTATAGCAGAAAAAAAACATTAATTTGAGAACTGTCCTCAACTATGTTTCTCAAGGAGAATAACTTTCAAGTCTCTATACATCCTTCAGGAAAGTGGTTGCTAATGATCTGCAGGCTTGGGTGGACTGGATTCCCTGAAGGGTTGCTTCTATAATAATCCTAATTACCAGTTGCCTTAAACTACCCCAGCTACCCGAAGGCTGAAGAATATTGCAACCCGAGCCCTCCTTGCACACTCTGTAGCTCATAAAAATAAATTGTGTTACCTGTCTCAGATTGTGCCTTTTCAGAGTTATATGCCGATGTGCATTATGCCGTATGATCTTTTCTTCTCTCTTGTGGTCATTTGTGGTTAATGTCAGCCAGAACAAGAAACAGTCTTTGACCTCAGCTTTTGGAAGCTATAACAGATACCCTCTAGATGTGGTTTACACGTCAGCCTAAAGCTCTAGCACCAGCTAATGGGCACAGCAGGAAGGGGCAATTAGTGATTTCCAGAATTGTCCTATTGTTTACAGATCCAATAAGTCACTTAATTGGTTAGTTTAAAAAAATGGGACCTTTGTAGAAAGATTTTAGAGCTAGACGAGACTCATTCAAACTTCTCAATTTACAGATGAGGAAACTGAGGCCTTGGAAGGTAAAGGACTGCCTAAAGATCACGAGGTAGTAAGTGACAGAGTCAGGATTTGAACTCTGGTCCTTGAACTTCAAAGCCAGTGCTCTTTCCTCAATGCCATCCCACCTGTATTGTAAGACATTAATAATGACAAGTGGGTTTGTCCCTACCTTTCATGAGTTAGTAAGGCAAAGTCAGTGATAGCCTATTAGTCAGAAACATGGATCCTAGCCGTGGTTTTACTCATGCTTAATTTACTCCTCCATAAAGCCTTGGATGAGTCTTCAATGGGCCTCAGTTTTCTCATCAATAAAATAAGGAGGCTGGACAAAACAATCAATCAAGTCCCTTCCTACCCTGAGAGATTATAACTATCTCATTGTTAATTTCTCAGCCAGGTGGCACCATGGATCAAAGTATTAGACCTGGAGTCAGGAAGACCAAGTTCAAATGCTGCCTCAGACACTTACTTAGCTACATGAGCCTGAGCAAGTCACCCGGCCTCATTTTCTTCATCTATAAGATGGAGAGAATAATTCTACTTTTTAGAGGCTGTTGTGAGAATCAGATGAGTTAACCCACATAAGCCCCTTTGCAAACCTTAAAAGTGCTGCATAAATGCTAGCTGCTGTTACTATATTCATCATCCTTATTATTTCATCTAGAGGTAAAGACTCAAATTGCCTTCCCACAAGTACAATCCTCATGGCCCCATAAATAGATTAGATAAAACTGAAATGTCCTGGGGGGAGGAGGGGCGCGTAGAGGAGGGATGAGAAAGGTGCGTGCCAAGATTCAAGAGGGATTTTAAAGAACTAATACCCACCACCATCACCAAAACTGGGAAAAGAACTGATTAAGCCAGTCTTCCTTGGTCCATTACCCGGAGCCACCAGCTCAGTACATGCTGACTTGGCCACTCAAGGCTCCCAAGACTAGACTGCAGAGAACTATTCTGAGGAAGTCTTTATGGGCTCTGGGAAAATCAAAGTTACTACAGGAAGGTAGGTTCATGTTTTCAACCTATGGCTCTCCAATCGGTGCAAGACTGAGGAGCTTTCCCTTGTCCCCACTCTCCAACTGCTGTCCTTCTCTTCCCTGGACCTTCATTAGAAAGAAAGAAGAGCCATAAAAACCCTTTGCAGAGTGGTTCTCAAGATCAATTTTCAATTATGTTTGTTGCTCATACTTCCGTATATGTTCTTGAATGCCTTTGATAAGGGGTGAAGTGTGTGTGCGTGCGTGCGTGCGTGCGTGTGTGTGTGTGTGTGTGTGTGTGTGTGTTTCCCCAGAACTACTGCCCTCTGGCTGGCATTTTTCAAGGTTTAATAGGTTCTTAAAACTATTCAACCATTTTCTTGAAAAATTGAGTCATAAAATAAGCCAGGGAGCAGGCAGAAGAGAAGAGTTGTGGAGAGCTATGATAACATTACACCCTAAAGCCAGGACAGGGTTCCATACAATTCTGCTCCCAGTTTTCCATGCTAATATGTTGGTATTAATGTATTTCTCCTCCTAAGTAACATAGTTGCAGTTTACTGGGGACTTTCAAGAGGCAATATATCAATACAAAGCAGTCATGCTAATGTTTGGGGTTTGGGATTTGGACCAGAGCAGAGGTTTGTGGGTTGGGGGGAGAAGGGAATTAGTATCATGAGATCATAGATCTAGCGATGGCGGGGACCTCAGAGGCAATTTGGTTCACCCTTCCCCTTTACAGAGGGAGAAACTGAATCCTAGAAGGTTCCGTGACTAGAGTTCCTATTCTATCATAATAAGAGTTCGTAACCTGGGGTATATGAACCTTTTAAAAACACATTTTGTTACTTATATTTCAATATAATTGATTTTCTTTATAACCCTATGTATTTTATGCATTTAAAAAATTACTCTGAAGAGTCCATACGCTTCAGACTGCCAGAGGAGTCTGATACAAAAAAGGTTAAGAAACCCTGATCTACGATAGTAGCATCTCTATGTACAAAGGAGGAGCACAGTGATGGTGTCAGGGGCTAACAATGATGACAATGATAGGTCACATTTATGTAGCACTTTCAAGATTTACCATTGTCAAGTCTTACTGTTTCTACCTTCCTAATATCTCTTGTAATGGACCCCTTCTCTTCTCAGGCCCCAACTACTGTAATAACTTGCTGATAGGTCTTCCTGCCATGTCTTCCCCCACTCCAATCCATCCTCCATTCATCTGTCAAATGGATCTTCCTAAAGCACAGGCCTGACTAGGTCACCTCCCTATTGTATAAACTCCAATGGCTCCCTACTTTTCTCAGGATCAAATACAAAATCATCTGATTTTTACAGTCCTTCATCACCTAGCCCCTTTTTACCTTTCCAGTCTTCTTACTCCTTACTGCCCTCCATGTACTCTGCAGTCTAGTGATGCTGGCTTCCCAGCTTTTCCTTGTATGTAACACTCCATTTCCTCTCTCCTTGTTTGTCTCCTTACTTGGAAACCTGCCCCCACCCCACCAATGCTTTCTGGCTTCCTTCTAGTCTCAGCTAAAGTCCCATCTTTTGCAAAAAAAGTCTCTAAATTTAGTGCTTTCCCTCCAAGATTGTCCCCCCAATTTATCCCATGTATATCTTGTTTCTAACATTTGCACCCACTGTTTACACCCATTAGACTTTGAGGTCCTTGTGAGTGGGGACTTTGGGGGGATGAGGGGGAGGAGAAGTGAGGAGGAGAATGGAGAGGGTTGTTTGTTGTTGGATTTTTGGTTGTTGGTTTTTTTTCCCCTTTCTCTTTGTAACCCCTAGCACTTAGCACAGTGCCTGGCATATGATAGGCTCTTAATAATTTCCAGTTGACTTTTATGATATAGACAATCCAAATATTATTACCCCCATTTTGTAGGTAAGTAAACCAAAGTTCAGAGAGATAGAGGGATGACTAGTAAGCAGTAAAACAAAAATTCTAATAATCCTGGGCCTCCAACTCTAGTACTCTTTCCAATATTACACACTCATGCTCCGCAGCTGACCCTTAGGCATCTGCTTTTTCCCCCCTCCCATAGCCCCAAAGCATGTGCTCTTAGAGGAAATGCTCCACAACCTGGACTTCTGTGACATTTTGGTGATGGGAGAAGAACTTGAACCTGGACAGGAGTGCCTAGAGCTAGACTATGGTGAGCTGCGGGAAAGACATCTGGATGCCACCAACTCCACATCAGGCTATTCTATCTATGGTAAGGGAATTATTCTGTCTGTGGTAAGGGGGAAGTTTCCCCCACCCCTTTGTTGCCAATGGCTTTCCTGCAAGGAGGGGCCATGACTTGAGTATTATAAGCTTCATGAAATAGATTAGTCAGAGATCAAAGAGAAGACCACCAAGGCTGTCACATCACCCTGCCATGGCTCAATTAGCAGAGGGGGTACTTGATTTCTGACTCATGGTTTTGGTCACCAGGTCTTAATGACCAGCCTGGGCCTCTCATATCAAGGGGAATCACCCAGATCAATGGTTCCCATTTAGTGGTTCCCAAACTCCCAGTAAGTGGTAGAACAGTAACTATGATCCTGCGCCTCCAATTCCAAGGGGTTCATGCTAAAATTCCTTAAGTCAGTAAATAATTGCCTAATTCTGTTACAAATACATTTTTCTTCTCTGACAATAAGGATATGCATGTTTAAAGCATTATAAATTTGTTATCATTATAGTTACTGCAAGCACTTAATGAATAAATCTAAAAGAATATTGTGAGTACAAAGCTAATGTGGAAATGTTTTACATGATTGCATAGGTATGAGCTGTATCAGATTGCTTGCCATTTTGGGGGAGAGGAGAGGGAACTGGGGGGAGGAAAAGAGAAAAATTTGGAACTCAAAACCTTTCAAAAATGAACGTTGAAAATTGGATAAAAATACTTTTAAGAAGTTTGGGAAAGGAGAAAAAAATAATATTGTGAATAGTATATTAAATTACCCTAGGTATTCACAACACTTTTTTATTGAAAGGGGTTTGTGGAACCAAAAAAAGAGGGAACCAATGATCTAGATAACCTAGATGTAAGGAATTTTCTTTCACCTATAAACTCTTTTACTATAGGAATTATTAATACCAGTAAGCCAATCCACCCTACCTAGAATCCCCACCATATATAAAAGGTCATGGGTCAATTTGGTTGGGTTTTTGGAACCCAACTCTTTTCAAGAAATAATTTATTTCAATAGTTAAACTTAATTTGATGTATATTCCTCCCCTCACCCCTTCCACCAGCAGAATTCCCTCTCCTGGCAGATACAGAGAACTGAATGCATAGGCCACAAGTTGGCTTTAGGGCACCCTCCTGAGAATGACTAGTATATGGCTTTCCTGACCTAGGTGTGGGCACAATGACCAGCTATGAGCAGGTCCTTCGCCAAGTCCGCTATCGCAACTGGCACCCAGCCAGCCTGGATGAGCGAAAGTTCCAGATCAAGTGCTCCGAGCTCAACGGACGTTATACTAGTAATGAATTTAACTTAGAGGTGAGTCTTGCTATTGTTTCATTTTACAAACACATTCATGGCTCTAGTGGGATCCTAACATAAGCCTGAAAGGAAACTGCTACCCCTCTCTCCTTCTTTGTGGCCCCTTAAGAAAAATAATCTGAGATAAAGACAAAGGAGATGCAAAAATGACCTTGAAGGACAGTTCTAAAGTTCTTATTCACTCAATTGCAAAAAAAAAAAAAAGGTTAGATCTAGTTAAAGACAGAAGAGACATGAGATCTAAATGGACCCTCCAGCTTCTTTCCTTGGTCACTTGCCTATTACTTTCACAAACTGGAGTGACAATTGCTCTCAGAACCACAAAAGCACTTAAGAGTTAATACTCCTTCACTAAATTCAGGACAAACACAAATCTGCATGGGTGGTGAAAAGAGAAATGTGAAGAGAAACAGGAGGGAGGAGAAAATACTCTTTCTCCTTCGTAGATGTAGCAAACCAGAATGCCCACCGTTAGGGGATGCTCCAAAAAAAGGAGGATGTCAAGGTATTGACATCAAAGGAGCGTTAAACTGATAGTAGCCATAGTAGCCCAATGACAGGAACTAGGGCATAACTTGAGACCCAGGAGCTCACTTTGTTCTCTGTTCATTTGCCTTGTGCTCTGCCTCATCATGATCCTGTTCGCCCCTTTAATTCTACCACCACCCCCAAAATTTCTTTTTAAAAAATCAAACCCTTTTATTTTTATGCTAGTCATCTTCCCTTACTCTACTTTCCTAATAAGAAAAATTTTAAGTCAAACCAACATAAACAGCAACCACATCGGACAGCTTATGTCACATTTCACATAGTCCCCTAACTCTCTACTGAGATAAGTTTATTTCATCATCAGTTAGTTTTCCTTGCCCAAGATCATCCATCATACTTAATCAAACTTCAATTACCTATACATATAGCTTCTGTTTGCATTATCTTTGTCATTACCTATATTGTTCTCCTGGCTGCCTACTCTAAATACTTACCTCACTCAGCATCTGTTTATTCAGGTCTTCCCACATTTCTCTCAGTTCCTCACAATCATTGATTCTTACAACACAATAATATTCCATTTCATTCACATAATGGATTTTGTTTAGTCATACCACATAAGTGGTCAATGGGCAACCACTTCATTTCTAAGTTTCCAAGTTCCATTCTGACAAGTACTGATTAAGATGGCAGCTAGGTGGCGCAGTGAGTAGAGCACCAGTCCTGGAGTCAGGAGGACCTGAGTTCAAATTTGGCCTCAGACACTTGACACACTTACCAGCTGTGTGACCTTGGGCAAGTCACTTAACCCTAATTGCCCTGCCTTCCTCCCTGCAAAAAAAAAGAAAAAAGAATTAAAAAAAAAAGATTCAAATCTCACTACTAGGCATATACCCCAAAGAGATCAAAGACAAAATAGAATGGTCCCAAATACACAAAAAATGTTAACAGCAAAACATTTTGTAATAGCAATAAACTAAAACTAAAGTAGATACCTATCAAGTGGGGTAAATAAATTGTGATAAATGAATCTAATGGAATATTCCTGCCCCACAAGGAATAATAAACACAGAGAAATAAAAGAAGCATGGACAGACTTATATGAACTGATGCAGAGAAACAAGTAGAACAAGGAAAAAATAATCTAATAGTACATAAGGAAAGAACACAACAAAAATACTAATTGCTATGTAATTAGAATGACCATACTCATCCCCAAAGAGGAGATGATAAAATATACCTCCCTCCCTCTTATTTGCAGAGCTGAGGGATTGTGGTCTTGGAAAATTGCGTATATTCCAGTTGACGTGCTGGTTAGTTTTCCTGAACTGTTTTGTCCCCCTTTCTCTTTTATTCTTTGTTAGGGAAGAGGAGAGGCCTGTATTCAAAAATAAAGTGATATAAAAACAACAGATATCAAATAAAATTTAATTTTTTTCACCTTCGTGAACTGCCTGGTCCCAAGAAGATCTGCATGTAAAGGAGACCACAGCAGCTGGCCAGCACATTAGCTAAAGGTACAGGCACAACCAGCTTGTTTCTTTATATTTCCAGGTGAATGTTCTGCATGAGATCAACCCAGATACAGAGCACGTCAACGACATGGTTGTGCAGCCTCAGTTCCTCCAGTCCATCCATCATTCAGAGCCTGAAATAAGTAGCATGCGTAATTCAGGTAAGACTTCTGGGACCTGTACACCTCATCTTGACATCCCTGCCTCCCCAGCAAGGATATCTTCTCCTCCCCTCAGGCAAACCTACTATCACTCCTAGTTCCCAGGGTCACCCTTCAGGAAAGCAAGTGAATGAGTTAAAAAGGAAGTTAGAAGAGCCAGCTTTTTCAATGGCTTTGTTTAATGTCAAATGCCTCCATGTGTCCTGGCTTTGTTAGTAACTATCTGTGTAATCCCCATAAAATCATTTAACTTCCCAGGGCCTCACAAGTTACCGCCTTGTTAAGGGAAAAGACCACTGCCAAAGAAACAGAAGGGTCCTGGAAAGCTTTTGACAAGACCTGCCTAGAATATAAGCAGCCACCCAAAGCCAAAGACATAAATTGGCTTTCTTTAAAAATGTGTTTATTTCAGAGGTGTAACCCTTATCCTCAGAAATGGATCAGATAGAATTGAAATGTTTGCCCAAATGCAGACGACAGGGAGGAGGTGCTACATAGGTGGTCAGGATGTATTAAACAGTAATAAATTCACAGACTCTGCATTGAATCAGGAAAGCCCAAATTCAAATCCTACTTCATACAGGCTATGTGACTCTAGGCAAGTTCTTAACCTCAGTCTGCTCCAGTTTCCTCACCTGTAAAATGCAAACAAGAATAACACCTACTTATAGCAATGTGATGAGGATCAAATTAAAACAACAAATCTAAAGCAATCAGCAAACTTGAAAACATTATAATGGTGTCAGTTTAGGCAGTTCCCAGGACAAGAAGCCTCTTTGCCAATAAAGATGTCAATCCTCCACTGACTTAGGAATTCCAAGGTTGTGAGATACATAAAGCTTAAGTGACCTTACTCAGAGACACACAATTAGGAAATATCCAAAGTGATATAAACATATACGTGTGTGTGTGTATACGTATATATACACACATACATACATATGTGTGTATATGTATGCATTATATATAAACACATATGTGCATGCGTATATATCTATATCTATCTCAGATCATCATGACTCCAAAGCCAGCTTCTCTACTATGCCAAAAAGCCACTCTTATTATATATTGTGTTATGTATTAATCACATTATATTTCAAATGATAAATTGTGTCAGCATCATAGAATAGTAGAAGATCCTGGTGATTGAGGTCAAAAGAATGGAGTTTTCATCTCTATTCTGCCACTAACTCTACTTTCAATGTGTGACTTCAAGAAGCTTAATAAAGTCTCCATACCTCAGTTTCTCCCTAGTACTACACTTGCAATTAGAAGATCTGGGTCAAAAGTCTCCACCTCATTTTTTTTAATTTCTTATTTTATTTTTTTTAAGGGAGAAGGCAGGGCAATTGGGGTTAAGTGACTTGCCCAAGGTCACACAGCTAGTAAGTGTGTCAAATGTCTGAGGCCGGATTTGAACACAGGTCTTCCTGACTCCAGGGCTGGTACTCTACTCACTGCACCACCCAGCTGCCCCTCCACCTCATCTTAATAGCTATGTGACCTTAATTAAGCAGTCACACCTCTGAGCCTCAGTTTCATCACTAATTTAAAAATATTTCCTCCCCTATCAGTTGCTGGGTGGATGACATTATAGAACCTGAAAAGTACTTTATAAATGTGAGCTTTAAAACTGCTAATAGCTCTCATGTCTGGATAAATACAAAATATAATCACAGTGTCATGAGTGGAAAAAAAAAACAAACACTGTATCAAAAATCAGAAAAGATCTGGATTTGAATCCACTTTCTGCTACTACCACCTGTATTATCTTGAATAAATAATTCTCCATCTTTGGGCCTCAATTTCCTCCTTTGCAAAATGAGGGAATTGGACTAAATGATCTCCAAGGCCCGTCTGGCTCTAAAGCCTATGAACATCATCATCACCACCATCATCATCTTCATCATAGAAGAGCATTTATTAAGCGTCTATGTGCTTGGGCCCTATAGTGTGCAAAGACAAAAATTTAACAGTCCCTGCCCTCAAGCAGTCGACATTTTACTGGGTATGTACACTTCATATAATTATGCTGACTTAGGAAGGAATAGAATTTTAGGAAGTTTGCCCCTGAACATGGATAAGAAAATGAAGAAACATAGTAATGCAGAAGGCAGCTATCCCAGTCAGAGAATCCAAGATAAAGGCCTAGATCAACTTGCTGTGAGGTACTGAGCAAGTAGCATTTCTCTGTGCCTCATCTAAAAACATGGGAATATTGGCATAATGGGAAAAGTACTAGATTTAGAACCCTAGGACAAGAGTTTGAATGCTGACTTTGGTATTTAGTACCTGGGTGACTCTGGGTATTTTGCCTCATCTCTCTGGGCGTGCATCAGTTTCTTCACATAGAAAATAAGAGTTGGCCTAGTTGGATCTCTGAAGTTCCTTCTAGCTCTAAAACCTATGACACTCTGACCTAACCTGTGTAATTCATAGAGAGAATTAAATAATATATGTGATAAAAATCACTTTGTAAATTATAAAAGATGATACAAACATTATATAATTATGCATAGCAGCTATCATTGAGAAATGCCTACAATGCCAGGTAACCAAGAACTTACTAGAACCCTGTCCACAATTCATTTGTGTCTCTTTTCCCCCTTTCAGTCATTCCCAGCATTGCCACAGTGGTCATAATCGTCTGTGTTGGAATGCTGGTGTTTGTTGTAGCCATGGGTGCGTACCGAATCCGAGCGGCACACCAGCACTGCATACAGGAGAGTGAATCAACCAAAGAAAGTGAAATGGATTGGGATGACTCTGCACTTACTATCACTGTCAATCCCATGGAGGTAAACCATATCCCTTAACTGGAAAGTCCCTCCTGGAATCCCCTTCCCCTTTCTTCTCAGTCTTTCAAAACCCCGCCTATCCAAGGGCCAGTGCAAGCCCTGGGTCCTCCTTGAATTCTGCTGGCACTTCTAATTTGAACTAGAGGCTTTAGTGCCCAATTAATTACAAATCATCTTATACATTGGCTTGTTTACTATTTGTTTTATTTATATTAGTCTTGTTACCAAACAAAATATTGACTTCTTGAGGGCTAGAGGCCTATTTTCTTCTTTTGCATACAGAGCTGGGAACATAGTAGTTGTTCAGGAAAGTCTTGTTGAGTATATGAATGACTGAGCCTTGCTCCAAAGACTTGGGAGCTATCAAGGATAGAGTATATTCTAACAGGAGGTTTGATACATCACCTGTGACAGGGCTGTCCAACCTTAGATTTTTACTGAAAAAAACAGACAATATATTTTGATTTGCCATTTTAGTGAGAGCTCTGCGGTAGCTTGGCTTCGTTTACTAAAGAATTTATGTAAGTTTCTACGCTTGTAGGCTGCGGCATAAATCACACTGGCCGCATGCAGCCAGAGGGCCGCATTTTGGACAGCCCTGATCTATGATATAAGGAGCCCTCTAAGGGATTTATTTTTTGGAGGATGGGAGTTGTTGGGGGAAAAATCTGTTACTTACTACCCATATGACCTTAAACAACTCAACTTCTCTGACCATCAGTTTCTTCATCTATAAAATGAGGCAGTTGGACTAAATGAACTCCAAGATTCCTTTAAATCTATCCCTCTAAATCTATGATCCTCTTATTCCTTGTTCTACCTAAAGCCTTTCAAAAAGTCTATGCTCTTTGGCCAGCAAGCACTGAGTTTCTAAATTTGGTGAGCATTTTATACACATCTACATGTACCCTACGCCAAATCCCCATCTTCATTGTGAAGCCTCCGTAGTCACACATCATCAATTCCTATGCCTTTCTGGATTTATGAAAGCAAACGTACCCAGAGGAGATAAACCTTGTCAATATAAAAATATAAAAGGAAAGTTAGAACCCAAGCAAATGCTAATCACATCACCTAGAGTTAAGCTGGTTGCCCGCTCATGGAAGAAATTGCTGTACCACCTCTTGAAAAAGCCCACTAGCTAGTATCAGTATCAGCTACCTTCATTTTAATGATTACATAGAACCCTAAGAGATTCAACCCAGACAGAAAGAACTCTCTTCAGACAATATATATGGGCCTACACTTGAGAGGAGCCTGGGTAGATGGTCGGGTAACTAGGAAGTCAGCAAAGGGATGATAAAAGGGGAGAGTTGTGGAGCAATAGAAAAGAGAAAGGACACATTGGGACAAGCCCCTATCTGTCAGCCACACTAAACTAGCTATCCAGTATAACAGTCAACATTCATGTTGAGCAGATATAATGTGTCCAGGTTCGTATAACTATAAACCAACGTAAAAGCAGAAGAAAGCATGGTCCTGCCAGCCCCATTCCTCCCTTCCCATCCCCAAGAAACTTAATCTGGGGGGAAGGGAGAGTAAAACAGGCAAAACTTTTAGAGAATACAAGACCTTACAAAATCAGATGCTAGATTACAGTATACAGTAGGAAATTAAGTGATATAGGAGGAGTTAGAGAAGAGAAAGGTCACTTTGGGCCAGAAAAATGAGGGAAGGTTTCTTAAAATTTTCTTTGAGTTGAACCTTGAAGAATGGGCAAGATTTAGAAAACAGAGAGGATAGCCCATATGGAAGGAACACACGAATCAATACAAACACATTTTGGAGCAAGCACCACTTTTAAACTAGCCAAAGCCAAAGGTGATAGCTAACTAGTTGGGGACCAGAAATGGGGGTGAATTGGAGGTTTGGAACTAGAAGCAGGGGAAGCAATGATTGAGATGAAGAGGAAAGGCATGGAAATGAGGGTATAACAATGAAGATTGAACTTTTGCCATTCTTGTTCCCTAGGTACATAAGATAAAATAGAAAGCACTGTGCATGTGCCTGTCCAAAAGTAGTATTTCTGTCTAATATTATGTATTATCAAATGATGTCATAGCCTCCCAATGAATTTTAGTATATATTTCCATCTGGAAAGAGGGTACAAAATTGTCAACTATTTGTTTCAGCATTTCTGAGGGGTAAATAACAAAGAGAGGCACCATGGTATGGTGATGAGAGTACTAACCTTGCAGTCTAGAAGCCCTCAGCTCTACGTCTCTGATATGTCACCACTATATCACAACTTCTCATTGGCCCAAGCAAATCCATTAAGACTATAAATTACACAACTGATGATTTGAACCAGTGGAAGGAGTTTCCATACCTGCAGTTCTCTAACAAGGATGAAGTCATAAGTCTGGGCCAAAAAAACCCAAAAAATAAATAGGTTTCATTGCAACCCCAATATTTGTTGCAACTTTTATAGAATGCATAATTCCTTGCAAACAATAAATGCTCTTGAAATGTTAAAAAATAAGAAGCCTTTGCAGCAATTAAGGCTATATTAATGGAACTTTTCTTAGATTGATTCATTAAATGATTATGATGACTTTTGTAGGACTGCCATAGAATTCCTTCCCCCAGTGTTTCAAGGACAACACTTCACCAACATCCCATTGACTCAAATCAATACCAGAAAACCATAGAATTTCCCTGCTGTTTTACATAGAATATGGCCTATGTCCTTTCACCAATTGCCAACCATTTAGCACTAATGATAAACATTTCTCAAGGCATGAGTCTTTAGCATTAAGAGCAAAGAGTTCCAGAAAACTCGTTTACATAAGCATTTTCATGAGTGTTGCAGTAGGAGAACCTTTAATAAAGACAAAAAAAATTGGTTTTATTGAGCACTGTGAATTCAGGCTCCTAAAGAAAGGTTTCTCAATGTGCCTTTTCCATATATTGACATCTAGAAATATGAAGAACCAGGTCATGTGGACGAGGAGAGTGAGGAAGAGGAGGAGGAAGAGGAAGAAGTAGAAGAAGACAGTTCCAGTGATGACTCAGATGACAGTGAAGAAGAGGAGGAAGAGATTGGCAAGGGCAGAAGTGGTCAGAATGGTCCCAGGCAAGCCCAGCTGGAATGGGATGATTCAACACTCCCTTACTAGACTAGCCCATGGTCCCAGGTGTATCCCTTTTGTAAACACCAATACAATGTATTCCTGAGTCCAGTTATACAGAGACTATGAATTTGATGACAGGATTTGGATAGCCTTGCTCAGCACAGCTTCCTATAATAACTTGACCCTTTGCTCCTAGGGGCTGAGAAGACCCAGGAAAGCACAGATGACCCAGATAAGTCCCACATTGTAAGTGAGATCTCTAGACTTAGCTTGCCCATCTCTTCTCCCCAAATGCCTCTCTCCATTTCCTGTGAGCTCACCAAATTCCTGTCATTCAATCCATAGAGTTTTGCCTTTGCTATTTTTTCATATAGGAAGGTTCTCCGCTTCTGATGTTATTTATTTCTGCCAGGTCAAATGCTCCCCCTTGCCCTTGGGTATCACTACACTGTGTTTCTGACTAAAGATTCTACTTTGATCACAGTCCAGCATTGTGACTGGGTGAGTGGCAGTGGGTAAATTATGCTCATGGTTACCTCTTCTTACCTCTTTGAAAGGTCAATGTTATATGCAGTAGGGTTGGTTGAACTTCATAACCCAAGATTATATTGTTAAGGAGACAAGATACACTTATTATAAAGGGATTTGGGGGGGAGGGGGAGGGAGAAGGAATATTACCTACCACCTTCTCTCCAGGGCCTATCATTGTTTATTGTTGGTCACGAGCAGTGGAACTGACCTCCAGCCATAGATGTGAGACCCTACAATGAGCATTCTCAGATCTGTACAGTTGTACTGCTACAGAATCTGACTGCATAATGCTACCCCAGCTGGGAACCATGGATGCCGAGACCACTGTTTCTACAGACTAGAATTTAAGGAAGGTGGGAATAAAAACAAAATCCAGGCAAAGGAAAATATTTCATTTTGCCTGCTACAGGACACACAACAACAGCTAGGATTTATAGGGAGGACAACAGTAAGGGAGGTGGCCAATAAAATGTGATTGCTGTTGGTTGGGCATATCTTTTCAGCTAAATGGTGGCACAGAATTTTGAAAAACATGACCTAGTAAGCATACTCTCCTTTGTATCACAGTCCCCAAGTCCCCTTATCCCCTCTTTCTTCCTGCCTTTTATTTTGATAAATGGGCTTCTCAAAGAATATTAGGACATGGATTGAAATGCCTGAAATTAAAAATGAAAGCTTAGAAATATAACAGCTAGAAACTAGAAGCATATTGGTGATAATAGCATCTGCTTGTTCCTCCCCACCATCGCCCCCCAAAAAAGTTCCAAACATTAGGAAGAAAGCAAACACATCAGTACAACCTGCTAAGTCTGGGGTTTTTTTCTCCCTCTTTTTTTAATGTAATGAAATCTTTTTGATCTCTAGCATATCACAGACACCTAGTGAAGCAACTGTTGCCATAGTAACTAGTCTAGAATCTTTTGTTACCAACAGAATAGCAAGTGTGGGTGTGGAAACACTGGTTGACAACCTAGAAGACTCCCTAAGAACTTGAATTTTGGTTCATTCCAACTAAGTTTCTGCTTTCTCTTTCCCTTCCTCACTCCCCCACTATGTTCTCAATCTTAGGTGAAGCTTCCCATAATCCTCTAGTCCTTATAGACAGACATCTCCTGATAGTCTCTGTATGGGAGAAAAATGATGAATTAGCTTTTGAGGTTTAGGTTTAAGGACTAGCCAAGGATCTTTCCTGGTTATGGTGTCAACACTCTTCCTGAATTAAAGGACAATTAAATTTAAAAAAATTTTTTCAAAGGTCTTCTAGATCCAAGACCCCTGACAATGAATCTCTATGAGCTTCTTACAAAAATTTAGGTTTATCAGAACAAGTCTGTAAACAAAAGGTCACCACCACCATGCTAGTATGGCACCGTAAATCTTGCAAAGCACTTTTCATGTCCATTATCAGATGGTATTTCCATATTCCTGCCATTTTACAATTCAGGAAATTAGATTAAACTTGGAAATTGGTGACTTGCCCAAGGTCACCCAGACCTAAAGTTCCTATCTCCTGACTCTTACCTGGCTCTCTTTATATCACAGCACACTTTCTAGATCTCACTGGGCACCACTGACAGCTCCTAGATCAGATGAGATAATATTTGTAAAAGTGCTTGAATATATGGTACCTGGCTCATAGTAGGTGTTACTTGTTTCCTTCCCTTCCTAGAGAAAATCCTTTGGAAGAACAGAAGGATTGGTTTTCAATCTCCATTAACTGGAAATAGACCCGTCTATTGGAAAAATGTAAAATAACTATATATTCAGATCTGTTCTAGCAAGAAGTCAATGGGGGCGGGGGAAGGGAGAATTGCAAAAGTCATTCTATCCTTACCAATGAATTACTTGCAGACAGATGTATTCAAATACAACTGAATTCTGAAGTTTCCAGCAAGTAAAATGAATAAATAATAACTTTATTTTTAAAAACCCTTTCTGAATTAGAATTTGATTGAAAACATGTACAATTTTATTTTTTACAATGACTTTTTTTCCTCTTTCCATTGCTCAGTGATTTCTTGTTTGCAGAGAGCACGTTTTTGTGGTGCCCTTCAGTTGTCTCCAATGGTTATATTACTTATTCATGGTTGAATGAGTATGTATGAGCATTTTGAAATATTTATATTTCTGTTATTGGGGGGAAATTAGGTCACAGTGGCACATTACAGGAGTAGCAAAGATGGATCATTTTGTATGGTATTGGGCAAATAGATCCCATTTGTAAAGAGATAGTAATGGTAACAGGTCAGAAAGTGCTCTCTCCAAGTTTTTTTGTTGTTGTTGTTGTTTAAAATTACAGAAGAGGCTACAACCATGCTAAGTCAGTGAGCATTTATCATTTTCCCAATACTGTACTATTGGCAGTGGAAAGGGTGGGAGAGGGGAGGCAGGAAGAGGAAAAAAAGGGAGAGATACAAAACGAATTGAAGCCACAGTTCCCGCCCCTGAGTAATGTATTGTCTGATTAGGGCCTTGCAATCTACATACCATCAAACATGCTGGGAAAAGTAAAATCACTTGGATGTTTCCAAAGAGCCATATTCTTATCATGTAGATTAAGTCTCTAGACAAATGAATAACTCAACTTTCTTCCCGTCATCTGAACATTTGTAGGTGTGTAGACACAATCTCACACTTCCTCTTTATAGTGTACCTCTTTGGCTCTTTGTCATCTAATAAACTAGATTGAGTAACCAAATTCTATAACTAATACATTCCCAAATCAGCAGAACATGAGACTACTCTGGATATTTCTACCACCCAACTAATACAATCAGACAATCTGCCATTATAACTGTCCAAAAAGCCTAGAACCACCACATTTTGGTAGATTTAATCAAACTCTATAGATATGTCTTCTGCAGTAATGTTCATCCAAATTCCTCAAAGGAATCATTTCCCTGATCTCAGTAAGTCTAAATGATTTTTAGATTTCTGCCCGCTCAAACTGTTTTATTATTTTTTTCTGATAGTAGTTTGATTCCCCAACTCAGGTATAGGTTTGTACATATACACACACACACACACACACATATATATATATATACATAGTTATGTATAGATATTATACATATGTGTGTTATGCATATATACATATATATGTACACATACATACACATATACACCAAAAGTTTCATGACATGAATAGTGGCCCTCCAGTAACATCATGTGTTCTGAACAAGCAGTTTTCCATTCATGCACTAACATCTAGCTCACTAAAATTGTACTGGAGCAAATCCCAGCTCTAAAATCCAATGACTTGCACTATTTATGTCATATACCACCAAAATTTGTTGTGGCTTTTTTTAATGAAAGGAAAAAAGGTTTGTGAAACCCTGCCCCATTCGTTACATTCACATGGCCTAGACTTATTCAAGACCATAAGTCTATAGCCAAAAGCAGTAGAATAAAAATGCCATCTGGCGTTTCCAGCTGTTTTAGTCCAGTAATCAGATTGATTGGTCAGTCATTAAGATGGTCAAAATAGTATTTAACTGGAAAGAAGTTAGTTTGCGAGTTTTCCATAGATACACACCCCAAGAATAAAAGACGAGGGAATGCCAGACATGAAAGGAACCTCAATAAGCATGTAATCCAGCTCCCTCATTTTACAGCTGAGAAAATCAAAGAACAGAGAATAGGGACTGGCCCAAAGTCACACAACTAGAGGAAGAGCTGGGGTTCAAACCTAGGTCATGAAGATGATGTTCATAACAGTGTGTGCAAAGACATAAAAACTCCATTTGCCAGAATAAAGCAAGTTGAATTGTTTATCCTTCACCCTTCAAAATAGGTATAGAAGTGGTACGCTTTGAACTTGATTAAAACCAAGTTCCAGAATGAATTCTTATTGAAGCCAATCAAATCCAGGACAAACATTCCACAGTGAGAAGAGCAAAAACTGGCATTCAGGGAAGCAAATGATCAGAAAGACGTCTTTCCATTGAGCTGCAGCATTAACTACCCAAGCCCAGCTAGCTCCCCAGACACTGCTGAGCCCTTAACGATTTCCATGTAGGAGTATTCATTAGTGCAGACTTATTTTCATTTCAGCCCTGCTCATGGTAGAGCTCTAAAAATGATTCTAAAGACTTGTGCCTGTTTAAATCAATATCAACATAATCAGTGGAAAGTGCTACCCAGTGGACTTTAAAATTAGCAACCTCCTTGGCTTCTTGAGAGAGTATTAGTAACAGCAAGGGGAGAAAAAAAATCCTTACTTTCAAATATGCATTTATTCAAATCAGCCAAACAGGTGGGAGTGATGAACAGGATCTACTTACTTAAGAGAATCCACAAGCAGAAAACAAATAATTTTCAGATGAGAGGAATGTCACACCTTTTGGGTAAATTTCCAAATCCTCCTGATTTATACCCTAGCAGGCTAAGAATTGGGTAGTACAGTGCTCCCTGATACTGCTACTGTACTTATTTATTGAAGGTGATGATATAAAGCTCCTGGCCCAGTTTGATTTTCATATAGTCATTTTCCAGTAGCTTTGCTGGAGGGAAAGGACACAAATAATGTAACTTGGGCTATCTCCTCTACCACCCTCATTTCCATGTCTTTACTTGTTTTACCTTTATAAATTTTATTTTAAATATTCTCCTTATTTTGCAACAGCTGAAAAGGAAGGAGAGAGCTATATGAGGGCAGTGGCCCAGATCCTGGTCTTGACTCTTTTCTAGGCTGACAAAGATAAGAGAAAAAGGTCAGCTGCAACAGAATTAAACACATATCTTGAAGGATCAATTAGCAGATGGAATTAGCTATTTGCTAATGTTTAGTGGTCTTGTTTCATCATCAGCATTCTACAGCTTCCCTAGGAGCAGGACAGATTGGAGTTGTGGCATGGTATTCAACCTGCTTTTGGCTTCCCAGCCAGTCCTCTGTCATAAGTCAAAGATGCAATTAGCATTTCCAAGTCTCCTAGCCAACATTCCAGTAAAGAATGCTTGGTTAAATTTCAATCTAATTAGCTTTTCCAAAGGGAGCCCTGACCCTTTTCATGGTCCTCTAAACTCCAGGTGCACTTTAATGGGATTTCAGCCTGAAATTGCCATCAGAGTACTTCTGGGATTTGCTTCTGATTGGCAGGCACCACGACATTGATATTAGAGTCTAGCATGTGTGCCCAAAGCGTAGTTGAAGGAGGAGAGGTCCTCCTGTGACTTCAGAAAATATCCCCTCTTCTCCATGGGGATATCCCCATGAGAGGACCTCCCCCCCACTCCACACCCCTCCAGCCCAAGATGCGTTATACCTTTAACAACTAAAGCTGAATGAGTTTAAGATCTTTTTTGGAAGACAAGATTTTAATCAAGAAAGGGAAGAAAGCGGCCAAGAACTATACTAAATGCTTTATAAATATTTTGATCCTCTCAACAAGTTACATGTAGTTATTATCCCCATTTGACAGTTGAAGAAACTAAGGCAAACAGAGGTTAAGTGACTTTGCCCAGGGTCCCACAGCTAGTACATATAAGGCCAAATTTGCGTGTAGGCCCAGCATCTTAACCACTGTACCACCTAGTCACCTCCAGAGAAGATAAGAAAGCTGGAAGGCCCTGAAAGGGAGGGAGACAAAAACCTAGAAATGAAAGGTAGATGTACTTGAAGCATGCATTTCACTTGTTTTGCAGTTTTGAATCTCAGAAATAAGATTGTCTACAAGACTAGTTCTGTGTGAGGATAAATAAATCCACATATGTGTGTGTATATATATATATATATACACATATATATGTATGGGGGGAAAGGGAAGAAAGAAGAGGAGGTGTGCACAGCAAAAAATATACACCCTTTATGAAGTAATAATGGGAAAAAATTGCCACTTTCCATCACCTCTCATTAGGTGGTCTCTATATCCCAGGAGGTTGAGTTTCTCATAACGAATCCAATCTATTCTAAGAATAGGCGATAGATGATGGAGAAAAACTAGACCTAGCGGGAGAAAGTTTATGTCCTCTGGTTGATTGGGGAAAATTGGTGGCTGGGCAAGCCTAGCCAGCTCTGATGCGGCAGTACTTTGGCATCTCTCAGGACCATTTCTGTTCAATCAGTGAAGCAGAGCAGGGTGAACCCTGGGCAACATCATGAAGCAGGCAAAGTTTGAATCTTCCACATACCTTTTCTCCTTCTCTGGCACCCAACTCTGGTCTCCCCACCCCCTATCAAAGACTTTCTACATTCCCTAAGCCCGGTTGTAGCTTGTCTGCCCTCTATCTCAGCTCCCGGAGACCTGGTTCTCTGTGCTTTTCAAGGGCATAATTAGATAATACGATAAAACTAATAATTACTATGTAAGACAAGAAGGGAGATACTACCATTTCCTGTTCCACAGTCTCACTTTTGGGTCTTTCTTTCTTTTTCAAGAATCATTTTTGCCTTTCTTACAGTGACCTTTTGGAGCCGATGCCTAAATCCAAACAGTACTAATGGTGGAATTTCAGGTGCCTTAACAGGCAGATGGTGAAAACATTTGGAGACAACTAAAGCCTGTCAGTACTAATCAAAGTGTAGTACTCACTAAATTATATATACATTTATTTGCCTATAAATAGGGCCTGCCCAGTAAGAAGATTCTGAACTGTGGCACATCCTCTGTACCCAACACCAAGCACTTTGCTCCATGGATTGGTATTCATTAATGCCAGGCTTCCCTCATTTAAATTTGGGGGGTGGCTGAAGCACAGCATCAAGCACATCTTCCCCCCACCCCCCAAAAAAAGCCCTTTATAGCAAGAGATGGTCTTTTGATGCTGCATTGGCTCTAATGAAACAGTTCCCTCCAAGCCTTTAGTTTGGCTGCTCATGCTTCTGAGCCTTGTTTATGAGCAACAAACAGCTAAAGCCTAGCTTTATTAGAAAATAATTAAATTGTAATGCAGAGTCTGAATCATTAGAAAAAATTACTTCAATGCTCATTCCACCCAGCCTTTGTACATCACTGAGGATAGAGACGTTCCAAGAAAGAAAAGAAAATCCTCCAGCAGTTTATTTAAGGAAGTTGTTAATTCAGTGTATTGAGCCTTGCCTGGGCAGCCATTTGTAATGGGCATTGTGGTATTCAGAGTCACAATTTACACAACAAATTGGACAGGGAATAAATGGGTGCTTTTGGAAGGGCATTCATTCATTCCAGTAGTTACTACAAGTGAGGAAAAACATCAAACACTGCAAGGTCCATTTAGTCTGTCCCAGGGTGGTTTTATACCTAAAATTATATGATTTCAGGGATGGGTAACCCTCCCGACTATTCCCCTCTGATGCCTGAAATTCCATAATCAGAAATCCATTCCTTTGACTTAGGGTTACTCTCTTATAAAATGTAAATACCTCCTCCCCAAAGGGGTAACTATTTAGCCTTATTGGTAATTAGATCAAAAGTTGACATCAAGGAAAGAAGGGAAGAGGATGTTTGAACAGGAAGGGGATGACAAAGAAAACAGGAAGAAGAGATGCTGAAGATTCATTTTTTCCAATACCACAGTTTCACAAATGGTAGCCCTGATGGTGTCAGAAACATATTAGGCAGTCACTAGGGTAGTGAGACAAATAATGCCCCAGTGCATCAGGTCCTTCCCATGAATCAAAATTCTGTACCTGTACTAAGTGAAGGGAAAGCAACTTCTCTGCCATAACTAATGAGCTTAAAAGACATCATCATCTCCTAGAATGTTATTATCATCATCATTACATGCAAGTGCCCCCTTCTAAACCTGACATTGGCAACATGCATTTGGCCTGCATAATTGTAAAGAAGGACCTTCTGAAAGAACGTAGTCTGAAGTCCACTGAACATTTCCATCAAAAACATATGTGAATTAACTGATTTTCAAAGAAGTAAGATACAATAAACTACATTGAGATCATTAAAATTCTGCTGCATACAATTTCATCTTGACTCAGAAGGCACTTCAGGTTCTTATAGTGCCCTAGCCTCATTATTATGAATATTATTTATGGGACTATGAAAAAAATTTAGCTAATCTACCTGTTGGAGCTCTCTAGATGTTTGAATTCTATGTAAGTGGGAATTGATTGAGTATAAAAGTTCAGGTTTTCATATACAGATATGATAAATTAAGAGTGATACTTGCTTCACAAAAAGATCCATAATAGATTCTATTTCAGTGTCAAAATACTTTAACACGTAGCCTGTGATTTTAAATTTCTTTTAAAACCCTCTCCCCAAGGACCCCTCATTAAAGTTAATTCTCATAATGTTGCTAGTATCAAAGCACTGTTATAAGTAAAAAGCATCTCCATAGTGTGTAGGGAAGGCAGAATACTCCAAAATGAAAGAAGTCAGTTAGATAAACATGAAATTCAGGACTTTTGATCCATAACCCCTACCTCTTCCATTAGCTTGTACTTGGTTCTTAATCTTATTTTTAAATCAACAAAGCCATTGTTCGGTGTCCTGAAGTGAGTTTTTCAATTTTGTGTAGCACAAGTTAGAGCTCATAGTCTGAGCATATCCACCATTTTCTTAAAAGTTCACCCACTTGCCATTGCATACCTTCTGTTGTCAATACACTGTGTACTATGAGGTTGAAAAACATCTGAGGCCAGCTTCCTTCTGTGCAAAGGGAGAGAATGAAGGGTCCTTTCAGAAGGGCAGCAGTCTCTCTAATCAGTTGAAACATGGGTTAGCATTGTGGATGTGTTGAGTGGTGGGGTAGGATGGGCTCAGGAGGACCGTCCCCTTCCTCAACAGGAGGAATGAGAGGATTCCAAGGAAATGGGAACGTAAATGAAGAGGGACCTATTTTCTTGTTTCTACAGGGAACATAGGGCCATCCTGCCTGTCAGAGAGAAGGAAATCCATACCTTTTTAACAATCTAGGACCTTTCAGTTGCTCTTTGCCCTCCCCCTTTAATAATCAAATTTACTGCAAAGGAGATTTATCAAGATGAATTATAATTCCAAATCTTCTAAATGAAAAAAGGACAGTGAGCATGCTAAAAGTAGAAATGCAGACAGTTCATATTAATCATAGATAACAGAAACATGCTGGCTTAAATGCCTGTCCCACTTTATCTTAGAATTAAGATGCTTCCTTGCAGGCATTATTTCATAGAATTACAGCAGATTGCTAGATTTAGAGATCATGGCATATATCCTTTACTTCCTCCCTGCTCCCCACCCCCATCCCTATTTTATAGATGAAGGAATAAAGCTAAGGGAGGCCAAGAAACTTGCTCACTTGAGGCCTGAAGTTGGACATCCTGTTTGTCAGGCATGTCTTCCTTCCCCTGTAATAAATACTTCTCTAAGAGCAAAAATGAAAAAATATGGCCTTTTTCCTTTTTTTCACAACTGAAAATATTGTATAAGTTGGGGTTTAAAAATCATGGAATGTAGGTAGATTTGTAGAGCTGAAGAGTTTGTCTGTGTGACTAAGTATTGTGAACAGAAAGACTAAGGTTAGTTTTGGATTTGTCAGTGAACTGGATTCCTAGGGCATTTGCTCAAGATGCTCATTTTTCTTGTCCTGGGTATGTCATGTATATGAATTTAATGTGCATTCCTTTCCCCTTGAGGAAAACAAAAACCCATTAGCCCTGGTAACTATAGAATGACTTCCTTATATCAGCAACTGGACATTGAAAACCAAACCCTCAATGCTAGGACATTTACAGAAGCCTATAACAGGGAATATAGTCTGAGGGACTTAAAAAAGGTTTTATATTCATTTATCAGCTATTAAACCTTCAAGTTGAAAGGAAGAAAAAAAAAGAACTAAAATAGTTGAAGCAAGAGGAAAGGAAAAAATTAAATATAAAAGATAGATAAAAATGAAAGTTAAGAGGGTAGGTAGGGATGTGAATGGGTAAATTGACCCAGATGTTAGTACTAAATTTACAAGATACAAGAGAGAAATAGAAGGCTTAGGAAGCCACATCTTTAGGTAGAGTATTAGATGTCAAGATTACAGAGGTGTGGGATTGCTAATGATTAATGGACATTTGAATTCAAAACTGTATCTACCTGACCCCATATGAGGGGGAAATCTATCTATTCAACCATAATAGGGTGGGCTGTTGCATCAGACCAAGCATTTCAGGTGTCAATCATTAGCAAACAGTTGAGTGAACAACTGTTTCAGCCTTAACCGGAGAGGATGTTTGGCAATCCAGGTGATTGCCTGACATCGTCCAATGTTTTTGGACCAGTCAGCCTAAATGGGGTCACTTCCACATGACACATAGACTTGGATTCAGCCATGAAGAAAAGTAGTCTGTAGGTTTAGAAATGAAGCCGAGCATAGAGATTAGTGGCTTTCTGAGGAATCAGTAAGCATAGAGCTGTTTGAGTGTTAAATTGGTGATTATATGAATGTTACTAGGTTGAGGATAGAGTAGATGATAGGTTGATGACAAAGTAGAGTGCTTTGGCTGTGCTTTTTGGTGCTGGGGGTTTAATTAGTGGATTATTATGGAAACTCTAACAGAGGTGAGTGAACTATGGAGTTGTGATAAATAACTCTTTGTTTATGAAGACGTAGATTATTTATGTATTAGGCCAACCTGTTGGGTGTGAAAGATTTGGATGGTCCCAACTATATTGTAAACTGTAGGAGAGGGACTATGTACTCCAAATCTCTGTTTCCCTCTCTATAATATCTGGCAATGTCTTTGCACATAATACTTCAATAGTTCAAAAGATTTGTGATTTAATTAGCATTTGTACTCCCTCCACTGATACAATCACTTGACAGGGGATTTTCATGAGGCTTTTTTCTTTGTTGTTGGTTTGTTTATTCATTTTGTTTGGTCTGAACCTGTGATGTTCACACAGGGAGCTCCTAGTGTGGAAACACTCTCCACTGATTCAAATTATCTTTAACTTATAACCATAGAGACTTCCCTGGGGCACTGAGTGCTTGCACAGCTAGCATATGTCAAAGGAAGAGCTTGAAACCAGGCTTTTCCAGATACCAAGGCCAGCTCTCTATACCTTATGCCGTGATGCCTCTTAGAGCAACCAAAGCCATTCATGACCAGGTGGGTCAACACTTTGGGGAGGGTTAACCAAACTGAGCTAGGTGTTTCTCAGAGAGTGGACATGTGGTTCATTCCTAAGCTGTTTCTTGAAGCCTTTCCAGCTTTGTGGGACCTACAGCAGCTTGCACTCCACTTGGTATATGCTTCAAGAACCCAGGGTCACCTCCACAACACAATGAAGCATCAGAAGAGGACTTTAGAACAAGCTATACATAATATGGCCTCATTAAGAAGGTATATAATTAATTGATATCCCAACCCAATGTGCCACATATTCAGAGATCCTTGGAGTAGAAGTGATCTCGAAAGTTTTAATGAGATAACAGGGGAGCAGAACATCTGAAACCTTCTGACCCTGTGTCATACACAGGGGAAAAGAGTTCTTTTGTGAAGTCACATAGACAACAGAATGCTCAGCCATCCAAATGCCGTGATTGGCTAGATGGATTAAGTAAATTGATAGAGAGTAGTCAAAGGGCTCATGTGAATTGGAAACTCATAAATGTCTACACAAAATCCATAATCACTTCCAGCTTCCATTTTAGGTAGCCCATCCTATAATAAGCACCATCTCTGACTTTGCCTGAGAAAAATTGCTTTGCTTTATGAATTTTAGCCATATTTTAAAAAAATATGACGTGTTCCTTAAGGTTATGCAGATGGTCCCAGAAGTTTCTCCTGTCCCCAATTTTTTCTCTCCTCATCCCTCCAGAACTACAAACTATGTTTTTTCCCCTTTTAGCTACTTGTAGAAAATAAGCTCTTTGAAGGTTGGTATTCATTTTGTTTTTGTATCTCCATCACCAAGCACAGTGCCTTGCACAATTGTAGGTGCTTAATAAAATGCTTACAGGATTGAGTAGAAAATGAAATGTTAGAAGGACGTTGAGGTAAAAAGAGGAGAGATGGTTTTAGATATTTGCTGAGAAGGCCCATACTCCATGCTGGAAAAGACACTTAAGTTACCTTTGTACCTAGGTTTTCATAACTCAATTTTGGTCCCTCTCACTCACTGCAAGTTAAGCCATAGCACTTAATTCTCTTCAGAAGTGTCCCAGGTGGGGGCCTTATGATCTCTAGGTAGCCTCCTCACCCCATCTGTGATGACAGGAAGTGTGTCAGGAATGAAGAATAACACAGGGCTCTTCTGAGTCCCTTGAACTGTCTTAAGGAGTCTCTTTAGCATAGGAAGGATGTTCATTTTGCTAAATATACTCATATGAGGCTGTGAGACTTAGAACAATTCTAAGACTGTCAGGTTACAAGTGCTAGATGTATTTATGGATAAATTAATCTGATTTCATGTGTACCAAGAAGCAGGTGAAATAAACAATGTCATATGATTTTTTAAAAAAGTGTAACCCTGATTGGAGAGTGACTGTAAAACATAAGATGCTTATATTCACCCTCTTCTTTCCTATTCCTGCCCTTTCCTGTACCCTGTTAACTTCCCACTGCTTTATTCAGCGTCCTATCTAGTCCAAATTGACACAGAATATTTGCATTGAAAATTCAACTTTATGTGTGGTGGGATTTTTTTTTCTTTTAAAATATTGTACACCAATCCATGTTTGAATAACACACTTAATTTGCAATTGTTGAGATTCTAGCAATTTCACATGATTCTTCAAAATAGCCCCGATTTTCAGCTTTGGCCTGTAAATGTCTTACCAACAGATTCATTTTAGTGGTCACTATGGCACTTTCTGTGAATTGGCCAATAAATATGATTTTGGAATTTCACAATAAAGATTTTTGTCCTGGAGTTTTTATTTAACTGCTTGTATGATTGTATAAAATAAAGTGATTGTTCTCATCTTGTGTGAATTTCTGGGATCTGTCCCAAGACCAAATTCCCTGGTCAGATACATTCACGCATACTGTTTGCATGGATTCCGGGAGGGAAAGAGAGTGACGATCATCACAAATCTCATTAAAAAGAAAGTTCCCACTGAAGGAGGATTATCCAGCTCTGTCTTAGGCCTAGCTCACTTTACACTTTAGAGTGACTCTGGACAGCAGTGTTTACTAGGGACCAAGAAAAGGGGGTACTCAGTCCTAGATGATTGGTGTTGATCTGCCAGCCAAATTCTGATGGTCCTCAGAGCCATTTAACAGAGTGAGGAGACTAAGGCTTTGCTCCAGGGCCCTGAAATGTGCAAAACTCATTTGTTTCCTAAGGCAGTCCTCCCCTCAACACTGCGGTGTCTTTTAGTCCTCCACCCCAAACTGTAGTGTACAATAAGGTAATTTCTACTTTATCAGCTGACCCTATCCTGTTGTGACTAATGTCTTAAGGTCCACTTTTCCCCATTATCATTCTCACCAGTGGAAAGCTCAGGGAAATTAAGTCATTTATGGGAGGGTTGGCCAGACTCTCGGAGAACAGCTCTGTCCTGGCACAGGTAGGATGAGGGGTTGCTTGGGGGGGGGGGGAGCGGGGAGGGGGCGCAAGGGGGAAGGTGGGCAGGAAGCTCGCAACTATCTCCTAATCCCCCTATCAAACTACAGAAGTCTAGGCATGGTAATAAAGACCTAGAAACTAAGTTTTCCCCAGATGCAGCAATTCCTTCTTACGCCTCCAATATTTATAAATTGTATGTTTTCTTATCTAGTGGCCCTACTACCCTCATGCTGCCCCTAGATGCTCAGGGATTCCCCCATGTAGGGCTGCACTTACTTAAGACAGTGCCTCCCAAACTCCTAACACCCTATTGCCTCTTTTTCCTATTAAAATCTGTGTTCCCTTCCTTCAGGACCATATGCAGAGCTATGTAATAATCCGATACTAGTCTAAACCTTTCCTTCATTTCTAGGCTGTGGTGCAAGTCTGCATAAGTAATGATTTAATTCCCTCAACTCCACCACCTCCCCTTGAAAGTTAGTCTGGTGAGTTTTGGTTTTTGTTTCACTCCAAACTATTTAAACCATTGTCAAGATTTGATTGGCTCAGGGAACTAAACTCTCAAGCAATATTAGGTCACTTACCATTCACACAAGCACAAAACAGGTACAAGGTCCTCTGGGATGCTTGGCTGGTGGTCCACACTGGACAACTCAAAGACAACTCAAATGAATTAACTTGGGGTATCCTTAATATATAGCCTCGTTATTTGCCCTTCTCCTTCTGTGGCTAAATAAATTTCTTTTTTATGAATTGTTAAGTGTCTCATTTCATTACAACATCTATCACAAACTAATAGGGGATTTCTCTGAGTCAGACCCAGCCCTGGACAAAGGTGCTTGTCACTCTGTGTCTAGACTTTTGTCAATCTCCTAACCAGTTTCCAAGCCTCCAGGTTCTTTCTCCCAATCAATTCTGTAAGGACACTGATAGATTCATTTCACACCCCCTTTCCAAAATTTTTAATGCCTTCCTCTTATTTCTGAAAGTTCAGACTCTTTAGCCTGGGGATTCAAAGATCAACAATGTGCCCCCAGTCTTTGCTTCCAGCCTCACATCTGTGAGCTGGCCAAATTGAACTGCTCGCTGTTCCTCCAACATGCCTTTTCCTTGCTTCTAATTCTATTTTTCATAACGTTCCTTCTGGCTGAAATGTTCTTTCCTCAGTTTCCCATCTTTTCCCACCAAAATTCTTTCCAGCATCAAGGATTAGCTTAAACATCACTGCCTCTGGAATGCCTTTTTAAAAAAAATCACCCAAGCCAAAAGTGATTCTGCCCTCCCCCGTACCACTCATTCAGAACCTAGCATTTAATAATGTATCAGAAAGGCAATATAAACAATGTAGACGATAATTGTCAAAATGCTTATGTGGTTCTGTATGGCAAAGTAAACGAGACTCTCCACATAGGAGGTAGAAGAAGTAAACCATTTATTCAGACAACAGAGAACCAGATCCCACAAGCCATTTATCCAATCTATCAGAGCAGTAAAACATTCAATATACAATATCACAACATGGAGCTTCACCATTCCAAAACCTCTCCGACCCCCTGCTGGGGTCTTCCCCAAAAACAAACTCACAGTACAGCTAAGTCAGCCTGTTCAGCTCTAACTATCACAATGGGAGCCATTAGCAGCCATAACTGCTCCCTCCCTCTCTGCATTTCCTGTGACATAACTTCCTTTTCCTGTCAGGAAGCTCCTCCCACCACATGTGACTTAGGCTCCCTGTGATGTAAGCAGGTCACATGGCCTATTAATGGGTGGGAAAGATCTAAATTGCTCCTACACGGTAGCTAGTACTATAAACGCATCTTATCTTTCTTCGATTAATTTGTAAACTTGAAGAGAGAGAATAATCAGTAGGTCAGTCAATAAGCAAGCACTTACTGGGTGCTAGGAACTATGCTGAGTGCTGGGAATTCAAAAAGAGGCAAAAGACAGTCCCTGCTCTCAAAGAACGTACCATCTAATTAAGAAAATACCGTGGAAACAACTATGTACAAGCAAGCTATATACAGAATAAATTGGAGATAATCGATAGAGGGAAGGCATTAGCATTAACAAGGATTATAAGCTTAAATAATTTTGTAATCTAATGCAGGTTCATTGAATATCTGCTAAATATTCTGTAGACTATTTATTGACTGTATGGAAGCTGCATCATCCATACGCAGTAAGAGAAAGCCTGAACTCATTAGGCAAGATACCAGAGGCAGAATTTTAGCTCCTACAAATAGGCTTGTTAAGATGGGGCCTCCACCTCTCCCTCCCATTCCTTACATCATGCTACATAAGAAACACTCTGTTTTTCCTCTGCATTGGAGTAACTATCTTGTCAACAACCATGTTTGGAAGTGGCAGTAGTTCTGTCATACTATCACCTACTGAAAGAGAGAAGAGCCCATTATTGGCCAATCCATCAAGCAGTATTTCTTGATGAGTTCAGGGTAGGGAAGAGGGAAATAGCTGGCAGAAAGGGAGATGGTAAATTCCCTGAGATGATGATTGGTTTAAACTGGGTGTATATTGTCATGGTGGACTCCAGTGGCACAGGATGAAAGATTCTATCAACTGACCTATGTCTGACCACCTTGTGAGCCATGCGACCTCACAAATTTATTTATATAGTATGGTTAAGAAAAAAGAAGGGTGGGGCAGTTAGGTGGCACAGTGAGTAGAGCACCGGCCCTGGAGTCAGGAGGACCTGAGTGCAAATCCGGCCTCAGACACTTGACACAGGTACTAGCTGTGTGACCTTGGGCAAGTCACTTAACCCCAATTGCCTGCCAAAAAAAAGTTTTTAAAAAAAGAAAAAAGAAGGAACAGGCAGAGCTGTGGTGTTTGGTGGAGTTGAGGTGGGATTGCAAGTGACTTTCAGGACTATCAGGGAAATAGTACTGGCTTACATGTATGTAGGCTAGGCAGCCCTGACTTCACAGTACAATTTTAAGGGCTCTGAGAAGAGTTTTATGTTCTTCTCCAAATCTTCTCTCTTTTATGCCTAAAAATTTCTCTATGGGACTCCAGTCCAGAAGTTTTCCCTAATTGAGGTATGTTACATTCATGAACAGAGTCTCACTGTACCTTAAATGGAGTATTTCTAATGTTAGAGGTAAACCATAGAATTTCAAAATGAGACTGCCTTAGAGGCCATATAATCTAACCTAAACCTGATTAAGAATTTCCTATACATGAAGGTCCTTTGCACAGATTTCAGTTTCATATAAAGCAACCAAAACCTGTTTCAACTCTCATAACCTTTTGCACATTACAGTCTGATACCCCACTTCCATGGGACCAACTACTAGTTGGTTCTAGGTAAAACAAAGAAATTCGAGAAAACAGTATAATCAATCAGTCAGTCGGCAAGCATTTATTAAGTATTTACTATGTGCCAGGCACTATGCTAAGTGTTAAGGATACAAAGAAAGGCAAAAACAGTCCTTGCTATGCAGTAGAAAAAATCTTTCAATTTAGAGTCAAAGAACCCAAAATCCAGCTCTGGACCTTAAATATCTGTGGCCCCTTGAGCGTATTAATTTAGTCTCTCTGGGTCTCAGTTTCTATCTATATGATCCTGGGCAAGGCACCTTATAACTGGATATTTGCATGTCATCTCCCTCATTAGACTATGAGCTCCTTGAAAGTAAAGATTGTCTTTTACCTTTCTTTGTATCACCAGGGCTTAACACAGTGCCATAGGCACTTAATAGATATTTACAGATTGACTGGAAAATAAGACAGTTGGATTTTATCAGCAAGTTCCTTTCTCAGTCCTGTGATCTTATGATCCTATGATACCCCACTCCTGCTTCCAATGTCATTCTCTCTAGTTGCCATGTAAAACCATTCACATCTCAGTCACTAGAATTTTATCAGCAACAACCAAAGTAAGCACGTCCTTGGAGCCTAAACCCAACTCATTCACATGGAGGGAAGATTGAACGAGAAAAGGTGGCTGAGAGGAGAAGGTAAGCCCTCCAACTCAGAAGAATTACATGTTGGGGTACCCATCTGACAGTACTGTGTCTGCTCCAGCTGTTTTAAATGAACCCACTCAGATTATCTGTGTGCATGACTCAACATTGCTTACCCACCTGCCTTTTTTTTTGCTAAGTAGCCAGACTATTTTATGACACAACATACATTAAACAAAATTAAGCGTACACTCATCATAAATCCATAAATGTAAAAACAGACTTCTTCATACGGAGAGGTACACAGTGAGAAAATAGACCATTGGCATCTTAGAAACTGATTCCTACTGATCCATGGTGGGCTTCTGAACTAGCCCCAACTGTCTATATTTAACAAAAATAAGAAACAGAGTGAGAAGTCCAGGTGGAAGTAAAAAGAAAAAATGATTTATCCTGTAAATACAAAAGGTACTTCATTTCAATTGGGGGCCTTAGGTTTGAATTCTCGATCTTGTAATTTAACACCTGTATGACATTAGGCAAGTCACTTAAATTCTCTAGGTCTTAGAGTCATAGAATTTCAGAGTTATAAGGGACATGAAAAGCTACCTACAGACCAAAAAGAAGTCCCTCAATATACAACACACCCCAAAACTCATCGCACACTCAGTTTCTTCATTTACAAAATGAGGATGTGGGATTTGATGATCTCCGTGGTCCCTACCAGCTATTGTGTGGGACGAAAAATCAAATAATGGGAGAGGTGCCTCTAGGTAGAAGCAAAGTGAATTTATTGGATACAACCTTGCAAGGCGGACTTCACTTCTCAGTACTGCACTAGAGAGTAGGGCAAGGTACAAAGAAAATGCATCGGTAAATATACCCTAATGCAAAGATTCCCTCCCCGCCCCCATCCCTTCTCGTCATTGCCTGGGAGGCAGGCTTACAATCTAGGTGTGAAAAACTAGACAGGGAACTAGGAAACCAGATGGAGCCAATCCATACATACTTCCTTTATTTGGCTACTGATGTGGTAATGTTGTGGCTAAGGTAAAGAAAAGGAATGAAGAAGGAGAGGGAGACCTTCCTGGAGCAGAGAACAAACAGCTCACAGGTAGTCCATTATCTCCTTATTTGGTAAAAATTCTTGTGCTAGCACTGAGAGATGGGGAAGGGAGGGGCACCTACAGGTTGAGGCCATGACTTTCCAGAAGTTAGGTAAGTCACTACAAGATAAATTCCAAGCCTGTCCTACTCCTTTAGACATTCCTCATTCCAGAAATATGAGAAGAGAATAGCCCCTATATTCTTATCCTGTGAAGTCTTCGCAAATTATATCCCCCTCACTCACTATTAACCTATGACTTTTCAGTGTAGAAATACAAATGTCTTCCTGAGTCAACTTCCCAAGAGGGGCTGCTGATTTCACAAGATCTCTCCAAATAAGGATGGGAAAATATTTACAGGGCTATTAATGCAAACAATATATTTAAAGTGATTAATGAGAAGCAAACATAAGGGCCATTAAGCATATCTGAACAACTTTCAACATGTTGCTGAGGACCCTAATTATTTATCCACAAGGATGTCATTTTAACATTGGCACTCAGTTGGGTAGAGAGGTAGACTGCTTTCTTACCATTCTGAGAAACTAGAAGATGTGAGGAAAAAGCTCTGGATTTCTCTATAGGCTCCTATTGGTAGTATAATAAGTTTATCAAATGAGGGCCCTTGTCTGTGTAGGAAAAGTTTCTGATTTATGGCCTCTCACCTCCACAGCACTGACTTGCCACAGCTTTCTTTGGTCCTAAGGATAATAAAGTCAATAAGTCAGTCAGTCAATAAGCACTATGTGGATAAAATTAGTGGATAACCAAAGTATAATCACACTTTATCATATATAACTTTGTATCACATATAACCATACTATAATCATACTTATACAGCAAATCCTCACAATTTTAAGGGTCCATATAGTGAAGATCTGCAAAATGTAGAAATCCTGTGAATACTATAGTTGACTGAAGAGGCTTAACTAGATTATCATGGAATGGGACTATTCAGCTGAGCCATGAGAAACTGAATAGTACAGCCTTCCAAAAGGGCCCTGAAGGCCATCTAAGGAGTCAGCATCCTAGGGCAGCAATTCTCAGAACACAGCTGACTGCTTTTAGAGCCCTGTGTAAAATCTTAAAAGTTTGTAGATTTTGCACTTTCCCACCCCCACCTCTCTTTCTGAGCTTCTCTCCAGCCTCTTGCCTCTTCCTCCTAGTTAGTTCTGGTTTTCCAAATCCCTTCTCAACAAAACAGGGGAGAGCAAAAACCGAGCATTTATTAAGCACTTACAACATGGCTGACACAATGCAAAGTGCTGTGAATACAAAAAAAAGTAGAAAGTCATACCTTGCCCTCACAAAGTTTACATTCAAATGGAGGAAGATGACACATAAGGGGGAATCTGGAAGGGGCAGGAGTTGGGAAGAGACAAACATACCTGGTGCTGGTCAAAAAAGTCGGGTGAGCAAGGAGCTCCAGCTTGGAGAGGAAAGAGACCTGCCTGGCCTGGGATACCCTCCTTAAAATGGAGGTTCTGGGAGGGGCCTCAGGGCTGGAAGGTACTCTGAAATTTTGAATTAAAGGGCAGGAGTGAAGCCTCAGGATGAAGAGCTAACACATGGTAGAGGAAGTCAGGAGTATAGTCTTAGAGCACAAACTACCTGGGTTTAACACCACCACCCCACTATGGATATTCTCTCCCTTCCTTCCATCTCAATCCAATCAAATACCAGGTATATCATGTTATTGTCTGATTAAAGTAATTCACACCGAAGTATTAAAGAGACTTAACCCTATTTATATTTGAAAGGAGAAACTTGCTAAATCATATAAATCTCTAATTGGAAGGAAAGAGGGGAGAGAACATTTTTGAGTCCCCTAGACCATAGGTTTTTCCTTGACTACTTTGGGCCACTGTCCTTCGAACAATACCTCACACACACCCCCAACATGTGCCAAAGTAATATTCTTAGGAGTAAAATGGAATAAGCATTACAGTGGTATATCTTTCTCATCTTGGAAAATGGCTTTTAAAAATTTAGTAAAAACAAATCCCTACAGTATGCAGCAACAGTCACCCTTGGAGAAAGTTGGCACAACATGTCCCAAATATTTAATACCTCAACTCATGAATCTATGTGAAAGATGAAGTCATTCTTAGAGCTAGTTTGAGCATTCCCATGGGGATCTCTGGTATATCCAAGCCTGCCCTGGCTCTCATTTTGTGCACACACCTGTGCCCTCTTGGTGGGGTGACCATATGTATTCTGAATTTTTTTAGGGTAAAGTTTTGCAAAAAAGTTTTTATGTTAGACCACATGTTCAAATTTTCAGTTAGGAAAATATGGCCATTGTCCCTATAAGGGAACATAAGAAGAAGGAGTTGGGGTTACTACCAAGGCCCCTAAATACACAGGTTTAGCTATTTCTAGGAGAACCTGATGAGTTCTGCTTGGCAATCTCTTGAGATGATTTACCTCCAAGTGAGCATAAGAATTCACCCTTGGCCAAGGAGAACCTGTGTCTTTGCCTCAGAGCAAAGAAAAATAGTTGGAGGACAGCTTCTGAGAGTATTAGTACTATTGCTGGTTTGCTGCTTTAGTGCAGAAAAGCCCTTAGAATCAGAATCAGGAGAGCTACGTTATAATCTTAGATGTTTGACTAACTTGCTGTATGACCTTGGAAAAAACACTTTATCTCTCTAAGCCTCCATTTTCTCACCAATGAAATGAAGGAGTTTACTAAATAATCTCTAAGAACTTTGTCATTTTATCATACATAGATCAAAAGAACCCTTAACAACTTCTGAGAGTAGATAGCTCAGTGGATAGAGCATTGGACCTGGAGTCAAAAAGACCTAAATTCAAACCCAGCCTCAGATACTTACTAGCTGTATGAACCCTGGGCACGGTGCTTAACTCTGTTGGACTCCATTCACTGGAGAAGGACATGGCAAACCACTACAGTATCTTTGTCAAAAAAAACCCTGTGGACAATATTGGTGTGCTGTGGTCCAGAGGGTCACAAAGAGTCAGACCTAAGTGAACAAATAACAACCATTTGCCTCTAGAGGCCTCACTAAGGCCAGAACAAATGGCTGCCCTCTGGAAGACCTAATAGAAAGAGACATTTGGTTTCATGAATAGAAGAGGGGAAAGTTAATGGAGACTCAGTAAGAAGAGGCATATATCATAGATTTAGAGCTGGGTAGGTTGACGGAAATCCCCTCATTTAACAAATAAGAAAATCTATTGAAATTAGTGAATTGCCCAAGATCACACAAGTAGTAAGAGACAAAATCAGGATTCATACTCCAGTCCTCTGATTCAAAATTCATCACTCTGTTCACTATACTAGTCTTCCTCTCAAGCTAGCTAGATAATGGACCCTGAACATCAGGAGCTGTTTGATATTAATTCTGTATGTTTTGTATACATATCTGTGCATATGCTGTTTTCTCCTAAAAGAAAGTACACTTCTTGAGGTTGAGGCCTCATGAGGGTAAGTTTCCTTTTGTTTTAGTATCATAACAATTAGCATTGTATCCAATACAGAATAGGCAATGGAAGCTAGATGGTGCAGTGGATAGAGTACTGGGCCTGGAATCAGGAAGACTCATCTTCCCTAGTTCAAATCTGGCCTCAGACACTTACTAGCTGCGTGACCCTGGGCAAGTCACTTAACCCTGTTTGCCTCAGTTTTCTCATCTGTAAAATGAGCTGGAGAAGGAAATGACAAACCACTCCAGTATCTCTGCCAAGAAAACTGCAAATGGGGTCATGAAGAGTTGGACACAACTGAAAAATTCCTGAACAAAAACAAAAGTCAAATAAATGCTTGCTGATGTAAATTGAATTCCTCAAGGGTCCAGAAGGGCATATCCTCTGCTCTTTTCCTAAAGACAAAAGAGAAGAACCAGATGTTCAAGTTGATCCTCATCTGTCTTAGTGTCTATGCATGTATCTCTACCCACAGGACTAACACACTCTCAGCTCCAAGGGAGGTACCCAATCCCCTGATCATACCTAATATGAATGGTTGATTCCTTGAATGAAATCTATCATTAGTCATTAACACCTTAATTATCCATTTAGCCCATTGGACAGAGAATAAGAGAAGAAAGGTTAAGAAGTAGAGGAAAAGATGGGAAATAGAAGGGAAAGGTTGAAGATGTCACAGAAAAGCTTCCTGGACGTAATTTTGCTGAGAGCTAACCTTGGTCTTAAGAGACAGTGTAGAAACTTCGTGAACTTTATTATTTCATATGAAGTACAAGAGTTATTTTTCCCCTTGCCTCTAAAAAGAGACAATAAATACCCAAAAATATGACAGCCTTTGTGCAACAGGGGAATGTTTAATGTGAATTGAGAGACTGGTGCCCCTGGCCTAGTTAAATCATGATGATTACAAACCCAACAACAGAACCAAGCAATGTTTCAGATACACAAGGGGAAAAAATCCATTAGCACAAATCCCTTTCTGCTTCCAAAATGCCTACCTCTTAAGCATGACTGGAACATTCCAGGAGATGGAGCATCATCCTTCCCCAAAAGGAGAGAAAAAACAGGGAAGAAATAGAAAATTGTAAAGCAAGTGGTACTAGCAGGACCAGATTAACATAACGGCAAAAAAGTCAATTGTTCTAGTATGCCCATTTCTCATTTCACCTGTAATGTCATTGGGGTAGGGAACTCCCTGCAGTTTCATTGGGGCATGCCACTCATCTACCAATACCAAGCTACAATTGCTTCCTGGTTTATAGTCTTAGAGGGTTGCCTTAGAAAAATTGCAACTTGCCCAAAGTCTTGTGGCCAGTTTTTCTCAGGCCAGCTCCATTCTACTAGCCTTGTCTTACACATTTCATTGTAAATATTAATAAAGGTTGACCTTGTATAACTGTGGCCCCTGGGGCCCCAACAGTTCTTGGCCTTCTCCTTTCTTCCTAGGATATAAAGTATTTAAGCAAGTAGAAAATAGTGCTTTAAAACATTAAATGCCAATTATTCTTAGCTACTACTGTGTTATTGTGGTTGTAGTTGTGGTTGTTACAATAGAAGGCAGCCATTATAGTGATTAACAGACCAGCCATAGCATCCAAAAGACAGGGTCAAGTTTATGTACAGTCTAGGTACTAAGTGTATTGGGGCAAATCGCATCACTTCTCAATGCCCCTAAGAAACTCAAGACTTTAAATTACGTACGTGTTACCAATGAAACCATAAGACAGGACTCAAAAGTGCACTGTTTATTATTCTGTTTCGCCATTATTTCAGCACTAGAGGGCTAGGAAGCAAACCAAAAGTGAGAAATTCTTGTTAGACAGAATAGTAATGATTCTGAGAGCAAAACAAATATAAAGTCAGTCAGTCACAGCAAAACTGGAAACCATTGGGACAACTAAACGCTAAAAAGAAAAAAATTGAAAACAAACGTGAGTACTTCCTTTTTCTTTGAGGAAGAATATCTTTGGTAGAGGGAGTAGGTACTAACGGCCATCAGTTCTAGCATGGGCAGTTCTTTCAAAAAGGCATGAGCAGTCAGGAGAATCTGATGAATTACTTGCAACTGAGACAAATCCATCAGAGAAGTAGCTGCAACCAGACTAGAGTTGGGGCTGACATGACAGGACTCAATGCAATGGATGAAAAAGTGGTCAATTCTGTTTGACTGGACAATTGGATTTGTTCACATTTAATAGAATTCAATTTTTAGGCTAAACTAAAATAAGTTGACCTCCTATTTCTTCCTCTAGTGGCTTAGTGATGTCATAGCATGTTAAGAGTTGGAAAGGTTGTCTAACAAATGTCCTCATTTTACAGGTAAGGAAATTTAATGAGATAATTTATATAAAGCACTCTGCAAACTTTAAAGTAATATATGTATATGTATATTATATATAGTATATTATATATATGATATATATATATATATATGTCAGCTAGTGTTATCTCATTAATCTTTTTCAATAGAGTTCAGATTAAAATGGTCCTAGGACAAATCTTTCTCTTGCTATTTTTTTTTTAATGCAATTTATTTATTTAACATATTTGGTTTTCAGCATTGATTTTCACAACAGTTTGAATTACAAATTTTCTCCCCATTTCTACCCTCCCCCTCACTCCAAGATGGCTTATATTCTGGTTGCCCTGTTCCCCAGTCAGCCCTCCCCTCTATCACCCCCCTCCCCTCTCATCCCCTTTTCCCTTCCTTTCTTGTAGGGCAAGATAAATTTCTACGCCCCATTGCCTGTGTATCTTATTTTTTAGTTGCATACAAAAACTTTTTTTGTTTTTGAACATCTGATTTTAAAACTTTGAGTTCCAAATTCCCTTCCCTCTTCCCTTCCCACCCACCCTCCCTAAGAAGTTGAGCAATTCAACCTAGGCCACACATGTATTATTATGTATAACCCTTCCACAATACTCATGTTGTGAAAGGCTAACTACATTTTGCTCCTTCCCAACCCATCCCGCTTTATTGAATTTTCTCCCTTGACCCTATCCCCTTTCCCAAGTGTTTGTTTTGATTACCTCCACCCCCATCTGCCCTTCCCTCCATCATACCCCCCTTTTATTTTTTTTTATCTCCCTCCCTCTTCTTTCCTGTGGGGTAAGATACCCAACTGAGTATGTATGGTATTCCCCCTCAGGCCAAATCTGATGAGAGCAAGGTTCACTCATTCCCCCCTCACCTGCCCTCTCCCCTCCTCCCATAGAACTGCTTCCTCTTGCCACCTTTATGCGAGATAATCCGCCCCATTCTATCTCTCCCTATCTCCCTCTCTCAGTATGTTACTCTCTCATCCCTTAATTTCATTTTATTTCTTTTAGCTATCTTCCCTTCATCCTCAACTCACCCTGTGTCTGCTCTCTCTCTTTTACATATATATATATAAACATATATATATATATACACATACATACACCTACATACATACACACATAGATACATACATACATACACATTCACTTATATATATATACATAAACATATATATATATATATATATATATATGCATATTCCCTTCAACTACCCTAATACTAAGGTCTCATGAATCATACTCATCATCTTTCCATGTAGGAATGTAAACAAAACAGTTCAACTTTAGTAAGTCCCTTGCAATTTCCATTTCTTGATTACCTTTTCATGCTTCTCTTGATTCTTGTGTTTGAAAGTCAAATTTTCTATTCAGTTCTGGTTTTTTCACTGAGAAAGCTTGAAAGTCCTCTATTTTATTGAAAATCCATATTTTGCCTTGGAACATGATACTCAGTTTTGCTGGGTAGGTGATTCTAGGTTTTAATCCTAGCTCCATTGACCTCCGGAATATCGCATTCCAAGCCCTTCGATCACTTAATGTAGAAGCTGCCAGATCTTGGATTATTCTGATTGGGTTTCCACAATACTCAAATTGTTTCTTTCTGGCTGCTTGCAGTATTTTCTCCTTGATCTGGGAGCTCTGGAATTTGGCAACAATATTCCTAGGAGATTTCTTTTTGGGATCTATTTGAGGAGGCGATCGATGGATTCTTTCAATTTCTATTTTGCCCTGTGGCTCTAGAATATCAGGGCAGTTCTCCTTGATAATTTCCTGAAAGATGGTATCTAGGCTCTTTTTTTGATCATGGCTTTCAGGTAGTCCAATAATTTTTAAATTATCTCTCCTGGATCTATTTTCCAGGTCAGTGGTTTTTCCAATGAGATATTTCACATTGTCTTCCATTTTTTCATTCCTCTGGTTCTGTTTTATAATATCCTGATTTCTCATAAAGTCACTAGCTTCCACTTGCTCCAATCTAATTTTTAAAGTAGTATTTTCTTCAGTGGTCTTTTGGACCTCCTTTTCCATTTGGCTAATTCTGCCTTTCAAGGCGTTCTTCTCCTCATTGGCTTTTTGGAGCTCTTTTGCCATTTGAGTTAGTCTATTTTTTAAGGTGTTGTTTCCTTCAGTGTATTTTTCAGTATTTTTTTTGGGTCTCCTTTAGCAAGTCATTGACTAGTTTTTCATGGTTTTCTCGCATCCTTCTCATTTCTCTTCCCAATTTTTCCTCTACTTCTCTAACTTGCTTTTCCAAATCCTTTTTGAGTTCTTCTATGGCCTGGGGCCAGTTCATGTTTTTCTTGGAGGCTTTGGTTGTAGGCTCTATGACTTTGTTGTCTTCTTTAGGCTGTATGTTTTGGTCTTCTTTGTCACCAAAGAAAGAATCCAAAGTCTGAGACTGAATCTGGGTGCGTTTTCGCTGCCTGGCCATATTCCCAACCAACTAACTTGACCCTTGAGTTTTTCAGTGGGGTATGACTGCTTGTAGACTAACGAGTTCTGTGTTCTACGTTTGGGGGGGAGGTGCCAGCTCTGTCAGAGCCGCACTCCTCCTTCCCCAAGGACCCCCAGTCCAGACTGGGCTTAGATCTTCAGCAGGCTGTTGCACTCCTGCTCTGATCCGCCACTTAATTCCTCCCACCAGGTGGGCCTGGAGCCGGAAGTAACAACAGCTGTAGCTGCCCCACCTCCGCTGCCCCCGGGGCTGGAAGCCGAACCGCGAACTCCTTCCACTCCCGCAGCTTTTCCCACTAACCTTCTCTGCAGTCTTTGGCGTATGTGGGTTGAGAAGTCTCGTAACTGCCGCAGCTCACTGAATCAGGGTGCTAGGGCCCCCTCCGCCCGGCTTCTGGTCTGGATCGTCCACGCCGCTCAGGCTGGGCTCTGCTCCACTCCGTTCCCAGCTCCCAGCTCCGTGTGGAATAGACCTCACCCAGAGAGCATCCAGGCTGTCCTGGGCTGGAGCCCTGCTTCCCTCTGCTGTTCTGTGGGTTCTGCCGTTCTAGAATTGGTTCAGAGCCATTTTTATAGGTTTTTGGAGGGACTCGGGTACGGAGCTCACTCTAGTCCGTGCTTACCAGCCGCCATCTTCGCTCCACCCCCTTTCTCTTGCTATTTTAAACACATTTGTTTTAATTACTTAATATTTAATTGTCTTGTTTTATTCTTTTAATGATTGTTTTAGTAATTATTTAATATTTAAAAATATTCATGTGTATATTGAGTATCCTACAGACTTGCACAGATGCATAAAATAATTTATTTTCATAGTTGAATAAAAGTATTAGGAAGTAAGCTCATGCTCTTAAAGTTCCCTGAAAGCACCTTTGAGACAAATCCTGTAGCAGACATAACAAGAGGAATAAAATGTACCTCATCTTGTTCCCATACAAATTTCATCTCCTCTTCTAGGTCTTTATATTTTCAAAGCTGTTCATTCCACATAGCTTAGAGTTTATGAATTTTTGGCATGGTGACATCTATTAAAAATATTGTTCTTAAGGAGTTTTCTTGGATCTTTTTTATGTAGAGGCTACTGTAGCAAACAATTCAGTCATGATAATCGTCTAGCACTAGTACAATTTATTTGTTTATTTCTCTAGGATATTTTGAGGTCTGTATTTTTAGGGTATAGAAGTTTGTCAATCTGTTAGTTCATGAAACACAGTAAACATCTGATAAGTAATTCTGGTCACCATCTCCTGCCCTGCTACAGATTTGGTAGGTGATAGATATTTGCAGCCTATAGCAGAGTGTTTTACTGTGTCTATCCTTTCCTTGAATAATCTACATTAAGCACCCCTATAGGATAAACCTCCTGTAGTTTCTTTTGGCAATGACCTGGTACTGAGTTGCCATTATAAATCCCTCTCTTTTCGCTTGCAAAAAATTATATAACTCAGCCCTTTGTTCAATGTTTCTGTGTAGATGTATTGTTGATTGAATTCATGTAGAAGTTGCCCAGTAAGGGCCTTCTGATTCTACTCTTGGATCATAGTCATTTCATAGGTTTTATCTAGAGTTAAATCTCCCTCAAACCAGCCTTTACTATTGCTTGGTGAGGTGTTATCTTTTTATTACAAAATTATTACTTTGGGTTTAATAAATATTTACCATGTACTCAGACTTCTTGAAATCATGTGTCTTACAAATGTCCCCTGCCCTCCATGTAGCACAGGAATAACATTGCTTGTCTTGAAGGAAGCAGAATAGGTATATCTAGCTTCTTCTCTCCCAACCCTTTTCCAAGGAATACTTTAATTCCTGTCAGCAGGAGAAGCAGGAGCTTGGGTCCAGAAGCTTGGTGACTTTGTTCTCTTCAGAGAGAAGAGGTACCAATCTAGAATTATATCTATTTGCTTCCTTAAATATTGTAAGTCTATGGGATGTAGTTTTCAGATTTAAGCTAAACTTCTGATTACTGTTCATTAATGCGAAAAGGAGGACCTAAGCTTTATATTCAAGGCTTGACCCCTTTCCCACTAAACACCAGTTCCACAATGAATATACATAGTAAGTAGCAAAGAAACTCATTTATCCAATTCAATAGCAAAACAGAAATTAGAGAAAGCATACATAGGAGAATATATGTCAGAGTATACAGAGCACAAGAGTTCTCCCAAGGTAACTCAGCTCAACCAAGAGAGAGTCTCAGATGTCACTCAAGAGGAAATTCCCCCAAGTCTCTAGTGTAGCAAGCTGGGGATAGGGACATAATGGAGACCGCTATCTCATCTCATATTGGCTTCTTCCTAGTCTTATCTTCCCTTCAGCGACCTGAAGTGAGGTTAGCATTGTCCATCTTCCCTCTAAAAGCGGAAAGCCAGAAGAGCCTGAAGCAATTGTAGAGCCCAAAAATATCAGAGCAATCCACAGAGGACCAAAGAGACTGGAAAGATTTAAGACATCTGAATTTCTTTTTGGGGGGGCATTAATCAACATTTATTAAGCACCTACTTATATATGGACCAGTTACTAAGGATACAAATATAATCAATGAAATGATCCTTACTTGAAGGGAGTAAGGAGGTTTTACTTTAGAGAGGGTAGAAATCATATCTGATTTCCCCTAAAGAAGAGAAGGGCAGTGGGTGGACTTTGCTATGCAGAAGAAGAGGTAGGAGACTGGAGTTGGAGCTACTTAAAAGTGGGGAGAAAGGAAGGCACTCCCTCCCTGGCCCCCTCAGTAGTGGGGTGGGGGATGTGAAATCCAAAGCGTGTGGGGGTATAGGCTTCCAAGTAGAAAGCTCAGGTTTGAGGGGAAAGAATCCAGATTGGGAAGCCAGGGTTTCAGGAGAGCTAGGCTGTGTCAGGCAGGAAGCTGGGGTCCAAGGGTCTCAGACCGGGAGTAAATCTTGGCTTGGTTTTGCATATAGATTGGTTAGATTTTATGCCTGATGAGGCTTAACCCCAGAGAAGCAACAGCAGTGTCAAAGTCAAGAAGGGGAAACTGGCCTCCCAACTGAAGATGCCTGGGGCAGAGGCAAAGGCATAATATTTAGCCACAGCTTCATTGGGGTTTCCCTGGGCTGGGTCGAACCACATGTGGATACATTTGCCACTGCCTGGCCAAAAAGCTTACTTTATAAGAGTAGCTCCAAATGTTCTCACATAGGAAGGCTGATGTTGGGAAGTAAAATGTGAAAGGGTGGCAGGCAGCCTCAACTGGGCATTTGTTAATCCCTGAAGTCCAATTCCAGCCTTTGCGCCAGTTCTCTTTGCAGGTATATGAGGTTCAGCAGTCCTCCCACCACTGGTTACAGTCCTCCTTGCACAGGGGAACATTCAGGATCCATTCCCTCCTCCAGCTTGAGGACACCGGCTGGATCCAGGGTCCTAGGTTAGGAGAGCATTCATAGAGACAAGTATCCTGAATAAAGTGGCATTTGCAGGCTGGGTCATCTTTCCACAGTGGTCATAGTTGAAGTGGTACAGGTAGGAGGTGTCTTTGTGGACTTCAATGCTTGTGTTTGTTGTGGTGATGAAGGTCATCTTCTGGACCAGGCTCTGAGTTGTGTTTAGCATCCATGCAGACACTGAGCAGATCATTACCCTTCCTAAGTCCATGAGCCATGGCCAAGAGGCCAGGAACAGCAACCCCTATCCTGGTTGAGTCGTGATCTCTGGGGCCTCTCTCTTCTAGGTTCCCAGCAATTCTAAGGATGCCTGGAGCCCAAAATAATAGCAAAGACCCATCTGAATCTCTTACTCTCTACTTCTGCCCTGCTTCTCACACAGGTGCAGATGCTGATTGATCCTCACCAACAAGGAAAGAGTCTCATACCAATGGACTTTGGGACTGCTGACCCACATATCTATAAATTTTCTACATCTTCCTTCTTTGGGAGTTCTGTATTTTCCCTGGTTTCTTCCCAAGTGTCTGTATTAAAGGTTTTGGTTGATGCTAAATTGTTTATTTTGTTCTTTTGCCTGCTTTGATTCCTTGTGTGACCATAATTTTTTTGCTTTTGTTTTTACTTTCAATTGCTGATTCAGGGAATCTAGAATCTCTGCTATACTTTAATTGATCAGACTGTTTTACATGTTTCTTTTTTGTCTTTTTAATTGGGTGACATGGTGTTCAATTTTTTTTTCCTACTGCATGCCACCTAGATGTTGATTTAATCTTCCAGTGCCTTTCTTCAGATCTTCAGTACCTCTCTCAAGTCACTTCTGTCATGGTGGTGTTTGATGCTTGTCCTTAGGGGCATTCTCTGTTTTCTCCCCCTTTCCTCTGATGTTCTTACCATGGCAACAGCTTCTGCTGTGTGCAGGTCCTGAAATAGTTTACACTTTCTGTGAAATACTGCAGGAAAATGTATTCATTCATGATGGTTATAGCTTTTAAAAAATTATGGTTCTGGTCTGCTAGTTGCATTCATGCTGTCAAAATCAAATAGGATTTTGGGGAATTCCAGTTTTAGTATGCCCATCTCCTTTACAAAGCTAATGATGCCGTTTCTACCATCTGGCTCGTTATTAGATATACTTTTTAGAGCTTGAATTAAGTGGAGATTTTCAATTATCTTAGAATTAGTCTTTAGCTTTTCCTTTTTCAAACTTTAATGGATTCTCAATTTCATCTAATCTAGACTTAGGAAAGTCATTTTTTATGTGTGCTTTGCACTGGCTAGCATAAGTTGTATGACTTGGAAGTGAGGGTACCATTAACAAAAAGCAGCATGAAGCCCATATATATAGCTGGTGAGATTTCTTTCTAGTTTTGTTACAATGCAGTATTGACACATAATGAAAGAATTCATGCCTTCAGTCCATGTCATGTCCTTTAGTTCTTAGTGTCATCTGCACTAAAGCATTTCCAGCAGGTAGACTAGTGGTATTAATGATTGGTTCTGCTGTCTCCTTCCTTCTTGTGCGAAAGCATGAAGAAGGCTACTTACTTCTTGTTCTCCTAGGTGAGCTGCCCCTATGCTACTTCATCCATTTCTTAGATTCAAAGGAACAGTTTCAACATACTAGCTGGGAGCATTAGCCCAAAATGATATTTTCAGAGCCCTGTTGGCCAGACTTTCAGAATTCCTGTCTGGACATTACAAGTATCAGAGTGGTCTCAGGATGCACAAGATCCCTGGCTGACCTTGGCCGGCATTCTCTTATTTGTTATTTCCCACTGGCCACGATGGACAATGAACTGGGTTTCGTGTAGGTTACTGGTAGTAACAGTAATCACAGTAATAGTAGGAGTAGGAGTAGGAATAGGAGTAGTAGTAGATGACTACTGTCAACAAGTCAAGTCAACAAGCATTGATTAAGCACTTTACTACATGCCAAGCATTGTGTTAAGACCTGAGAATTCAAATACAAGTAGAAAAAAAAGACAGTCCTCACCCTCGGAAAAAAATGCTCAGATTCTATTAAAGAAAAACAACACCATAAAGGTAGCTGAAAATGTTGCAGTGTAGGGGAATGTAGGGAAAATGTACCCATGGTGGTGGAGCTTGGAGAGGGTTAGAGACATGGGTGGTATGGGTTTGTTTTCTTAAAATGAATGTTTTTGGAGTAACCAACCAACTAAAGGAAGGAGCTAGAGAGGTAGAGTGATCTTTCAGGGTGAGACAGCAAGGAGTGGAGTGAACTTCCAAAGGTGAGGACGTTGCTGTGGCATACATAGCAGAGAAAGTCCAGAGAGTCAGCAGTACAGTCTAGAGAGGAATGAAGTCATAATGATTATTGCTGCTGCTGCTGCTGCTGCTACTACTACTATCACTACTACTGTCCAGAAACATAAATTTATTTTATCAAGATAGCATAATCAGCAAGTAGCACAGTCCAGACTCAAACGCACATCCACTTGACTCTGAATGCATTGCTTTTTCCATTATGTCCATTACAGAAATGTTTTACTCTAATTGGTCAGTCAACAAGCATATGTGTGTGTCTACATTGTGCCAGGCACTGTGCTAAGTGCTGGGGATTCAAGGGAAGGCAAAAGTTAGTCTCTGTTCTCAAGGAGCTCGCAGTGTAATGACAGAGACAACATGCAAACAACTATGTACAAATTAGCTATCTAGAGGATAAATTGGTGGCAATCTCAGAGGGAAGTCATTAGCATTTAGGACCTAGAAAAACTTTCTACAGAAGGTAAGATTTTATCTGAGATTTGAAAGAAGCCAGGGAAACCAGGAGGCAGAGATGACTTCTGTCCTTTGAAAGATTCATTTTTTTCACCAATGTATATATCTCCTCTACTCATACAGTCAGGGCCTCTTTATGCTTTGGTTGGCATTTTTTATGAATTACTGAATATAAAAAAATCACCATCTATGGATAATTGTAGCTCAAAAATATTTTTGGTTTTTTGTTCTTAGTCATTCTCATAAGATCCTGCTTCTGCTCTAGAGACTACCCCATTGTCAACCTTCCTCCTGCCTGGAACTCCCATTCTGCTCCCTTTCTATAACCCTCTATGTCTGGAAATACCAATACCCCACCAGGGGCATCACTGGTCAATCTCTGACATCAACCTGCCCATGAGATCAGAGGCAGGAAACCAACTGGATGCACCTGAGTGAATCATCCTCCCCCACCTACCCTCCCCAACCACCCAGTAAAATTCCTAACCATCTCCTACATCAAGGAATTGCCTTGCTGAGTAAACTACAGGACACAAGTGTTCCTACACTGAACCAGGACGATTGACGAGAGCTTGATGTAACTTGGATTTCAGATCCAGACACCAGTCTCTCAATTTACATCATTCCTTCTCCTGTTTTTGTCCTAAAATCTTTGTACCCAAGGCCCAGGGATGGCCTTCTGCTGACTGATACATGGTTATATCCTTGTCTCTCTGATGACCCTGGACCTATCTCCCTTTATCATCCCATCCTCATGCTCCTGAAGATCACAAATTGGGCCTTATATGAATTCAAACATGCCTGCTTCCAGGCCACTTTCATCTAGCATATGCAAGAATCTAGCATCACCTTCAAGAAGCCAGCCATTATTATTCTTATTTTACAGTTGAGGAAACTGAAGCAAGCAGAGGTTAAGTGATTTGTCCAAGGTTACACAACTAGTAAGTGTCCTCACCATAACTAGCAACTGGTATTGGTTGGTATTGGTTGTTAGTTGTTGTCCTTCATTCTCAACGAGGACCAAAATGACATCACTATGCTTGAGTCAAGATTCAGTGCATTCGACTGTGGCTGATCAGGGCAATGGGAGCTTGAAATGCTCTACCACAAGTTGGGGCACAAACAGTCCAGGTGAACATTTGGGGTGGATACTTCAAACTTGTGCATCCTGAATTTCCTTTGAGCTGTTTCAATTCTGCTTTGCTCATAGAGCACAGCAGCTTCTCTGATACGGGAACACCATGCTGAATGGTCCTGTGCCAATATCTCCCATGTCACACAGTCAATTCCAAAGTTCTTGAGAGAGACCTTGAGAGTGTCCTTGTATCCCTTCTTCTGACCACCATGTGAATTCTTGCCCTGTGTTCTGCATAGAATAGTCTTTTTGGCAAACATACCTTAGTGGAAGAAACAGTATCTACACAGCACAAAGAACAAGTGGTTGAAAGAGAAAAAATTATAGTCAAGCTGGTTATTTCATGTCATATAAAACATTAACAACCAATCTGTCTGAATTAAACCATTTTTTAAAAAATTAATTGAAGCCAATCAGTTGTGCATGTATATACAACCTGAGGACTGTGCTGGTATGATGATCCCGTGATCACTCAAGGATCAACATTTATACCATCTGTAGGGTTGGCAACACAGACTGAGCCAGAGTGCTCCCAGCCTAAAGCTAAGCAAATGGACATGGAGGTTGTCTTCTTTGATTTACACATCGCTATGGGGCAGGGAAGAGAGCTCAGTATTGATAAACATTTAGGCATGAAAAATTGTTCCTTATGTAAATTCCTGCTGTACTATTTTCTGACTCTGGGATGCTTAAATATTTTTTGGAGTCCTGAATTACATTCACTTTTACAAGTCTATTAAAACTTGTTCAAAATGCTTTTAAGGACGAAGAAATATCGAGTTCTTCTTGCAAATGCTGTAACTGCTACCCAAAAATCATGGAGAGTGTAACTGTTTGATTTGGGATTCACAGATTCAAATTTGCTTAAGACTACTTCTGCAAGTATCAAGGTCTCCCTCCCAGGTTTCCTCATCTACAACTACATGGTTTCATGTTGGCTCACCAGGTTTAAGACAAGGGCTATTATTAATCCTCTTGCTTCAGGGCAAAAGTTGATTGCCCGTTCAGGTGGTAGAGGGATTTTCCTCCCATGGCAAGCTATAAAATGGACTCAGTGCATTATGGGGCTTTCCAGATGGTCCCTTCCAGCTACTGGTGTTGGCAGGGTGAGCACTGGGGAACAAAAGGGATATCAAACTCGATCATCTCTTTTGATTGTAGCATTTCTTTCTTTCTCCCCTTTCACCTACCCACTGAGCAGGAGACATGAATTATTGTCAAGCATTACATTGCATTAAAAAGTCCTATAAAGCAGTGCATAAAAGGAATGGAATTTTTATGCTAATGGAACAGTATCCCAGTTAACCTACAGGGCTTGCAGAAAGAAACCTTGTGACAGAAGAGAAAACCTCAGTTGTCCCTCCTCTCCAGGCTAAGAAACTAGCTGGAGGGGCCATTTCCTATATTGTGACACTTTTTAACCCTATATTCTATGTTTCCTGATTCTCCACAACCTTCTATCACCATTGATTTGTATTCTGCTTACTATCATTATTTCTATACATAGACCAGTTTTAAAAACAGACACATAATAACTGTTGAATTCATAACAATTGAATCCACCTTTTTTTAAAAAGGTGGGGGGATAGCTTAAGCTGAGGTCACTGACTTAGAGGACTAGGGTTCAAATCCCACCTGTGGAATTTAACTACCAGTGTGAACTTGTGTTTGTCACAACCTCTCTGGACCCCACTTAGCTCATCTGTAAAACGGAAGGGGTAGACTAGGTATTATAAAGTTTGTACAGCTAATGTTTGAATAAAATTGTTTTTTCTATCCAAACTAATTTATATGTGAAGACATTGACTTAATTTCTCACCACTTGACCAGTTTAATAAATGAAAGATTCTGTTTATAAGTGCACAGTGCAAAAAGTAATCACTTACATAAAATAAAAATAAAAAACCCCCAACAACGGGGTTGTTGCCATCTTGTGAACAAAATGGCAAAATTTAGAGCATGCCTTTTTTTTTTACTTTCCAACCAGTTTCTTGAGAATTGACTAGACAGATGTTTTGTCAGCTTTAGAGGAGAGTTAGCCTTCTCTTCCACCCCATCCAGACCCCAAGCAAGGGAAAGAATGAGGAAGTAAACCTGAAGTTTATATAAGATTTGAATTGCCAAACATTCTTTATAATTTGGCCTAGAATACTCTTTTTTCCCAACCCCTACCTTCTCTGTGGAATTTAAGATTTGAATTATGCAGATGAAATAGGTGGATATCTGTATGGTAAGATTTTGAAAATACATAGGAACTTGATGAGCCCCTCAAAAAAAACTCAGATGCACACATACTTTATCTACCTACTTATTGGGTGATGCCTTATTGAATAGTGGCCTTCTGTCATTGCCCAACTAGTATATTTCTCCAGGTATGCTTTTTCTATAGAAGATGGCAGAATGTTAGCTCAGTCCTACCTGAATCTAAGACAGCAGAGCATAGTGGAAAGAGGACAGGCCTCAGACCTAGGTCTAAGTTAATCACTTAACTTGCTCCAGGTAACTCTCTAAGACTAAAAATTGCAGTGAATGTGTCAATCTGAATCGATAGAGAGAGCTTCCTTATCTGGGAGTTCCTAGTGCCAAAGAAACCACAGGTCTTGTCCTTCTCCCCTGTGGAAGATGAAAGAGGCAACGTGGCATAAGGGAAGGGAATAAGCATTTGTATGGTACCTACTATGCATTGGGTACTGTGCTAATGCTTTTTACAAAGATTTCATCTGACCCTCACGAGAGCCCCATGATTTAGGCACCATAACTATTCTTATTTCACAGTTGAGAAAACTGAGGCAAGCAGAGGTTAAGTGACTTGTCCAAGGTCACACAACTAGTAAGTATCTGAGGGTGAATTTGAACTCAGGTCTTCTGACTCCAGACCCAGTGCTTTATCTACTGTGCCACCTAGCTGTCCCATAAGAGATATAGAGCTGACCTTGGATTCAGGAAAACTGGGTTAGATCCTATGTCTGACACTGATTCTGTGACCCTAGTCGAGTATTGTTGCTGTCGCTATTCATTCTTCTTTCTCAAAGAGGACCAGTGACATCAGGAGGGTGATAATTTAACCTCTCTATGCCTCAGACAACTTTCTAAGATTTAAATTGTAGAGAAGCTACATTGGTAGAGAAAGTTCCTCACCAAGAGATCCCTATAGCAATGAAATCATAATCCAGAAAAAAAAAGAAAAAATAAATAAAGGGAGATCAGAGTACAGGTCTGACCAAGTCATTCTTCTGCTAAAGAATGTTCTGGTGTCTCCTTTCACTTTGGACAGACCTACACAACTTGACAGTAGGTAGGGGCCAAAATTAAAACAGGCTAAACTTATTTGGGCAGCAGATAGGTTAGACTAGAGGCAGACTGACAACTGGGTCATGTGCCAAACAGGAGAGTGCATAGCGGCAACCCTAGATTTTTTGTGGGCCACATAAAATCCTTTGGCAGGCTGCAAGCAGTCCACAGGCCGTATGTTGTGCAGATCAGCTCTGGGATAAATTAGTCACTCCTCTTTCATTTAAAGCCCTTCACAACTTGGCAATGAAATATCTTTCCAGATATACTTCATATTGTTTCCCCTCACTCCAGCTCTTCCTTGTTACAACAAAACTGGTCTAATTAAGGTTCTACAAACTTGAGGTTCTATCTTCTACATGTATGTCTTTTTTTGCATGACTCAAATGTACTTCTCCCCTTACCTTGACCTTTAAGAATTTGTATCTTCCTTCAAAGCCCAGCTCATAGCTCATTTATTACTGGAAATCTTTATGATGCCACCCCCTTCCCCGCTTCTTTCTCCTCCTCTTTCTCCTCTCTTCTTCCCTTCCTTTCTTTTTCTCCTAGCGTTGTTTCCTTCCTCAAATTCTCTTATATTTGCTTCTCTCTTTACATGTCACATTCCTCAGTAAAGTAAAAGCTTCTTTAGGAAAGAAAGGGACTGGCATGAAGGCAGTGTCTTACTGGAGCTCTCTCACAAGGTCTATCAGATTCCTATAAAAAAGTGAATTTGAGCAGATTTGAGAGAGTCAGAAACTGCGAGGAGTCTGCGTGGGGCAAATTTCCGAGCCGAGAGAGTCTGAAAGGCCGAACGCACAAACCTGTAAGCTCGGAGAGTGCTCAATGCAGAGCTACTCCAGACCAAAGCAGAGGCGGCCAGCCGGGAAATCCACGTGGGAGACAGGCTGGGAGAAAGCTGGGCACCCAAAACCAGCGGAGATCCCCATGCCTCCCAACACAGGACGGCAGTCTGTGGAAGCGACGAGAGGCAGCGCAAGGCCATCGGCGGTGAAACACCTACTCCTGAGGCTTGCAGCCCAAATGTGTGAAACGCGGCTTCTTGAACTTCCGGGAGGCATAATGTCCAGGTAAATGGCTCTAATCCCTCCCCTCCCCACCCAGAGAATTCCTCAGGAAAAAAAAAAGAATGCTAGAACTGAGCAGAAAGTAGTGGGGCTTCAGTGGTCAAATAGTAGAAGTTGGTTAGTCACAGAGGGGCAGAGTCAGCAGGGGTCAATGCCAGGAGCCCAGATGTAATCTTGCTCCCCCAGGGGAAGTGACAGAGATCAGCTCAAACAACAAACAGCTGAGACCATTGCTGAAAAGCAAGTGCTGGAGAGCACCCATAGGGAGTGAGAAGCCAGGGAGCCAGACCCCTCCCCCACACCTCAGGAAACTGAAGGCTGTAATTCTAGACTCACAACCCCAAGAATAAGAAAGCTGGGACAGAAAGCCCTGAGGCCAAAAGGTAGAAATTCGTTGTAAAGCCAGGAAAAGGCAAACCAACATGAAGAAGAGCACAAAAAAAACCAAGGACAATAGATTCTTTTTATGGAGACAGGCAGGATCAAAATACCAATATGGAAGATTACAACAATGACACTGTAGATACATCAGATACCTCAAAAGGTAATATGAACTGGTCTCCAGCCCAAAAAGCATTGCTAGAAGAGCTAAAGGAGGATTTTAAAAATCAAATTAGGGAGCTAAAAGAAAATATGGAAAAAAAATCCACTGATGAAATCAAGTCCCTAAAGAATAAGGTTGGTGGCTACGGAGCTACAGAATCTAAAGAGAGAAAATGACACCCTGAGAGGTAAAATCAACCAATTGGAAAAGGAGACTCAAAAGCAAAATGAAAACACTAACTCATTAAAAATTAGAATTGAGCAAGTGGAAGCTAATGAATCTATGAGGCACCAAGAAGTAGTAAAACAAAATGTAAAGAATGAAAAAATAGAAAAAAATGTGAAATATCTGATTGGCAAAACAACTGACCTGGAAAATAGATCCAGGAGAGACAATTTAAGAGTTATTGGTCTACCGGAAGTCCACGATGAAAAAAAGAGCCTTGACAGTATCTTCGAAGAAATTATCAAAGACAGCTGCCCAGAGGTCCTAGAACCAGAGGGCAAAATAGTCATTGAAAGAATTCACCAATCACCCCCTGAAAGAGATCCCAAACTGAAAATACCAAGAAATATTATAGCCAACTTTCAGAACTATAAACTCAAGGAGAAAATACTGCAAGCAGCCAAAAAGAAGTAATTCAAATATCGTGGAACTACAGTCAAGATCACGCAGGATCTCTCAGCTTCCACATTAAAAGACAGGAGAAATTGGAATATTATATTCCAAAGGGCAAAGGAGCTGGGACTACAACCAAGGATCAACTACCCAGCAAAACTAAGCATAATTTTTCAGGCAAGGAGATGGACATTCAATGAAATAAGGGAATTCCAGACTTTCCTGATGAAAAGGCCAGAACTCAATGGAAAATTTGATCTACAAATACAAAACTCAAGAGAGACATAAAAAGGTAAACAGGGGAAAAAACCCCACAAACCTTATTAACCAATAAGGGCAGGTTGTTTACATCTTTATGTGGGATTATATCATCTTAAGTATGTTTTATACATATATATACATATATAAGTCAGTCTTGAGAATGGTACAGCTATTATGACAATTGAAAGGGATATACATAGGTTGTGAATGCCTGTATAAATTAACTGACGTAAAGATATAAAATATAAGTAAGAGATATAAAGGGAGGGCTATGAGAGAAGCGGTAAGGAGGTAGTAGGAAAGGGTAAATTACACCAAATGAAGTGGCACAATAACATATTATAGTAGAGGGAAAGAAGGGAGGGAGAAGAGCAGTATTTGAGCTTTACTGTCATCTGATCTAGTTCAAGAAGAGAATAACATACCCTGATAAGTTTAGAAATCTAACTTGTCCTACAGGAAGTAGGAAGGGAAGGGGGGGAAAAAGGGAGGGGGGTGGTCAGAAGGAAGAGGAGAAGTAGCAAGTGGGAAACAGTAAGATAAGGGAGGGGAATAAAGAGGGAGGGTAAACTGAGGAAGGCAGTAGTCAAAAGCAAAACTTTGTTGAGGAGGACAAGGGGAAAGGGAGAAATAAAAGCATAAATGGGGAATTAGGATGGAGAAAAAGACACAGTTAGAAATCATAACTCTGAACGTGCAGGGGATGAACATTCTCATAAAACAGAAGCAGATAGCAGAATGGATTAAAAACCATAATCCTACAATACGCTGTTTACAAGAAACGCATTTGAAACAGGGGGATACACATAGGGTAAAGGTAAAGGCTGGAGTAAAATATATTATGCCTCAGCTAAAGTAAAAAAAGCAGGTGTAGAAATCCTAATCTCAGACAAAGCAAAAGTAAAGATAGATCTAATTAAAAGAGATAAGGAAGGACATTATATCCTGCTAAAAGGCACCATAAACAACGAAGCAATATCATTGCTTAACATATATGCACCAAGTGGTAAGGCATACAAATTCTTAGAGGAGAGGTTAAGGGAGTGACAGGAAGAAATAGACAGCAAAACTATAATATTGGGAGACCTCAACCTCCCCCTTTCTGAACTTGATAAATCTAACCTCAAAATAAATAAGAAAAAAGTTAAGGAGGTAAACAGAATTTTAGAAAAGGCACATATGATAGACCTCTGGAGAAAACTGAATGGTGATAAAAAGGAATATACTTTCTTCTCAAAAGTACATGGCACATACTCAAAAATTGACCATGTACTAGGGCATAAAAACCTCACAATCCAGTGCAGAAAAGCAGAAGTAGTCTAAGCATCCTTTCCAGATCATGATGCAACAAGAATCATTTTTAATAAAGAAGCATGGAAAAATAAGCTAAAAACTATTGGAAACTAAATAATTTAATTCTAAAGAATGAGTGGGCCAAAGAACAAATCAGAGAAACAATTAATAACTTCATTCAAGAGAATGACAATAATGAAACAACATACCAAAACTTGTGGGATGCGGCTAAAGCAGTTCTTAGGGGAAGTTTTATATCCCTAAATGCCTACATGAATAAAATAGGGAAAGAGGAGATCAATGATCTGGGCATACAGCTGAAAAAGCTAGAAAAAGAGCAAATTGAAAACCCCCAATTAAATACCAAATTAGAAATACTGAAAATCAAAGGAGAGATTAATAAAATTGAAACCAAGAAAACTATTGAATTAATAAATAAAACAAAGAGCTGGTTTTATGAAAAACCCAATAAAATTGATAAACCTTTGGCCAATTTGATTTAAAAAAAGAAAGAAGAAAATCAAATTACCAGTATCAAAAATGAAAAGGGTGAGGTCACCTCTAATGAAGAGGAAATCAAAACAATAATTAGGAATTATTTTGCCCAACTGTATGCCCATAAATTTTACAACCTTAGAGATATGGATGAATATCTACAAAACATAAACTGCCCAAGCTAACAGAAAAGGAAGTGAAGTTTCTTAATAACCCTATATCAGAAAAAGAAAAAGAAAAAGAAATTGAGCATGCCATCAATGAACTCCCTAGGAAAAAATCTCCAGGGCCAGATGGTTTTACATGTGAATTCTATCAAACATTTAAAGAACAACTAATTCCAATACTTTGTAGGAAAGAAAGGGACTGCTCCTCATTTTTGTCTTTGCACACTCACTCAGCAGAGTGCCTTGCACAAAATAGATGCTGAATAGATATTTGTTAAATTGAAGTGAACTGAATATTTTAAACGACAGAGTAGGTGATAGAGGCTTTAGGAGAGTTAGTGTTCAGTAACAAGTCATTTATATTCATGGGGTAAGACAAACCATATTGGGGCAAGATGCATGGGACATGTTCACAAATCAACTACTGAAGACAGTACACTGGTCCTATAGGAAAAGGTTTGGGGAGGTGGTGGAGAATGGAAGGTGAGGAGCGCAAACCAAGGAGAAAACTATCTAGGCTTCCATTGGAAGCTTCCTATTTAAACTATTATTTTTTTATTATACTTTTTTTCAATAAGCAAAAAAATCTTCCTTTTTTACATCACATTCTAAATGCCACCTCCAATTAAAAACATAAGAAAAATAAAAAAAAATAAAATCCCTATTACAAACATGTACACTAAAGTAAAAGAAATTTCTACATTGGCCATGTCCAAAAATATATATCTGACTCTGCACTGAGTCCTTCACCTATCAGCAGGTGGGGAGCCCATTTCATCATTAGCCCTCTAGAATCGTAGTTGGTCATTACATTGATCAGAATGATTAATTTTTTCATTTTTGTCTTTACCATATCATTTTCATTGTGTATTCTGTTCACTTCACTCTGCATCAGTTCACTTGAGTCTTCCCAGGGTTCTCTGAAACCATCTCCTTCATCATCTCCTATAGCACAATAGTTTTCCATTACAATTATATGTAATAGTTTTTTCAGCCATTCTCCAATGTATGGTCTCACAAACACACACACACACACACACACACACACACACACAGACACACACACATATCCACCACCACCACCACCAGATTCTCATTCCTTTCCATCTCAAAAAGAGCTACAAATATTTTTGTACATCCTTAGAGTTAGTTTTGCTTAGGACTAATTTCTCCCTTAACTTATCCTCCATTCTATTTCCCCCTTCTCCCTTTTCCCTTCTCCCTTCCCCCTCAATTTCTCTGTTGAGCAAGGTACATTTTTATACCCAACTGTATGTATATATTCTTCACTCCTTTGACTAGTTCACATGAGAATGAGATTCAAGTTTCAGCCACTCTCCCTCACCCCTTCCTCCTTATCTGCATAGATGTCTATTTGTGTACTCTGAAACGTGAAATAATTTCACCCAACCTTCCTTCCCCTCCCTCTTCTCCCTTTATTCTTCTCTTAAGACATACAGAACTACTCCCAGGCCTTTTATCTAATTAGACTCCCTCTATGATCCTTGATGATAATAGGGTTCAGTGGGGACATTTATATCATCTTTCCATCTTAGAATGTAAACATTTTATCTGTTTAGTATTTTTCATTGTTTATTCATATTTTCTTTTTATGTTTCTCTTAACTATTTTGTTTAATCTTCCAAGTTTCTACAGAGCTCTAGTCTTTTTATTAGAAATTCTTTGGGATATTTTTTTTCATTAAAGATCTATTTTCCCCCATAGAATTATACTCAGTTTTTCTGGGTAACTTCTTGTCTGCAATCCTATATCATGTGCTTTCTAGAACATTGCATTACAAACTCTCCACTGCTTAATATTGGTCAACTCTAAGTCTTGTGTTATCCTGACTGTGGCTCATCAGAACTCGAGTTCTTTCTTCCTGGTTGCTTGCATTTTTTGTTTGTCCTGCAAGCTTTGTATTTTGGCTATATTGTTCCTGGTAGTCTTCATTTCAGAGTTGCTTTCAGAAGGTGGCTGGTACATTCTTTTTTTTCTGCTTTACCCTCTGGTTCTAAAATATCTGACCAGTTCAACTAATTCTTCTTGATAATTTCTCCTCCTACCTTTATTATTGTTCCTTCTCAGTGTCCTTTGCTGAATCTTTGTCCATATCATGCCCTCCAACTTTGAGTGTATTTTAAAGCTCTGTCTTGGACCATTTTTTTTCTCTTTACTTTCTCACTTGGTGACTTCATCAGCTTCCTTGGTTTCACTGATCATTTCTAAGCGAATGACTCCTAAATCTACATATCAAGCCCTAGACTCTTTCCGGAGTTCTAGTTCCACATCACCAACTCCCTATTGAACATTTCAAACTGGATGCCTCTAGACATTTCAACATGTCTAAAACGAGAAGATTCATTATCTTTTGCCCAAACCTCATCCCTTTTCTATATTGTCAAGTATACAGCCAAGCTTCCAGTCATTCAGATTTGTAACCAAGGATACTTGACTCCAAATTCTCACATACCTCACATATCCAATTGGTTGCTAGATCTTTCTTGATCACATCTCTCACATATGTCCCCCCCAGCTCCATTCTTATCTTCTCTCATCTGGACTATTATAATATTATGCTAATTGGTCTCCATGCTTCAAGTCTTTCCCTGCTCCAATCCATCCTCCACCATTCTGATCATGTCACCCTCCACTCTAAAGGTTCTCTAAGACCTTTAGGATCAAATATAAACTTTTCTATTGGATATTACAATTCTTTGCAACATGGCCCCTCCTTACTTTCCTATCGTCTTACTCATTAGTCCCTTCCACACACTCAGCAGTCCAGCTATAGTAGCCTACTACTGATCCTTACCCACAATACTCTCCACCCCACAATCTTTGAATTCCATTCCTTTTTGATGGCTGTCTCCCTTCTGACCTCTGCCTCTCAGGATCCCTTCAAAATTCATCTAAAATGGCACCTTCTGCAGGAAACCTTTACTGTTGGTTAAGTTACTGTTAAATCATTTTTCAATCATGTCTGACTCTCCATGGCCCCATTTGGGGTTTTCTTGGCAGAGATACTGAAGCAGTTTGCCATTTCCATTTCCAACTCATTTTACAGATGAAGAAGTGAGGCAAACAGGATTAAGTGACTTGCCCAGGGTCACTAGCTAGGACATATCTTAGGTCACATTTGAATTCAGGCCCTCATGACTCCAGGGTGTTTGCTCTATCTACTGTGCCACCAAACTGCCCCAAAGCCTTGCCTGCCCTGGTCCAAATATCCCCTGCACATCCAATACTAAAAAGAATGATAACCTCTAGTTCAAAAGAGACTAAGCCCCAGGAGAAGTAGGCTTCCAAGAGGGTAGGTAAAAGGGAAAGGTTACAAAGTTTTCTTTAAGTGTGATCAGTAATGAATGTGATCATTGACTTTGAAATAATAAAACAAACATTGGCAAGGGAACTATTCCATACTTACTACAGGATTAAGTCTGGGCAAAAGTGAAGACTATAGGGAGTGTCTGGTACATAGTAGGCACTTAATAAATTCTTGTTGATTGATCGATTAATTGGAGGAAAGATTGGTCCTCATGATAATAAATTTTTCCACTGGTAGTGGGAAAATCAAGTTTTAGGAGAAAAAGATCCTGAAATTTGGTTATTCCATTAAATTGCAGTAACTTCTATTGGTTTACCTACAAGTCATCTCCAAATGACGTACTTAATTTAGAAAAATATGCGCAGCTAAAACATTCCCTTTATGGAAGTCTTAGAAAGAAGATGACTGATGAGCTTTCATTGAGCTCTTGACTTTGGTGGGAGTTAATATTAAGTTGAGACATCACTCTTTGTCTTATTTTTGATCAGCCTGATGGCTGATACTCATTAGCTCAGAGGCAATACTCTGATTATCAATAAAACTGTAAGTTATTAGAAGTGTCACAGGCTTTATAAATGATCAGTGCCAATTTATGAATATTTTTTTACACCTTACATTTGTACAACACATTTAAAACTTTCATCAAAGAATTCTTAATTGTTTCATGCTTTGTTTGTGCATTCCCAATGTCATTCACAGTGGCTGGCATACAGTAGGCCTATAACAAATGCTAATTGATTGATTGATGGGATCATCATGACAAACCCGTTGTGAAAGGGAAAGTATCATAGATTGAGAGTTGGAAAGGACCTCAGAGGTCATCTAACCAACCATCTTTTTTTTTAAAGAGGAAGAAACTGTTCTGTCTCTATAATATCTCTCCCATGCGTCCTCTACTCAAATATCATTGAAACCATCCTTGCTCAGGCCCTTATCTCTTCTCACCTTGACTATTGTGAAATTCTCTTAAGTGATCTTCCTGCCTCCAGGCTATCCCTTCTTCAATCTTCCTTTCACGCTGATGTTTTAGTGCTGAACTTGTAGTGAGGAAGAGAACTGAGCTTGAATCCCACCTTTAATATTTACTAGGTATGTGCTCATGGGTAAACCACTGAGGCTCAATTTCCTCATACACAAAAATGTAGTTAATTATTTTTACCCATTCTCCTTAATAATGCCAGCCCTTCTTCTCATGCCTTTGATCTCTTTCCCTCCTACCTCAGCTGGAAGTTTACCCTTTTGGTCATCTTCTCTCTTTCTCTAATTTTCTTTTTTTTATTTTAAAAAAACTTTCAAATGACAAGTGTTTTTAATTAGTCCATTCCTTCTACTACTCCCCTTAAGCAAATAAAATCAAGACAAAACAAAAACAAATCCTTCAACAAATACCTACACATCCAAAAATGTCACTTTCTACATTTTAAATTCATCATGTCTCTGTCAGAAGGTGAGTAGCATGTTTCATTCTTTTATCATTGTGCTAATCAGAGTTCTAAAATCATTCACAGTTGTTTTTCTCTATCATTTTATCATTGTATAAATTGTTCTCCTAGTTCTACTCAGTCTGCTCTACATCAGTTCATAAAGGTCTTCCCCATTTCCTCTGAAATTGCCCATTTCACTATCACACAATAATATTCTACTATGTTGCATTATGTTATATGTCGCAACTTATTTAGCCAATCCTCAGTAGGAGGTCCTTTTGTTTCCAGTTTTTGACTACTATGAAAAGAGCTGTTATATTGGTGTATATAGATTTTTCCCCTCTTTCTTTGATGTTGTTGGGGGCACAATCCTAGTAGTGTAGCAGCTGGCCAAAGGGTATGCACTCTCCCAAATTTTCAACTTCTCCTTATCCATTTATCCATTGTCTCCTTCCCTACCTCATTGATCTCCCCTTCTTTAGAAAACTCCCACAAGAAGCTACTGTCCCTTCAAGCTATGGTCCTACATCTCTTCCCTTTTCATAGCCAAATTTTTTAGGGAAAGCAAATGCCTTCATTGCTTCCACTCTCACCTCATCTTCACTTCTCAATCAGTGGCTTCTGATTAGATCGCAAGACTGAAACTGCTCTTTCCAAGGACATGAACAATGTCTATCTTGCTAAATCCAATGGTCTTTTGTCAAATTCTTCTGAATCTCTCTGCAGCATTGATACTGTTGATCATCTCCTCATCCTGTACGCTTTCTCTTCCTGCATTTTTGTGACATTAGTCTGTAGTTTTGGGGCTGGGGGAAAGGGGTTGGTTTTTTGTTTGTTTGTTTGTGTTTTTGCTCTGGGAATGATCCTTCTCTGTCACCACTGCAGGATCATCATTTATGTCACACCTTTGATTTGTGGTGTATCCCAGAGCTCTGTACCAGTTCCTCTTCTCTTATGTCTCCGTACATTTCTCTCTTAGTGATCTCATCATATCCATTGAATTCAGTTATCTTCTCTAAGAAAAAGAATCCCAAATCTACACATCCGGCCCATGCCTCTCTCTCTGGCATTCCAGTCCCCAGACCCCCAACTGCCTCTTGACATAGACATGTCAGACTCAATATGCCCCCCAAAAAGAGTTTATTATATTTTCCTAATTCTAGCCTTCATCTTAATTTTTCTTCTTCTATCAAGGAAACCACCATTCCTCCAGTCACCCTAGTTTGCAAACTAGGAGATGTCCTACACTTTCATTTATCATCACCTCCCCCCATATCCTATCAATTGTCAGGTCTTATCAGTTTCACCTCCTCAACATCTCTTGCATCTGTTTTCTTCTATCTATTCACACCACAGACATCCAATAGGTTTTAACACCTCTCACCTTGATCATTACAACAGCCTGCTAAATTGTTCTCCCCTCTCTGACCCATCCTCGACAAAGCTGCCAAAGTTATGCTCCTAAAGAATAGGTCTGGTTATGCCATTCCCCTGTCCAGGGAGATCCTGTGGCTCCCTGTATCTTCCTCTTATAATCCCTTGCTGCTTTTAAGGGCTCAGCACACATGTCACTTCCTTCAAAAAACCTTTTCTGATTCTCCCAGGTATTAGTATCTTTCATAAATCACTTCATATTTATCTAGTATATAGCCTGTATTTGCTAATCTGCAAACTTTTTGTATATATACACGCACGCGCGCGCGTGCACACACACACACACACACACACACACACACACACAGAATAGAATTTAAGGTCTTTGAGGGCAAAGTCTATATCACTTTTATATTTCAATCCTCAACTCTTTAATAGCTCACCTCTTGGCACATGGTAGGCCCTTAATAAATGCCTATTGATTGGCTGGTTGCCTGTACCACTCCTTTGGCATTTAAAATATCCTACCTTATATTATCTTTTATGGACATATCTTTTTCCCCCCAGATTGACCGTAAATCCATGGATCTGGATGAGCGAGATTGTGTCTTACCTATCTTTGTAAGGAGTAAGTCACAGCACTCCCACATTGTAGGTGTTTAACAACTGATTGTTGGGTGCAATGATGATGTTTCATGGTAGTGGAATTCAGTGGGGGTGGGAGGGAGTCTGCTGGAATGGTTTGCTTCCCAAAAGGATTTCCTGTGGAAATCCTCAACTTGTTCATTTAAAATAGAATTTGGTTTTATAAAACTGAAATATTGAGTACAACATTTCTGGAATACATCGATCATTTAAACTACAGTGAGGAGCCCCCATATGCGGTTGTTCAAATCTATAGAATCTTGTTCTAGGTCTTTGTTTCTGAGCATCTTTTCTCTCCTTATCCCAAGCAGGTTTCACCTCATTCAATCAGTAATTCATTACCACTGGCATTAGAAGCAGAGCTCAGATCTCTGGGGATTAGCCTAAGCAGAATCTGGAGGCTCACAATGACTCAGGGCCTTCACTCCAAATTCCTATTAAGTACTCTGGATTTAATAGCTGCTATTAATACAAATTATGCTTCATTAAGCATGAAGTTGAGGAGAACCATACTCCAAAGCTCTGGTTCAATATAGAACTGAAGGACAAATAGAACAACTATTTTTATTCCTGGCAATGTCAGCCAGGTGAGAGAAGACAGGCATTTCTGTACTCAGTTCATCAGAGAAAGGTCTAATTACACTCTAAGTTGATTTCATAAAAATTCTAAATAAAGGTCCCTTCTTTTAAGCTTAGTCTGGTTTTACCTGAGGGAAATATTTCTGAACCACAATGTGTTTTCTACCTCAGAGTACTCCCAGAAAAATAGAGAGGATCTTGAAGAGAGAGACATTTCTTCTTTTCCACTGACATCTGTCTCCTCTGGAAGTCTTGCCTCAGTCAAGTTTGTACAATTAAACATCACCAGTTGGATGAAAGTTTTGTCTGGAAAAATCTGCTTTCCTCATAGACCCTTTTCCCACATGATGCTCGACCAGCCAATGGAAAAGTAGAGAGAAAATAAGTGAAACAATTCAGTTAAATAAGCATTTATGTATTCTATATATGTGAGGTGCTATGCTGGGTACAGAAGATTGTCTTGGGTGGGACAGGGGAAGAGGAATAAGCATTTATATAGTCCTTACTATGTTCTCCTGGGATATGTGGGATATTCAGGGCAAACTAGCACCTCCAGTGTGAGGGCTTGCCAAGCTCTTCTGAGGACTGCTCATCTACTTTTGGTTTATACCTTACCTGTAGCTCCAAGAAGCTATAGCATACACAGCAGCCACGCTCTGGTACAACTATCATGGCAGACATGCTAAACCAGGTTGAGGGTAACTGAGAGACCTCAAACCCATCAGTGAATTAGGGGGCTATCTACCCCAAGTATGTGAAGATTTCCCTGGGTAGAATGGGCAGATGAGAACAAATTATTCCAACAGTCATGAAGTCAGCTGAAGTATGTGAGATGGAGCACTTAGAGCCAGTCAGATATGAAAACAAGATCATCCATTGCATCCCGGGCCATCACCAGTCTTGACTTTTGTCTTGCCACTAGATTTTTGGAAGAAAGAGTGAGGCTGATGATTTTGTGCAACTCTGCCTTGCTTCAATCTAATTCACACACAAGTCAAGACATCACATGTGATGTTATTGGTCCTCTTCAAAACAAAGGACAAATGCTGTGTCCTATTTCATAAAGCATTGTGCTAGGTACTTTACAAATATTATCTCATTTGACTTCCCAACAGCTCTGCATTGTAGGTCTTACTATTGTCCCTATTTTAAAGAAGAAAATGAGACAGGCACAATTTAAGTAACTTACCCTGTGTCACATGGCTAATAAGTGTCTGAGGCAGGATCTGAAGTCAAGTTTTCCTGACTCCTGGTCCAGGTGGCACTGTATCCACTGCCCAGTGGTCCATCCACTAACAAAGTAGCAGGTCTCTGTACTACAACAGAGCTCAGCCAAAGAGCTGAAGAACAGAGAGAATTGGGACATGATGCATGTGTATCAGTGTGTAGCATTCCATTAAGCCCAAAGGCAAGAGCACAGCATCTAGCTGGGCCAGTTCCATCTATCTGGAAGTCACTTGGGACAGAGTCTGAGGCCAATGAAACATGACTTACCCAGCATGAGAGAAGACTGGGACAGCTTTGAGGTGTAGCTCCTGGGAAAACTGCTATGAAATTGGAAAAAATCAGAAAGTGAGTAATAGAGGGATATAAGGGAAAATACTGACACCGTCTTGGCAGGTGAACTAAACAATATTGAGGGCAGTTCAGCAAAACAAAACACCATAATGAAACAACATTATTTTTGATTACATAAAAGTAAAAAGGGATTGCACCAACAGGACTAATATAGACAAAATTAGGAGGAAAGCAGGAAATTGTGGGAAAATTTTTATACAAATTTTCTCTGGTGAAAGCTTCATTTCTCAAATTTATACAGAACTGAATGGTCAAAGTGGTTAAAGGATCTTGAACAGGCAGTTTTCAGATGAACAAATCAAAGCCATCCATAATCATATGAAAAAATGCTCCAAATCACTTCTGATTAGAGAAATGCAAATTGAAACAACTCTGAGATACCACTTCACACAATCTGATTGGCTAACAGGACAAAAAAGGAAAATAAAAAATGCCAGAGGGGATGTGGAAAAATCAATATGCTAATGCCCTCTTGGTAGAATTGCCAACTGGTCCAACCATTCTGGTGAACAATTAGGAACTATTCCCAAAGGATTATAAAATGTTATGACTAATGTGGAAATATGTTTAACAAGATTGTACATGTATAACCTATATCAGATTGCTTGTTGTCTTGGGGAGGTGGGGAAAGGAGGGAGAAAAATCTAGAACTCAAAATTTTACTAAAATGAATGTTGAAAATTATCTTTATATGTAATTGGAAAAAATAAAATACTATTAAGGAAAAAAAGATTATTGTGAAAAAAATGTTAAATTATAATTTTTAACAAAAAGAAAACACCATCAAAGACTTTGAGCTTTAGCAGATAAAGCAACAGGAGAGATCTTAATAACAGAAGAAAATATGGCCTTTAAATCAGGTAAAAGAATCCAGACATCTGTGAATAAATGTTGTAAGACAAAGGAATATGAATCAAAATTTAATAAGGTGGAGGACCATATGGATTCTAAAAAAAAGTGCAGAACCACAGAAGGATAGTCCTGAATGACCCAAAAGAAAAATAAGAATTGTAAGAGCAGAATTTATAGCCTACACAGCAGAAATACTTGGCATAATAGAAAAACTTGAATCCATGGTGGCAATTTTCATCCACAAGTAAAAGAGAGAATAACTAGGATATAAACACACAGAGGCAAAGGACAATACTGAAAAAAGAAAATCAAAATGCATAATGTTAAAAGAAAACCATCTCCCTACAAGCAAAACATATACAGAGAGATATTTTAAGGATTATGGTCTTGCAGAAGAATATCACAAGTCAGAAAATCTGAACAGTGAAATGTAGGAAATGATATGAGAGAACTGCCCAGAACTTCTGAACACAGAAAACAAAGTATCAATGGAAAGAATCCACATGTTGCCTCTAAAAAAAGAAAAGAAGGGCCTATGCAGCAGACTCCAAAACACGAAGTATCTAAATTTAACAATTCCACTGACAAACAACAAATTTTTGATGAATTCTCAAGTTGTCAGTGATTCCTACTCAGTTACTTTGTAATTATTCTGAATATATTTTATATTCACCTATGTTTATATGTTTTCGTACACTAGAATATGAGCTCCTTGAAGGCAAGAATATTTTTTATTAGGGAAAATTCACACAATCTGATTGTCTAACAGGACAAAAAGGAAAATGAAAAATGCTAGAGGGGATGTGGAAAAATCAATATGCTAATACTCTGTTGGTAGAATTGCCAACCCATCCAACCATTGTGGTGAACAATTTGGAACTATTCCCAAAGGTAATTAGGGAAAAGATCTTCAAATATTAAGGAAAGGAAATTCAAATAAAACAAGACTATTCTGCAGCACTAGAAACAACAGAAGGGAATGGAGCAGTGTTTCTGAAAAGCAAATGATATCAAGGCGATGACATATCTTGCAAACCCAAGCCTATTAATGAAAAAAGATAGACATTCAATAAAAAGAGGTTTTGGAAGCATTGTTAGGAGAAAAAACTGGACCTGAACAAACTATTTGTTTTACAAACACTCCAGACAACAGAAATAGGAGAAAGGTAAATAAATACAGCAACCAAGGACAACAAAAAATAACAACAGAAAGGTCATTAAGAGATTTCTTTCTAAAAGTACACAAGGTGACAAGAATGAAGACACTATACTAAGTGCTAGGAGTAGAAAGAAAAAAACATTCTTGCCTTCAAGGAGCTTATATTCTAGTGGAAGAAAACATAAACATAGACAAATATAAAATATATTCAGAATAATTACAAAGTAACTGAGTAGGAATCACTGACAACTTGAGAAATCAAAAATGGCTATTTGAAAGAGGTGACATTTGAACTGAGATGCAAAGGGAAAAAGGGGTTCAAGAGATGGAGTTGAGGAAGCAGAGTGTTCCAGGCATGGGTGGACATCCTATACAAAGTCATGGAGGTAGAAAAGAGAATACTGTTTAAGGATAATATCAAGTTGGTCAGTTTGGATGGAATGTTGGGTATGTGAGGGAGAGTGATGTATAATCAGCCTGGAAAGTTAGATTGCAACCAGATTTTGAAAGGATCATAGACCTAGAGTGGGGAGGTCATTTCATATAAACCCCTCATTTTGTGGATGAGAAAATTGAAGCCCAGGGAAGTTATGTGACTTGCCCAGAGTCACAAATCTAGTGAAGTATCAGAGGTGAGATTTGAACCCAGGTCCAGTGATCCCAGAGCCAGTGGTCTTTATAAATCAGAGGAGTTCATATTTTATTCTAGGGTATTAGGAGCCACTGGGGCTTCTTGAGGAGGGGAGTAGCTTGATCAGTCAATTTATCAGCTGTGTAGAGATTGGACTAGTACTTTTTTTTACATCCCCAATCCTAGGCACATAGTAAGTGATACTTACAAGAGTACTTGGGCATGGGATCTGCCTTGGATTGATTTGTGAACATCAACATGGCAGCACAGGTTCATCTATATAGTCTCTCCAACCTAAGATTGTCTCTGAGAGCCACTAAGATTGTTGTTCATCCTTCGCTTTCAAAGAGAACCAATGGCATGAGATGCTGTTTGAGGGAAGCTTCATGTATTCCTTATGATGTCAACCTCATAGGTTAGACATGAGTCCCAAACATACTACTTTCCCTTAAAAATATCCTATTATTGACTGTAGTAGCAATTTAGATTTGAAGATCTTTCCCACCCATTAATAGGCCATGTGACCTGCTTACATCCCAGGAAGCCTAAGTCACATGTGGTGGGAGGAGCTTCCTGATGGGAAAAGGAAGTTATGTCACAGGAAATGCTGAGGGAGAGAGAGAGAGAGAGAGAGAGAGAGAGAGAGAGAGAGCGAGAGAGAGAGAGAGCTGTTATGGCTACTAATGGCTGCTAATGGCTGTCATGATAGAGCTAAACGGACTGTGGTAGCTGTGCTGTGAGTTTGTTTTTGGGAAGACCCCAGAAGGCGGTTGGAAAAGGTTTGGGCTGGTGAGGCTCCATGTTGCAATATTGTCTTTTAACTTCCTTGCTGTTATGATAAAATGGGCTAACTGGCTATGACAGATGAACATTTGGTTATTGGATATGGTTATTTGGTGACTGAATAAATGTACTTCTTCTACCTTCTATATGGAGAGTCTCTCATACTTTGCAATACAGAACTACATAGGCATTTCACGATTATTGTTGATGCTGTGTTTGTTGCCTTACTGATACATTGACCTGTCCTCCATTACTATCTTGTCATAGCTTTACCTTACATGATTTTGTGTCATTGATTTATTCTCCATGAATTTGTCTCATATAATGCAACAATTTTTCAGTATGACTTGTTGATGTTTCCTAATTTTGTTCCAATCATATATAGTGGAGCTTTTTAAAAATTGACCTAAAGGTACCCCTTTTAGACTTTGCAGAGGAAGAAAGGGGCCATTTAGTTACAGCATTCTGAGATTTCATGAACAAGTATTTAATTATTTAATTGATCCCCTTCATGATTTCAGACTCCAATCAGTTTTATCTTTGAAGAAAATAAAAGAGACCTGGCCAAGGTCTAAAGTTCTTGCACCAAAGTGTCATAGTCAGCCATTTATATGATATCTTGGAGCAGGTACTGAACCTGGAGAAGCTGCCACTACAGACAGACTGCCTGGGTGGAGTAGCTTCTCACTGAAATCAAAGACATGTCCTCATTTACAGGATTCTGAAAGATGCTGGTTGCAACAGGTTTGAAGTGACATTAGAAAAATCCAACAAGAATTTCTTTCAACTTATATCAGATTGCACAGCATCTAGGGGAGGGAGGAGGGGAAGGAGGAAGAGAAAATTTAGAACTCAAAATCTTATGGAAGTGAATGTTGAAAACTAAAAATTAATTAATTAAAAAGAAATAGAAAATAAGGAGATATGACCTAATTGGTTAAAAAAAAGCATTTCTCTCAAAAGATTCCACAAATCCATACAGTTTCCCAATTTAGGATTCTTATCAATTGATTAGAAGATAACATTTCATGACTCTTTGAAGTTTAAACAAATCATTACTATTTCAAAGACAAAGAAGGCCTATCTGCTTACCCACATACCTATGACCTCCAGCACACTGAAGAGGTACTACGGACCACAGAGCCATTAAGAAGCCCCAGGTGTGCTACTGGAAGGACAAAGAATTTCATGGATTGTCTTTAGTATCAATGGAAAAGGATCTACCAAAGATCACTTGCCAACAGGAAGCCAGCTGGAGACCTTGATGACACCTCTGGAAGATGAGAAAATAGCTAACTGGTCAGTATGATCTCATCATGGTGCTGAAAGAGGAGAGAACTGTATGTAGAAGTGGGTCCTGAATTTGATAGATATACTAAATTCCATGGGTGAGAACCCACCAGCAGGAGCTATTCTTCCTCTTCTTCCTAAGCCCCCCACCAGGGTCAGTGTCATCTTGCATCTTGCATTGTTAAGTAGTCTGAGTCATTAGCTTCAGATGTTTGTGGTATGTTGTTGTTGCTATTGTTGTTTTAATCATACATTGTATTTCCTTGATTATAAACAGTGGAGTGCTTTAGAGTTATTAGAAATTGAATATTCTGGTCTTCTAGGGAAGCTGAATTTTGCCCAAGTTGGAAGAGTTTTGGAAGTAGAAAAAAATCCAAAAATGTGTAATATACTAGGTGTCCTAAAAGTCTTGGTGCAATTTTAAGCTATTAAGACTTAAAAGTTCTGGCTTCAGGTGCAATTTTAAGCTAATAGTGCTTAAAACTACACTAAAGAGTACCCTGAATATGCATGTATGTGTGTATGTATTTCTGCACCTATATATAATAATCCCTTTTGTGTGTGCTTACATATACATACAAATATACACCCATTTTGTATATACACATATATATGTATATATATATATTTCCATCTCATTGACACCTTTTGTCTTTTATAGCATAATCATTTCTCAGTTAACCTCCCCTCCCCATTAGACCTTCCCTTGTTTTTGTTTTTGTTTTTTTGTTTTGCTTTTTTTAAGGATTTTAGCAGAATAAACTCTATTTATATATGGTTTTGTCATCTGATCATTTTCACACCCAGAAAATCTTTATAATCAGTACTGATTTCATATCAATAAATTGTGAAATAGAGAATGGTAAGAGTAGTCAGGGCAACACGATTTAGTGGAAAGGACTTTGTACTGTGAATTAGGAGATATATCTCCTGAGTCTGTTATAGATTACTCATATATGTTTATAATACATCTCTATCTTTATTTCTATCTCTACCATTATCTCAGTTATCTACTATCAATATCCTCATATCTATATTTGGAGAATTGTATAGCTATATATGAATGTATATATGCATACATTCGTGTATGTACTGGCCCCTCCCTTGTTAACAAAGAAAAGCAATTAAGCACAACTGAACAACACAAGAGCTCCATCTCACAGTGTTTACAGCATTATACAGATGTAGTTTGCTATCGTTTTACCAGTGGAGAGGACTATGTTTCAAGACTGACTGTTGCAAATAACCTCAGTTTGGCCACCTTTTATTGTATTTTTTATTTACGTTATTGTAGTCATTGTGTATATTGTTCAGGTCCAGCTTATTTTACTCTATTGAATCATACAGGTTGGGGAATATTTTTAGGAAGCTCTTTACTGATATTCCCAGTTTTTTATCCTTCATCTCTTTGTTAATGAGTTCTATTGTGTCTATATATAAATACTTAGAAATTTAATAAGCACAGGCTATTTGCTCATGAGAGAGTGAATGCAAGTCAGGTAATAAGCTTGAGTCTACTAGGTTGATTTCCTCAAATCACTCGTAAAACTTTATAGGTATCTGTTTATTAAAAATTGTCTTCCCTTTTCCTGATTCTGGCCTAGTCTTTTAGGGCTCAGGTGATATCATTCAGAAACATGGCCATTTTACATGTAATTCCTTTTCACTTTTTCAGTAAGAAGCAGGGAAGGAAAAAAGGAAGGAAGGAAAGAAGGAAGGAAGGAAAGAAGGAAGGAAGGAAGGAAGGAAGGAAGGAAGGAAGGAAGGAAGGAAGGAAGGAAGGAAGGAAAGGAGGGAGGGAGGGAAAAACAGGGGGAGGGAAGAAAAGAGAAGGAAAGTGGGGAGGAAGGCCTAACACAAGACTTCTCTTAATCATTTTTCTTCTCAGCAACCTTAATGTAAAATGAACTGACATGGTATTCAGGATGCAGAATTTCTGTGAGTTTCTATAGTCTTATAGTATTTATTAATCATGTGTGGTGTTCCCCCTCCCTCCTTTGGAATTTTTAAATGAAACTATTATTAGAAAATTCAATGTTCCCAAACCATCATGGGTTTAAAATTAACCAAGGACACTGAACTCAACATCAGTGTCAGAATGTAGGTAGCAGCAGGTTGTTTGTGCAGGCCAATAAAGACTGGGGCTGGGAGCACTAAGGCAAAGTTGAGGGCTTAGGAACACCAATAATTCTAAGAGCAGGGCAGGCCTCAAGAAAAACACAGAAGATAATGGATAGTTATGGTGGAGCTGTAGCAAGCCATGCTAATAAGGCAGAAGGTTCCAGACAGGGTCCAAAGATCAGGAAAACGGCAGGAATCAAAACCAAGCAGTCGGGCCACAACCAGGTGTTGACCTGGGAGTTTGGTTAAAGAAGACAAACAAGCTAGATGATATGAAAATTCATACTGTTTATTAATTTATTCCCTTAAAGCATAGCAGACATACATATATGGAGCCAGACAAAGTCTGACTGCCTGAACAAAAGAATGAGAAAGCTTATGTACATTATTTTTAGCAGACTCAGCACGCCTGCATTACTTCACTTTTATGATCCCCATGTATGTTTAACCATGATACAAGAAAAGGATTTTCCTTAATGGAATAGGTTGTAAATACAATAAGACAAGAGAGTTGACAACATGTCAATTGAAATTACAAACCAGGCTCTCTGTGTTTAATTTACATTCTATAACATAGTATATGCCCATAAAATATTAAGATAAGAAAAAGTCACATTATTCAGGATAGTATCTGGGGTTAAGGTCTTACCCTTAATGGCCACAGGCAGAGTAAAGAATGTTCTTAAGTCAGCCCGATCTGTCCTTGTTGACATAGTAAGAGGCATCCTCTGAGCTTAACCAGAGAACAAAGAGGTCGTTTGTTTAAGCTGGTTAATCAGTTCAGTCTCTTCCTCTGGCCCTTACTGAAAGTTACAAAAATGATATTAAATGGTATTAATGATCATCACAGGGTGTTTACTGCATATTACAACATAGAGGATCCCATGTAGTGGTAGGTCCTATGAAGAAAGCAAGCAACAGCTGGGTCCAGTAGCCCTAGCCTCTACCAGCTTTCATTACCCCTAAGACTGTCTACAGTCTTTGAAGATTAAAACAGTAAGAGCCAGAGCCTTTGTGATAGTGTTCCAGGCTGGCCCATCACAGCACTGGTGCAAAACTGATTTGGATGGATTGCATGCCATCTTGGGGAGGGGGATGGAAGGGAGGGAGGGGAAGAAAATTCAAAACTTATCGTTGTTGAAAACTAAAAATAAATAAATTAACTTATTAACAAAATAAAATAAATTTTTAAAAAGCTGATTTAGAGAGAGGGAGAGCTTGTAAACTTGGCAATACCACCATAGTATAGTTAACTGTCTCTAATTTATCCTGAACAGATCTTGTTTGTACATGGTTATTTTCATGTTGCTCCTCCCATCAGACTGTGATCTGTGGTAACAGCAGGGTCTGTGTTTTGCCTTTCTTTGTATTCTCAAAGCTTAGCACAGTGTCTGGCACACAGTAGGCTCTTAATAAATGTTTGTTGACTGATTGACTGACTAGTTGTGGAGGCCTGGGATTTCTGAGTGACTTTCCTAATGTGCCTCTATACTCCCTTTTGGTGAAGTATCTCCCAGAAATCTTGTTTGCCAAGCCGTACTGCAAATTGCCTAAGGTCTTGGGCATAGAGAACAAAGAATTTAAGAGTAGGTGAATCCATGTCACAAAATTAGTGACAGTTTCAGTCTTGACAATACATTGTCAGTCCTTCCCTTTTCTCACGTATGTCCCTATGTCCCAGGTTTCAGGACCCTGACAATACTCATAGAATTCTCATACCCTTCCTAATATCATTCTATTTCTACTAACATATGTGCTCATTTATAATACAATGTGTGCAGCTGGGTGGCACAGTGCACAGAGTGCTGGGCCTGGAGTAATGAAGACTCCTTTTCCTTTTTTGGTTTCTTTTAAATTTATTTATTTTTAGTTTACAACATTCAGTTCCACAAGTTTTTGAATTTCAAATTTTCTCCCCCTTCCTCTCCTCCCCCCTCCCTACCCAAGATGCATGCCATCCTATATTGGTTCTACATAGACCTTCACACTAAACATATTTTCACAATAGTTAAGTTGTAAAGAAGAGTTATAACCAATGGAATGAACCACAAGAAAGAAGAAACAAAACAGGAAAAAGGGAGAGAGAGAGAGCAAATAGTCTGCTTCAATCTACATTCAGACTCCATAAATCTTTCTCTAGATGTGGATCATTTTTTCCATCATGAAAGGCTCCCCTTTCGAAGTTCAAAACTGGCCTCAGACACTTAGTAACTGTGTGACCCTTGGCAAGTCACTTACCCTATTTGCCTCAGTTTCCCCATCTCTAACACTAGCTGGAGAAGGACATGGTAAATCACTCAAGTATCTTTGCCAAGAAAACCCCAAATGGGGTCACAAAGAGTCGGAGATAACTGAAAGACTGTCATTTTTTAAACTCTATTTTTGACTACGTATTTTTGTAGAGGGATAGGGATAAGGACTGGATCTGTGATTTCCCTGTCACTAAGAAGAGGAAACTCCCTCTACCAATGAAAGCTAGTATTGTTCTTTGCAACTTACTGTCTTAGTAAGATATCCAGGTATGAAAGGTTAATGACTTGCCCCGGATCATATAGCCAGTAGGTGTCAGAGGTAGGATTTGAAGCCAGGTCTTCCTAGCTCTAAAACCCGCTTTCTAGCCACAACAGCACATTGTTTTTGTACATAGTAAATGCCTAATAAACGCTCATACATTTAAATTGAATCGAATGGTAGAATGGAAATTCATTTCCCTAGGGTCACACCCTTTGAAGGGGTTTGCATCAGTTTGTTTCTGACTTCCTAAGGTTTCTTGTTGGACTGGTTCATCTCTAAACACCTGGTGGGGGAAGAAAATGGTCCAGAGCTGTGGCATGATCCTGATCTCACCCCTCATTTTAATATGCGTCTTCCCTTTGGGCTCGGTCTTTTCTAGGCACTGGAACTCTCTAGACTATGTTTTTCTTCTACATTCTACTCTCATCTGCTCATTACAATGTCACTTTTCTTGCTGCCACTTATCAGGGGGAGATGCTGTCACTTGCCTCCATTGGCCTTGCTCCCTCCTTCCTTCCTTCCTCCCTCCCTCTCTCCTTCCCTCATCAGCCTGGGAGGATTGATCACCTTCCCTAATGGAATACTTATCTCAACTCACTCATCTTTTATTGCACCTAGAGAAGCCGCTCTGACTGCCCCTTAATGGAGCATACACAGGTAGCTTCAGGATGTTCAAACCCTTCATTACTACATTTGCTCCAACTCATTGCACTCACACCTCCTCTCCTTTTCATAAAGCTCCTAATTCTCATTTGCTAACCTTCTCAAGCCATTTCGTATTATAATGTAGCCTAGCCCATTGGGCACCAAAGCTGGGCCCATTCCACTACTTCTTTCATTTCCCCTGCTCTGTATTCATCATCGTAATGCATCTTCTCTCACTCCATTAGAGACATCCTCCAAATGTCACCTTGCCTCCAGAGCCACCTGTGGGAATGCTCTAAAAGGACTCTGTTGCCTTCCTTTTCCTCCACTCTATCTTAGCATCTCAGAGTAGCATTAGAGGCAGACTGGCAGATTATTTTTTTATTTTTTATTTTTTTTTATTTATTTAACATATTTAGTTTTCAGCATTGATTTTCACAATAGTTTGAATTACAAATTTTCTCCCCATTTCTACCCTCCCACCCACTCCAAGATGGCATATATTCTGGTTGCCCTGTTCCCCAGTCAGCCCTCCCCTCTATCACCCCACTCCCCTCTCATTCCCTTTTCCCTTCCTTTCTTGTAGGGCAAGATAAATTTCTACACCCCATTGTCTGTGTATCTTATTTTCTAGTTGCATGCAAAAACATTTGTTTATTTTTGAATATCTGTTTTTAAAACTTTCATTTCCGAATTCTCTCCCCTCTTCCCTTCCCACCCACCCTCCCTAAGAAGTCAAGCAATTCAACATAGGCCACATGTGTATCATTACTATAAACCTCCACAGTATTCATGTTGTGAAAGACTAACTATATTTTGCTCCTTCCCAACGCATCACCCTTTATTGAATTTTCTCCCTTGACCCTGTCCCCTTTCGAAAGTGTTTGTTTTTGACTACCTCCACCCCCATCAGCCCTCCCCTCCATCATCCCCCCCATTTATTTTTATCTTCTTCCCTCTTCTTTCCTGTGGGGTAAGATTCCCAATTGGGTATGTATGGTATTCCCTCCTTAGGCCAAATCTGATGAGAGCAATGTTCACTTATTCCCCCCCTTATCCACCCTCTCCCCTCCTCCCACAGAATTGCTTGCTCTTGCCTCATTTATGCGAGATAATCTACCCCATTCTATCTCTCCTTATCTCCCTCTCTCAGTATGTTCCTCTCTCATCCCTTAATTTGATTTTATTTCTTTTAGATATCTTCCCTTCATCTTCAACTCACCCTGTGTCCTCTCTCTCTCTCTCTCTCTCTCTCTCTATATATATATATATATATGGATAGATAGATAGATAGATAGATATAGATAGATAGATAGATATAGATATATATAGATATATATATACACACATAGATATATACATACATACACATTCACCCATATATATACATAAACATATATGTATGCATATTCCCTTCAGCTACCCTAATACTGAGGTCTCATGAATCATACTTGTCACCTTTCCATGTAGGAATGTCAACAAAACAGTTCACCTTTAGTAAGTTCCTTGCAATTTCTTTTTCTTGTTCTTTTTCTTGATTACCTTTTCATGCTTCTCTTGATTCTTGTGTTTGAAAGTCAAATTTTCTATTCAGTTCTGGTCTTTTCACTGAGAAACCTTGAAAGTCCTTTATTTTATTGAAAATCCATATTTTGCCTTGGAGCATGATACTCAGTTATGCTGGGTAGGTGATTCTAGGTTTTAATCCTAGCTCCACTGACCTCCGGTATATCGTATTCCAAGCCCTTCGATCTCTTAATGTAGAGGCTGCCAGATCTTGGGTTACTCTGATTGGGTTTCCACAATACTCAAATTGTTTCTTTCTGGCTGCTTGCAATATTTTCTCCTTGATCTGGGAGCTCTGGAATTTGGCAACAATATTCCTGGGAGATTTCTTTTTGGGATCTATTTGAGGAGGCGATCAATGGATTCTTTCAATTTCTATTTTGCCCTGTGACTCTAGAATATCAGGGCAGTTCTCCTTGATAATTTCTTGAAAGATGATATCTAGGCTCTTTTTTTGATCATGGCTTTCAGGTAGTCCAATAATTTTTAAATTATCTCTCCTGGATCTATTTTCCAGGTCAGTGGTTTTTCCAATGAGATATTTCACATTGTCTTCCATTTTTTCATTCCTTTGGTTCTGTTTTATAATATCTTGATTTCTCATAAAGTCACTAGCTTCCACTTGCTCCAATCTAATTTTTAAAGTAGTATTTTCTTCAGTGGTCTTTTGGACCTCCTTTTCCATTTGGCTAACTCTGCCTTTCAAGGCATTCTTCTCCTCATTGGCTTTCTGGAGCTCTTTGGCCATTTGAGTTAGTCTATTTTTTAAGGTGTTGTTTTCTTCAGTGTATTTTTCAGTATTTTTTGGGTCTCCTTTAGCAAGTCATTGACTAGTTTTTCATGGTTTTCTCGCATTCTTCTCATTTCTCTTCCCAATTTTTCCTCTACTTCTCTAACTTGCTTTTCCAAATCCTTTTTGAGCTCTTCCATGGCCTGGGACCAGTTCATGTTTTTCTTGGAGGTTTCTGTTGTAGGCTCTTTGACTTTATTAATTTCTTCTGTCTGTATGTTTTGGTCTTCTTTGTCAGCAAAGAAAGAATGCAAAGTCTGAGACTGAATCTCGGTGTGTTTTCGCTGCCTGGCCATATTCCCAGCCAACTAACTTGACCTTTGAGTTTTTCAGTGGGGTATGACTGCTTGTAGACTACAGAGTTCTATGTTCCACGTTTGGGGGGGAGGTGCCAGCTCTGCCACACCAGCACTGCTCCTTCCCCAAGAACCCCCAACCCGAACTGGGCTTAGATCTTGAGCAGGCTGTGCACCCCTGCTCTGATCTGCCACTTAATTCCTCCCACCAGGTGGGCCTGGAGCCGGAAGTAACAACAGCTGTAGCTGCCCCACCTCCGCTGCCCCCGGGGCTGGAAGCCGAACCGCGAACTCCTTCCACTCCCGCAGCTTTTCCCACTAACCTTCTCCGCAGTCTTTGGTGTTTGTGGGTTGAGAAGTCTCGTAACTGCCCGCAGCTCACTGATTCAGGGCGCTAGGGCATGGTCTGCCCGGTTGCTGGTCTTGTTGGTCCACGCCGCTCAGGCTGGACTCTGCTCCACTCCGTTCCCAGCTCCCAGCTCCCAGCTCTGTGTGGGATAGACCTCACCCAGAGACCATCCAGGCTGTCCTGGGCTGGAGCCCTGCTTCCCTCTGCTGTTTTGTGGGTTCTGCCATTCTAGAATTGGTTCAGGGCCATTTTTTATAGGTTTTTGGAGGGACTCGGTAGGGAGCTCACGGTATTCCCTGCTTACCAGCCGCCATCTTGGCTCCACCCCCAGACTGGCAGATTAACTGACAAACTTTGTCTCTCTCTTTGTGAAAGAAGTCACTCTCTTGTGTTCTTCTAGCTTGACATGAAATGCAACTATTCACAGCACAGCCAAAACAACTCAGGGAACAAAATCCCCTAATTTCCTAAAAATGTTTTCCAGAGACATTGACTACATCTCAAAGTAAGTATTTAATTTCACTTATAGCTGTGAGATCAGGCCAGAAATGGGAGAAGGTAGAGTCATACCTTAAAAATACTCTGTCTTTTCTTATTTGCATTTATTATATTATTGATTACAATCATACTTCACTCTCTCCTGTATTCATCTCACAGACACAATAGCACCGTACACAGCAAGTATAGTGCCACTGGTTTGATTGGGGATACACAGAATCAAATTTACCTAAGAGCAAGGTCAACCAATGCTTGTAGAGCATAGTCCTTGGAGTTAGGAAGACCTCAGTTCAAATCCTGCTTAAGACATTTTACCATTTGCAAGATCCTGGGTAAGTTGTTTAGCCTCTCTCAAGCTCAATTTCCACGTCTGTAAAATGGGAACAATGTACTTCATGGGGCCATTGTGAGAAGCATATGAGTTAATATATGTAAAGTGCTTTACAAACTGTAAAGTGCTGTTACTAGTATTATTATTATTTTATCAACCGATATGCCCATCCTCCCTCTTGTCATAATCCCTGTTTCCACATCTCTTCCCATCACATTTTCCCCAACCTCAGCACATACTCTCCATATTCCACATTTCAGCTCCAGCATCATTACAAACCCCCATCTATCCCAAGTCTCTTTAGGATCTAAGACATTTTCAAAAGGAACCAGACAGACTAGTGTTGCATAAAGCCTTAGAACTTTATTAGAGTATATTTTAATTCATAAGGCAAAGCTCAAGGCCTAAAAACCAAACTACTGTTGGGAGGGGAATGGGAGAATGGGAACAAGGGAAAAGATATTGGGGACAAAGGATACCATATGCCCAGAAGCATAGCTACAACTATGTCTTGATTGCTGGGTCCTCAGGAGCCATGACTTTCAGGCATTGCCAGGAGACAGAGTGAGGGGGCATGGAGCAGGATAATCAGTGGTCCTTAATAGAAGCTATGTTTGATCTTGGCCAACCTCTCCATTACTCCTCTTAACTGATGTGTGGGAAGTCTGGGTTTTATAATCTTCACAGTAGGATATTATTATTCCCTCATGTTGCTTTTGGTTTTATATAGAGTTGGGAAGCCAACACTTCCCCCCCCCAACCTTACCTTAGGCATCAGAAGCAATAGGAATAATAAGGGTGTCCAGTCCTGTCTGACTTCATAAGTAGGGAATAGTTTTCAATAGGTTAATCTAAATAACTGATATGGATAATTACAAGGGTATGGCCTTAAAGGTGCTTACACAGAGGTACAAAGGTCAAAAAAGAGGTCAAGGGAAAAGGGAAGTGTACAGCTGAGCACTGTCTGCTCATCAGAGAATACAGATCCTGTGCTATACCTCACCATTCCCTAGACCAGGATACTCCCATATCTATAGTTTCTTCAACCATTCTATGTATTTAACAAGGCTGCCCTCTACCTCCTAATCCTCATCTCTTTTACAGACACATTCTCTCCCTAACCATATTCCCTAATCTTATTCCAAATTCTATGCCAACTTCTAATCTCTGATTCCATAAAGATTTGTGAGAATGAATCTTAGAGATCATTCCTTATAACCTCCCATTAAAAGTAGAAATCAATACTCCCCCTACACTGTCACTGAGAAATGGCCATCCAGACTCTTGCCTGAGCAATTTCAGTGGCTAAGAGCTCCTTATCTTATATGGAAATTTATTCTATTTTTGCATAGAAAGTTCTCACTTAGAGGATGTATAATTTTAGAAGTTTATAATTATATTATAAATTTTATATATCCATATATGTACATACATGTAAAATGTTTTATATGTTTGTATTATTTATCTTTATATATAACATATTTATATTATATAAATATATTATGTTGTATGTGTATATATTGATATATAAAACAAATAAGGAATTTTGTATATATAAACATATGTTATTTATATATGCATGTGTGTAGATAGATAGATAGATAGATAGATAGATGGTAGATAGATAATGTAAGATATGCTCACTTTTACCATTAGCCACTTCATTACCCATAGTAGAGGGTACTAATTTTTAATTCCTTGGAGCCTACTGTGTTCCATACTTTACAGCCATACAAATACCAATATAATATTGGTATAAAAAGATAGACCTTTGGTTTTGAGAGAAGTTTGGCATCAGTAAAAGAGATTTGCAGTTTTCTGAAGGCAATCCAGCTTGTTGCATTCTGGGCCCAACTCATTATCCATATGTATTATCTATCCAGATATATAGCACTGACTTTAAGTGAGCCAACATTTGTCTTCCTTTAAGCTTCAACCATTAATCTAGTTTCTCCCCTCTAATGAAGACAACCCAAGCAGAAAAATGCTTCAGATTCATAAAACGGTATGTATTTTTGTGGTTTGTATGCCACAAACACATAACAAGTACTTATTGTGCTAGATACCAAAGGATCTATCAGGCTGAGATAAAACATAGACTCTGCCCTCATGGAACTTGCAGTCTTGTATCTTTGAGGAAATCCATCTTAGTCTCTATTAAGTCTTCTCTCCTCCAGGTTATATATCTATAGTTTCTTCAACCATTCTATGTATTTAACAAGGCTTCAAGTCTTCTCACTATTTTATTTAACCTCTTGTAGAAATTTCTAGTCTCTCAATGCTCTTCTTAAAATGTGGTACCCAGATTTGAATATAGTATTCTAGATGAGCTCTGACAAGGCCAAAACATGTTTGTTCTGGACACATTTCTTCTGTTTAATATAATCTGAAACCGTGTTAGCTTTTCTAGCTGCACTTGAGGACCTAGAGAGTCACACATGGCTTCAAGGCCACAGGTTCCCCACCTCTAGTCCAGAAAAAGGGGCTACCAATCTCAAGCTAACCCCAGCATCAGCCTCCCTGATATCTGCCATGTGCTACCATGCCTGGCAATTCTACCTTTTCTTGAAGACTCAGTTCAGACCCACCTCTTCCATGAAGTCCCTAACTCTTCCAACCTCCAATGAACTCTCCCTTCTCTAATACATTGCATTTAGAGCCTACATGCTCTCTCAGATTGCCCTTTAATAACTTCAGATATGGCATTCTGGTCTACACAACTAAAGTGTTAGCTTCTTCAGGGCAAGAACAGGTTATAACCTGTACAATACCTAATACAGTACTGAACAGAGAGCAGGCTATCAGTGAAGTCATCCATACTGTCTTAGAAACATGGCATTGTGGATATAGTGGTAGCTGCTGTGGTAGACATTGAGTCAAGAAGATTCAACTTCTGATACTTGCCAGCTATGTGACCATGGGAGGTTCAAAATTCCTCCTAGCCTCAATTCCTCATCTGGGCAATGGGAATGATAATAATATCTCTCTCACAAGGTTATTATGAGAGAAATACGAGGCCATGAATCTAAAGCATTTTGTAAAACAAAGAGCTATATAAATGTCAGCTATTATTATTGAGTTGGATTGATTTGGTTATGTGCCCCATAAAATGAATAATTTACTCCTGTGTCTCTAAGGGAATCAAACCAAGTTGCTTAATGGATCCAATTTCATTGTTACAATGCTGGAGTTGGACAGGACCTAAGAGGTAATCTACTCCAATTCTCTCATTTACTGATGAAAAATCTAGGGCCTCAAATGGAGAACAGCCAAACAAATTGTGGTATATGAATATTATGAACCATAGTTGGCTTTAAGAAACAACAAACATGAAGAGTTCAGAGAAGCATTGGAAGATTTATATGAACTAATGCTGCACAAATAGTATGCACAAATGCTTACAATGGTATAAACAGAAAGAACAAAACCCCCCGTACTCTATGTAATTATAATGACCAAACTTGGCCCCGGAGAAAAAAACTGAGTAAATGCATCTGTCTATTCTCTTTGCAGAGTTCTGGAAGGTTGGGGGGTGGGGGAGTGGGGCAAAGTGGGAAAGTGGAAGGTGGTGGTAAGAAAGAAAGGGAGTAGAAGAGAACTATTGGTATAAATATTGCGTATATCATCAGACAATGTATGTATTGGTTTATCTTGCTAAAATGCTTTTCCCTCCCTTTCTACTAAAATCTTTGATAGAAGGAATGGCTCACTGGATTTGTTTCTGTGGAGCTGTTTCAGGCATGTCCTACTCTTTGTGACCCCATTTGGGGTTTTCTTGGCAAAGATACTGGAGTGGTTTACCATTTCCTTCTCCAGCTCATTTTGCAGATGAGGAACTGTGTTGGTAAGCAAAATGGGCTCTTAGCACTTAGTTCAACCAAGTTGCCCTTGAAGAGTTTGGTTTTTGTTTCCTTTGATTAATTCAGTGTATTTCATTGAGTCTTACTAGGTGCTAAGCCCCAGGCCCAAACCCCTATTAGGTGTAAAACCTATGTGGGTGTGGATTGGTAACTGAGGTGGGGCCCAAAGTGGGGCTAACTAAGGGGAGGTGCTAACTCAAGAACCAATCATAGCAGCCTAAGTTCTGGTCATTCAGATGACATTTGATGAAGTCTGAAATGCTTTAAGAAGAGAAGACAGAGCCATTTTGTGCAGGGCTCTCAGGTGGTGATGATGAGGAGACTCCAGGCAGCTGTAGCTAAGAGCCCTCCACCTTGTAACCCAGATGCTGAGACTTTGTTAAACTCTGGTAACTATGTATTGGGATTTGAATCAGACAAGGTCTGTATGTCGATGTTTGTACTTTGTTTGTTATTTTGCTCTGAAGTTCAGGGTGCTGGCTTTTTCCCCTGAACTAAGTGAGTGATATTTGTATGCTGAATTAAAGTAAGCTTGTCAACCCCTTAATGTTGCTTTCCTTGCTAAAGCAGATCAAAAGAACCTGTGCTTTTGCGGCATGCTAGTAGCGTTCTTGTTGTCCGACTTGTGTTGGTCTTTCACCCCCACAACAGCTGCTAGCCGGATTGTTGAAACAGGAACTGAGGCAAACAGGGTTAAGTGAGTGCCCAAGGTCCCACAGCTAGGAAGTATCTGAGGCCAGATTTGAACTCAGGCCTTCCTGATTCCACGTCCAGTGCTCTATCCACTGTGCCACCTAGCTGCCCTCACTGGTAGACAGGGCTATTTAAAAATGGTTATGTAGAAATGAAAGATAGCATCAAAAATAAGAAGAAAAGAAACACCTGGGGCCTACAGGGGAATCCTAGACTTAGAGCTGTGAGGGACCTTAGGATCATGTAGTCCAACTCCCTCCTATTATATGAGGACTGAAGTCCAGCAACATAAAGTGATTTCCCCAAGATCACAGAGTTAGAAAATGGTAGAGTTGGGATTTGATTCAAGACGCTCAGAGTCCAAATCCAACCCTCTTTCAACTAAACTATGAGAAATGACTCAACTAAGATCACACGGTTATTGTGACCAGAACCCAGGTCTCTTGATTTCCAGACCAGTTCTTTCCCACATACCCAGCTGCCTTCTACATACACACCTCTCTGCACAGGGATAGAACTATGAACTGGAAAGCTATGTTAGAAAATTGATGGAAGCTTTGGGGGAAGGTAGAGCTAGGGCAGTATAGTGGATAAAAGATACCCCTTTTTCAGAACCCCTCCTTCATCCTGAAATATAAAATGGAATTCTACCTCAACTCTCTCTAAGGCCAGCTTGCCCAGCCCTCTGCTTCTTCTCACCAAAATCTTCTGCCAGCTGTTTCTTTGTTTTGCAGTGTTGATTTGCCAGATATTTCATCTTTGGCCTTCAGCATTTTTATCCTCATTTGATGAAATGGCAGTGCATAATACATATGCCTTCAAAGGAAAGCACGCCTGCTTCTCAATAATGGATTTTCAATTTTCTACTATGAGGGTAAAAGACAGATGAATATGGAAAGTCAGAGCACTTACCACCAATCTGCATGCAAGGCTCAAATCCATTTCACTTACTGGAGATACTTATGGGAAGTCAGCCTTAAACATCACAGTTCTGAGCCTATATCAACAGAACTACAGTCAGTTTCTCTTCCTGTTTCAGGACTGGGCTAATAAATGAGATTCTAGGGGGTTATATAGTAAACAAGTTGAGACTTTCTGTCCATTCATCAAAAGTTTCCAACAAGTTTATAGCCCCGTAAAGTCTTAATTCACTAAATCAAATATTTATTTAAGCTACCTTTTCCCTGAGCTTTCTGACTCTTAACCTGGAGGGTGTTACTAATGAAAGAAATCGTTCCAAATTGCAGCAAGTAGCAGTGGGTATCATCATACTAATGTAATGGAGGCTGCCTGGCACATAAGAGAGAACACTGGGCTAGAAATCATGAGCCCTGGGTTCTAGACCCAGCTCTACTAGTCCCCCACTATGTGTTCCCGGGGAAGGTCACTTCCTTTCCTTGGATTTCAGCTTCTTCGTCTCTAATAATGTCAGTGTAGGAAAGAGTGGTAGCAGTAGCTATCTAAAGCCCCTTAAAGCTCTAATATTCTCTGCATCTAGGATAATGAGCTAATAATGACTGCTTTTCAATTGGGCTGATGATTTGCTTCACTTTTGTTTTTCAGAGTACACTATCACATAATAATTTTAGCATTGGAAGGGACCTCGGGGGCCATTTGGCCCAACTCATACTGGAAACAGAATAACTTCTAAAATACCCCTCATCATTTAGTCTGTGTCTGACACCCTGCAAGGAGGAGGAACACCCCACTTCTCCAGGCAGCCCCTTTCATTTCTCAGTAGCACTGTCTGGAAGTTTTGCTTGTGCTTAAATAAATGACACTCCCACTCATCACTCCTATTTCTGCTTCTTGGGGCTAAACAGAACAGCTCTCTAGTTCCTCTTCTCACGTGACAATTCCTCAAAAGTTTGAAGATGGCATTGTGCCCCTTCCAAACCCCCAATTTTCTCTTTTTCAGGCTAACTATTCTCAGTCCTTCCAACCAATCCTGATGTAGCGGCATGGCCACTTCACAGTCCTGGTTACCTTTCTCTGAACACTCCCCAGCTTATCTACATGCTCTCTAAAATGTGGCACTCAGGAATGAGGACAATGCTCCAGAGATAATCTGAATGGGACATTCTGAATGCAGCCCAAAATCACTTTACCTTTTTCAGCTGAGACATCACACTATTGATTCATACTGAGCTTGCAAGCCTCTAAAACTTTCAGATTTTATTTAGACAAATCTGTATCTAACTATACCTCTTGCATCCTATACTTGCAAAATGGATTTTTGAACACAATTGTAAACCTTCACCTTTATGCTTAAAACAAGTTATTCTGAACCAAAGATAAGGCATGTTTACTATCTATTTGAGAAAGATCTCCCAGTCAGTACTTCAAGTCATTAAAATTTAATCAATGTGGGGACTCCATCCCCTGACAGAGTATAATCCCCTCGAGGCCCTAGAAACTACCCTTCCTGAGGTGTTGTGGCCTTATGAAAAGTTGTTCAGCCACTGGGATGATGACTCTCAAAATTTAGCCAAATTGGTCCTCCAGTAACTATATAGTCTGTCACCTTGCTGTTGTTTGTCCTTCATTTTCGAAGAGGACCAACGTCATTATGGGGATTGTGTGTGAATTTGATTTAAACGAGGCAGAGTTGCACAGTCATCAGCCTCATTCTGTCTTCCCCAGTCATCTCAAGACAAAAGGCAGGATGACTGGAGATTACCCCGGATGTAGTAGATGACCTTGGCATCTTCATTTTCTAACCAAGCTCTAAGCACTCCACAGTGCCTGCTTCAGCCACCCCCATGGCCGCCGGAACAAAGTATTCTCACCCACCCATTCTGTCAGGGAAAGTCTTCACATGCATGAGGTAGACATCCCCCTAACTCACCAACAGTTCTGAAGCCTGGTGGTTACTCTCAACCTGGTTTAGCCTGTTTGCCCAGACAGTTTTACCAGGGTGTGGCCACTATGCATGCTACAGCTTCTTGGAGCCACAGGTGAGAGTTGGGTGAATCAGGTGGACACCAAAAGTGGGCAAACACCTTGAAAAGCCCTCACACTAGAGGTGTTAGTCCTTCTGAATATCCCATACATCCCAGTCTGTCACCTGATATGTATTCAAAGCCTATCCAACTTGGTGGAACCTGGCAAAGGTTATATAAGCCCCCCTGGCACAGGGTCATAGGATTATAGGTTTAGAGCTGGAAGAAACTTCAGAGACCATCTACAATTTAGCCCTCATTTTACAGCTGAGGAAGCTAAGGCCCAGAGAGAAGTCACACAGATAATAAGTAGCAGTTTTGGGACTTGAACCCTGAACCTCTGATTCTAAATCCAGCATTCTTTCCTACCTCAAGATCCCAGGGTCATTGCCCCTCCATAAGGAAGCATCAGGGGAAGACTTTAGGAGAATATCACATTATTTTTCAAATATACGTAGAATTCCAATTCACAGACAATTGTACTTTGAATAAATTGCCAGTGGGAACACTATTCCAGTGGATTTAGCACCACTATATTAACTGAAATGGTAAGACATGACTGGATGATTACAATTTTAAAACTGAGGTTATATTTACAATGGGCTCCTGGGTCAACTGTTTAGTTTGAATTGACTGGTCAATGCAAATAAACAGTCTACTTTGTCACACAATGAACTGGGACTGGGCACAATGCCCTGTACACAGTAGGCACATAAATATTTATTGAATGAATGTCAAACGAATGAATGAATGTTTTCATTGAATTGACCGAATGAACTTGCTGTCTTGCAATTGCCTAACAAAACCAGAGGACCAACATGTGGTCATGCCCTAGTCCTTCCTGCAAGCTTAATCTGTTTAGGAATAAACACGGCAAGTTCTACACTTGATCTCTTGATGTCCATCTGCTACTAAAACGTTAGAGGCTTGTATGCACTCATGCATGTGTGAACACCTGCTGATGAAGAGTTAGAGAGTATGTTCACACAAGCATGCATGCAAGCACTGTTCTACAAACCCACACCCACAAACATACCATAAGCTAGCTTGAGGCTAAAGAAGAAATAATATGGATAAAGGTTTGTAGAAGGGATACCATCCACAGAGCTGTATAAGCCCAGGTCTGGAAACTTTGCCTGGTCTGTGGCTGAGAAAGTGACAGAAAGATGTTATAAGGACTCATTCCTTCCAAAAAACCATGACTGACATTAAGGGGGCATGAAATCTGGCACTAGATTTGGCCCTCTGCACAGGTAGAGGAACTGGGTGCTACAAGGAATGAGTTCAGGACTATCTCAAGGTCCAAAAATAGTCCCTCCCATCCTCCTGACATGGAACTTGAAATTCCCACCATTAATCAGTGTCTTAGAACAGCTTCCCCATTACTGTTTAGAGCATTTGAGTTTGCAACATTAGAGTCTTCCTTGACTCATCACCTTCACCCCTCTCCTGAGGTCCACTTAATTGCCAAGTCTTATGGAATCTACCTCCTCAATATCGCTCACGTGTCTTGGACTATAACCTGCCAAATTAGGTGCTCTGTATCCATTTTCCCAGCTTCTCCCTTCTACAATTCACCTTCCAGACAGCTGCCAAAGTGATATTCATAAAGCAAAGTTCTGATCATGTCACTCCTCTGATTGCCCCTAGAATAAAATATAAACTCTAATTCAACCTTTCACAATCTGGCCCCAGCCTACCTTTCCATATTTATTATATATTACTCACCTTCACCCACTCTATATTCCAGCCACACTGGTCTACTTTCTGTTCCTGACACATTAAATTTGATACCCTATCTTTGTACTTTTTAATAGGCTGTCCTTCATACCTAGAAAGTATTTTTGCCTTACCTTCTCCTCTTAGAATACCCAGCTTACTTAAAAAACTCAGCTTAAGCACCATCCCCTAAATGGTAGTGTTTCCCCTGCCCTAAAAATCACCTTGTATTTATTTTGTATATATTTTCATTTACTTATGTGAATAAGTAGCATTGGGTACTGCTTTGGAAGATAGAGTCTGCCATTTGGTACTCCATCCTTTCTTCTCTCTTTTTCCTCCTGCCTAGGAGCAGAGCCTTTCTTATCTCCCCTCTGAAAGGTAATTGTGTGGTCACCACTCACTATCCCCTTTCTCTGGGGGAGAGTTAAGAAAGCCACATCCTGTTACAACAATTAGCTCACTTTTTAGCCCAGGGGCAATATGATATCCTTCAAGTATACATGGTCCCCTTTTCAATTTTGTAGAGTTTATATGTGACAAAAGAAGTTGTTAGTACAATCACAATAGCTAAGAGCCCCCAGTTAGGAAAATTCCTAACATTTAGACAGAAGTTTGGCTCTCTTCCTTAATCTAAATTTTTGTTTATCTCTAGCTAACACCTGACTTACCTCTTTATGTTTGAGACAAAAAATCTAGTTATAGGAATCATTTATATAAAAGAAGCATGAAGAATATATTACAGAATGTGTTACTAGACAGGATAAGGGAGGAGAAATTGGGGAAAGAGCAGGTACTTGAATTCAAGCTCTTCCATATGTGATCTTGGGCAAGTCATTTATCATTTCTTGCCTCAATTGGATTCAGTCCATCTAAGGTCTAGTACAGTTCTAGGTCAGTGATCCTAAGCCCCCAAAGATCCTTCCACATTTAGGAGCCTATGATACTGGTTCTACCTAGAGGATGATACGTTGAGATCATTAGTTCCACCCCACCCAGGCTGGCAGTATCTATGTGCTGATGGGTCTGGAAGGCAGCTTGATAAACCCAGCAACCCTGGGCACTAAACCAGTATGTGGTGTCTCTGTGGTATATTCCTTTCCACATTTAAGAGATTAGTTCATAGGTAAGTCAGGTCATGGATAGCTTGGATGGAGAAGTCCATGATCATTTTTTGGGGGGAGGGTACTCCTTTTAGTCCTTGAAGAGTTACTGGTAGCCAACTACTTGTAGTTTCAGCCTAAATACTCTTCTATAAGATGCCTGTGGGGGCCCAATGGCCTTTGCTAGTGATGCTGCATTCTTGCAATCCTTACCCCTTCTTCTCAGTCCAGGTCCCATAGAGTATTGTGTCCCTTCAAGAACTCCTGAGCATGAATTAAGTCTTTCTTCTAGCTCAAAGATCAAGCTAGTCTCAAGTTACTTTCAATACTGAGCAGGAAGGCTTGTCACTCTGAACTATAAACCCCAGGGTTCCAGTCAATTCTCAAACCCTAACTTACTTATATAAGTGCATGTTGTCTCTCCTGATATAACGGATGCTCTTTGAGGTTAGGTACCACTTTGTTTTCGTATCCCCAGCACATACTGAAGTGCCTAGAGATATAGTAGGAATTATATCAGTCATCTTCTTCCAGCTAGGTGCAATGGATAGAGCGCAGGACTTGGGGTCAGGAAGAAGAGTTCAAATTCTGCCTCAGACACTAGCTGTGTGACCCTGAGCAAGTTACTTAACCTGTCTTAGTCTTGATTCCCTCATCCACACAATGGGAATTATAATGAGACAGCATATGTATAACCCTTTGCAAACCTTAAAACATTGTATAAATGCTAGCTATTATTATCATTATAGCTCTAAGAGAACTTCTCTGCACCAATACCACCACTGTACATCTCTTCCCTCCGTTTTCTTGCATGGTCTCTTTGAGTTGCATTTGTGTAAAGGAAAAGAAATGGTTAATCAATCAAATATTTAATCAACAAATATATCTTCAACACTTACTCCAAGCCAGGCACTGGTCTAGGTTCCCCACCCCTGCTACTGGTCAAACCGAGTACTTAACCACATGATCACATTAGCCAGCTTAGAAGCAAGTAAACAGGAAGGTGAACAAACTTATAAGAAACATGTCTCCTGCAGAAGGCTATGGCCTCCTACCCTCTACAAAGAGAGAAAAAGAGGAAAAAGAAAGGGAATGAAGGATCCCACTAAGGTCCAAAGAGTCCTAACTGGGTTCAACCACACAGTGCCTGACCCACTTGCCATACCTCTTTCATGTATGACTCAATCATGGCAGCCACCCTTGTTTGTGGCTTTCCTTGCTTTCTTTTCCAATTCCATTGCATCTGTGCCCTTCCCAGCCCTTGCCTGTGGTGCCAAGTATTCTCAGGCAACTCCTGCTCTCTGATGCCTTAGGACATTATCAATGACGGGACCATGGCAGCTCCCCAGGAGATTAAGCAGGGAGAATAATGAGATCCATTCCCTCCTGTACCAGGAGGGGTCCCGTACCAGCATACTGATCCACTTAGCAATGCCAACTATGGTGTTATACATGATAATCCTGTAATTCTAGGTACAACACATTTATCCACTGTTGGCTGTAGTTTTTATGATTAATTCTAACAAAGGGTAGGACCCTAATGTAAAGGAGGGAGGAGGAAGGTAGGTGGGGTGCTACATTGGAACACTGGGCAGATAGGACTAATATAAGGACAAAGGTCACATGGGAGAGGGGGTAGAAAGTAGAAGGAAGCCAATGAAGAAGAAAATGAGGCCCTTCTGAAGACAGCCTGCCAATTTCACTACCTTGGCAAGGGCTGATCCTTAAGTTAATGAGCCAGTTTCCAGAATGGCAGTTCTAATATACAAAAAGTAGTCTAACCTTTTTTCGGCATTGATGCCAAGGGTAACTGCACAAGGGATATACATTCACCACTCAAATGTCCATTCTAATGAAGGGAAACTGGGACCCAGCTCACAACAAATGGTAGATAATCCAAAGATACTATATACTTTGGCAGAGAAAGCATTATATAATTGCTTTGCTGAAGATTCCCTCCAAAACTCTAACCCTCCCAGGCTAATATTTGTGTTTACTAAGGCTAAACAACAGTTTGGAGGGATAATATAGTGTAGTGAAAAGACTATTAGACTTGAAACTAGGAGATCTGAGGCAGCTGGTGATATGGTGGATGACAGAACACTGGGCCTGGGAGCCAGGAAGACCTGAATTCAAATCCATTCTCAGATACTTTCTAGCTGCGTGACCCTAGGCAAGTCACTTAGCCACTATGTGCCTCAGTTTTCTCAACTGTAAAATGGGGATAATAATAACACCTACCTCACATGTTTGTTGTGAGTATCAAATGAGATAATATTTGTAAACCACTTAGCACAATGCCTGGCACATAGTAGGTAATCTATAAATGCTTAGTCTACACTCTTCTTCCTCATCTTCCAATTAACCGTGGATCCTTAGACAATTGACATCACCTTTGAGTCCCAGTTTCCTCATCTGTAAAATGAGCATCATTGAATTACATTTTTTCCTAAGGTCCCTTCCAACACTATAATCTTAATATCCTAGATGTTGGATGACAGAATCAGGATTCATTCTGGCAGGTCATGTGAAAAAGACTTGAGGTTATTAGTGGAATACCAGACTCAATACAAGTCAACAGCATCAACTGGTCAGTGGGAGAGATGGGCCCCGAGTCAGCCAGGCGGTCTGGGAGAGGCCAATGTGTGGTTATAATTGTGGCATAGAGAAACCACACAGCAGAGTAGACTGTCAGTGCCAATGTTTGCAGCACTAAGGGAAACTGGATATTTTGTCCTGAGGGATCACAGCTATCTCAGTTAGATTGGAGAGCAGCCAGATTTCGATGACTTAGACTGCTCAATGCACAACTGGTAAACAAAATGGTAAACAAATCTAGGTGGGCAGAAGTCAGTGTACCAAAGTAGGAAGAGCCTTGGCTTTGAATTCAGAGGACTTCTGTTCAAATCCCGCCATGAGCATTTTACTGTATAACTTTGTTCAAGTCCCTTACCCTCTCTGAGCCTCAGTTTCCTCATCTGTAATATTAAGGGATTTAACTAGATGCCCTCTAAAGTGTGCTGTTTCCATCTGCTCAAAAAATCTCTAAGAGTTCCTCATTGCCTACAGAATAATTTCTAAATGTTTGAGCATGGCATTCGAAGCCCTTCACAATCTGGCCCTTCTTTGTTTATTTCATCTTATTTTTTACTACTCCCAATACATATCTTCTGCTACAACGAGACTGGTCTCTCAATACAACATCCTCATTCCTGACTTTCTGCAGTGCTTTCCCTGTTATCTAAAATGTCCTTAAATTATTATGGATCAACATGGCTGGGCAAATGTAGGCAACATTTTTGTCTATGATAATGTTCTAGTTATAATACAATTCAGTTGTTGAATTCTCAAGGACATTTTGAAATCTGTATTTGTATTATGGGGTTTTGTCTTTATAAAAAGTTGGGTGGCTATGTGGTGCAGTGGATTGGGTATCAGGCCTGGAGTCAGGTGGATCTGAGTTCAAATATGACCTCATACTTACCAGCTGTGTGATCCTAGGCAAGTCACTTAACCCTGTTTGCCTTAGTCTATGAAATGAGCTAGACAAGGAAATAGCGAACTCCTCCAGCATTTTGGCCAAGAAAACCCCAAAGAGAGCTGAACATGACTGAAATGACTCAACAACAACATAGTTTATGAAAAAGAGCAGGATTCTGATGTATAATTCTAGCCTCCAGATCCTCTCTTCCTAGGCATTTAGCAGGTGCTAATTGTTTGCAAACTTCTGTGATGAGTTGTAAAATTTCTTGTATAACTGCACTGATCAATAAACAGGAGTTGCTTGAAGATAGCCCTTCAGGATGATGATGATGATGATGAAAGAAGGAGGAGGAGGAGGATGTGGCAGAGCCCAATTCTATCCTTATCCTTTGATTCCAAATTTCTCCCTCTCTTCTCTAAAAGCATAGACTGTAGCTCTAATTTGTTGGGGTTTTTTTAACTGTGTCATGTGCATTTTTCTCCCCAGTAGGTTGTAAGTTCTTCACAGGCAGGATCTATGGTCCTTTTGTCTACTTGTATCCCCTATAGCCTACAAGGTTGTGCACATAGTAAAAGTTTAATCAAGATTTGTCTAAGGAATGAATAGGTTAAACATCTTCCCTCTCAGATATATTTCCTTACATCTTGGAACATGGTAGATTAGGCCACTCAGAAGCTAGCCATAAGTGAATGCTATTGCCAATCTCCTAGGGTCAGAGAAATCCTTGAGTATCCGATTGGACATTAATCAGTAATTCTGGAGAGCAAAGGGAGAGGAAAGGAATAGAGTGAAAAGTAGCTGGTGCCAAATCTGTTTAAGCCAACTGCAGAAACTCATTAATTGCCCTTTAGAGGAATAAATAAGTTAACTTAAAAGAAGAAAATAGCGAAATTTTTGTATAAAATATCTCTGATAAGGATTTGATATTTAAGATATGAAGACAACTCACAGGAATATTTAAGACCAAAACCCATTGCCAAAAACCAAGGAAATGATCAAAGGATGTAAGAAAAACACTTCCCGAAAGAATCTCAAACTATTAAGAACCATATGAAAGGGTTCTTCAAATTACTTATAATAAGAGAAATGCAAATGAAAAGAAACCTGACATTTCACCTCACACTTTTAGCAAAGATGACAAAAGACAAGAAAAGTCAGTGTTGGAGGGGTTGGGGAAAGGCAGCCAAACAAATGCATTTTTGGTGGAGCTGAGAATTGGTATAACCACTATAGAAAGCCTTTTAGAATTATGCAAAGAAAATGACTAAAATGTCCCTACCTTTTGACCCAGAGATTCCACTGCTAACCACTGCTCCAAGGAGACCACTGACAGACAGAAAGGTTCTAGATCTCTTTTTTCCCCATAACATAAACTGAGCACACAGTAGGTACTGAATATTACTACTGCTGATTATTACTATAATTTACATTTACATAGTATGTCACAAGTTACAAAAGGCTTTCATGATCTTATTTCATGATCTTTTCATTTGATCCTCAAAACTTTGAGAAGTAGGCACATAAGTTTACATTATCCCTATTTTATCGATGAGGGAAGTGAGGATCAGAGAAGTTAAATACTTGCCTGAGTGGCAAAGCATTCAAATCTTTAAGATTCAAATAAAGATCCAGTTTGGCCCTGACACTTTCCTCCATGCCTTTGAGGCAATGCATGTTTACCTAAGACAGAGCTTAACCCGGTGTGATGTACTTTCCCTATTTCGCTGCTTCGCTGTGGCTCTGTTAAAATTAGTCTTTCCTTCTGATTGGTCAAAGGTGGTATAGGGCTCATCTCACCATCTGCTCTAGCCCAGAAAGCTCACACACAGGTCACCATTTGGGGCCTTCCATGAGTTGGGTGCAGGGAGGGCTGAGTGCATTCCATCCTCTTGAGTTGTTAGTAATAGTAATAGTAATAACCCTTTGCTTCCAAACCCTCCAGGATTCAAGGAACAGTCTGAACTCTTACCAAACAGGTATTCTGGCTCCTAATCTTATGTTCTTTCCATAATACTATGAATGAGTTTTTAATTAAATAAAAATAAGCTATTTTTAAAACAATCATTTGACTATTATTGACTTTGAGCTTGTGCAACATTCTGATAATCAAAAAAAGTCAATTAGTCCATTTTAATGTTAACCCTAATTTGCCATAACAATTACAGCCCACCTGGTCTCAAATCTTAGCACTGAGTTCACAGGGTTGAATGCCATGCTTTGCCTAGTCTCTTCCCTTGACCAGCTGTGAACACTTATTCCAACTATCAAGGGTTCCTCTGCTGGAATTTGTATCCTGACTAGCTAAGTGGGGGCGGGGGGGGGGCAAGGAAAGGCTGTTAGAGATCACTAGCTCCAGGTCTGCCGACTCATCCGTTGAATCTGGCCTCACAAGTACAGTTTGGTGACTCTTGATTCCAAGTAACTGACCTTGGTCTGCAGTGATAGTATCAACCAAAAACAAGCAAACACACAAATCAACAAATGTAAAATGAGGCTATTAAATGAATAAATTAATGAATAAATAAAGCATTTTATGAAGTGCGTACTACGTGCAAAGCATTGCACTAAACACTGGGGGTTCAAATAAAAAAAAATGCAACAGTCCCTGCTCCAAAGGAGCTCACATTCAGACAGAGGAGACAACAATGGAAAGTGTCAGCTAGTTGCAAAGCAGATTGAAAAGTCCCAGGGCCCTCAGGGTGCTGTAGCAAAGTAGACATTACTGCTTCTTTCAAGGTCACTGATAAAGTCCTATCAGTTTCTGTGCACCTGTGAGTGGCAGTCAGTTGGCAGTTGGTAGAGAGAGCTGACCCCTTCTTCACAGGAGTTGCTTCCCCTGGACTGGAAGCAGGACTGGCAGTCTGGGAGTCAGTCAGTCAATAAATAACTATTAAGTGCTTACTATGGGCCGGGCAAGAGGCAGCTGGGTGGTTCAGTGGTTAGAGCACTGGACCAGGAATCAAAAAGACCTGAATTCAAATCTGTCCTCAGACACTTAATTAGCTGTGTGACCCTGGGCAAGTCACTTGGCCTCTGTTTGCCTTAATCCTCTAGAGAAGGAAATGGCAAACCACTCTAGTATCTTTGTTAAAAAAACAAAACCAAATCCATGGACAGTAGGGTGCACAGGTTTTGACGTCCCCATGTGCCTGAACAAACAAGCATTTGCCAGGCACTGTGCTGAGCACTGGGAATACAAAGAAAGGCAAAATATAGCCTCTGCTCTACAGGGGCTCACAATGTGACTGTAGCTTCCAGGGGTCCTATGTCTATCTGCCTAATGGTGGCAGCTGGTCAGCAGTCATTGCTGGTGGTGATGAGGAAGGTGGGTCATTTCTCTACAATGATCTCTCCCCTCATTGATGGCTGTGGGGGCTGGGTTGGAGGCAAGTCTTATGATTGGGAGCTGGGGGTGGGAAGGCACTGCTATCCCCAAAGCTCTTGGCCACAGGGTCCTGGGCTGCCTCCATCATAGTCTAAGAGGAAATGGTGGTCAAAATGGTGCTGATGGTGGTTTTGGACTAAATGATGCCAAAGGTGCCTTCCAACTCTAACATTTATGACTCCAAGTATTAAAAGTAGAATTAGGTGCCTCAGAAAGTAGTGAGCTCCCTGTCCTCTTTTTTGAAGCAGTGACTCTCAGATGATCATCTCTCAAGGATCCCTCACTCAGTAATGAACTGTATAGGTGCTCTCTAAAGTTCTTTCCTATCCTCAGTACTACAGTTCTACAAAGCAATCATTGAATACCTACCTGTGCTAGGTGCTATAAGGAATGCAAGACAGGTAAAAGACATGGTCCTTCCAAGGATATAGAATGTAGAACAAGTCAGCATGGCATGGTAGAAATTGGACAAGGCTTAGCATCTTGAGATGGTCTGACCCCTTGGAAACATTAATGAACTTCTTTGAACCTCAGTTATCCTCTTCTGGAAAGTGGAGATAATAATATTTGTATTCCTATCTCATAGACTTGTGAGAGAGCACTTTGTAAACCTTGAATTCCTATATTAATCAGTTATCTTTATTGACTTTTGGACTTTATCATTTATTTTGAGAGATAAAGGGTATGCTAGCAAATACACCTGCCCTGAAAAAACATGACACGCTTCTAAGTTTAATCTGCATTATAAACATTTTGTCCATTGCTTTAAATCTAGCCAATGAACAAAGCAGTAAATCAGTCCCTGATTTGTAGCATTTGTGATTCCCAAGGTGCAAATGCTCACATTGAAAATTTAACAGTTGATTCTCAAACACCCCTAAGAGCTGCTCCAGCATATGCCCAGATAAGATGGTCACTACAGCAACTGGAGAACAATAGAAAACTAATCTGTAGAACGAGAGAGTTGGCCTACATGAGATGAGATGAGATTTTGCCTAAGGTCCATTCCAGCTGTAATGTCTATGGTCCTGTGTCTTTATAAGACAGTATAAGTGTGAAATCAGTACAGCAAATTCCAAGTGTTTTGGTAATTCAGAGAAGGGGAAGACGGGCTTGGAAAATCCAGCGAAGGCTTCAGGGAGCAGGGGAGACATGAAGGATGAATAGAACTTGTACAGGCAGAAGGGAGAAGGGAGAAATATCAGGCAAAATGCCTTTTTTCTGGTATCTCTACTGAGCTGCTCAAAACTATACATTAAATGAATGAATTTCATCTAGATATTAGGAGATAGAGAAGCAACATAGTATAGTGAATACATAGAATTAGAAAGTTCAAGGACAGCTTCTAATACACAGCGGCAGTATTAGCTACCACCCCATATGTCTACTTTCCCATCCTTCTAAAAGTTCTTTAAGAATGCTCTATGCACATATCAAGCATTTCCTTGATAAAAGTATGCAAAGGGGAAAAGGCTGGCTTTTGCTAATGATTTTCTACAGTAGATGGCATCTTTATAGTCACACAATGGACTGAAATGTAGCAAGTATAAAGATCCCATTGGGTTTACTGTTTGTTGATAATACATACTCATTAAGCATTCATTTAACTTAAATGGGTAATCAAGTAGATGGCACTAGGTACCTGAAAGAAGAAGCAGAGAGAGAGAGAAAGAGAGACAGAGAGAGAGAGAGACAGAGACAGAGAGACAGAGAGATACAGAAAGAGACAGAGAGACACAGAGAGACAGAGACACAGAGACAGAGAGAGAGACAGAGAGACAGAGAGAGAGACAGAGAGAGAGAAATAGATGTGAAAAAGAATAAGGGCAGATACTTGATGATTTTTCTGACAATTACTCCCAAATGTTATCTTGAAATAAAATTTATTTTAAGTGGTGTTGTGAGACATCTGTCTTGTGCTTGAATTAATTCTGTTTGGGGTAGACCTTTCAGGACCCATGGAATACATAGTTAGTAGGCAGAGCCTTTTTTCCTTTCAAACCAACAACAAAATTACCAAGAACTTAGCAAAAGCTGTTTAATTGAGAAACATAGAATATTAAGTTACAAGAAAAAGTTTCCACTTATGCAGGAATACACTCTCTCACATGTTATCACACACTGAGGGGGAGAGGGAACAAATTTGGGAAACATGGTTGGCCAGACAACAGAAGGGGAGGGTCATGAGTGCAGGGAAAACTCATGGCCAGTGAACGTGTATATCTGGGGAAGCATGTATAATCAGAGCAACTGTCGCTCTTAATGCAGCATTCCTGCTAAAATAATTCTCTGCCTCCAATGCTATTTGCTTCCCTAAAGAACCACTAGTATCTTCTAATGATGTTACATTGCTACAGTTAGATTTTGAACTCCTTGAGAGCAAGGATTACCTCTTGCCTTTCTTTGTATCTCCAGAGATTAGCATGGTGCCTGGCACGTAGTATGCACTTAAATGTTTATTAATTGACTACAAACTAGCGTCTCTGCTGTGCTGCCCTCTGCTGCTTTTGGATACTCTGTTCCGGTGTTTCTGCTAAAATGCTCTCTATTTGTTGCTTCATCTGCTGTCTGGTCTTTTCTATAAAGCAGACAAGGATCTAGCAGCAATTTTAGCTTATAACCACATAGACAGTTATGGGATATTTTTTTAACCCCAGGCAGCTATACCTATGGATTTAACTAGAGAAGCCCTTAGGAACAATGCAAATGAAGAATAGCAGATGCCAACAAAGAGAACAGCTCAGTAGAGACACCAGAAAAAAGTAGAAGAGATATGATTTAGTAGCCAAATTGCATCATCAGAAATGCAAGGTCTATCTCAATAAAGAAGGGCAATACTTACGAAATAATAACAAATAATATGAAACAGAATGTAACTCTGTGAAAGAGAATATCGACCGACATCCTAGAGGGAAGAGGAGGGAAGAAGAGGGAAGGGAAGGAGAAGGGAGGGAGTGAAGGGGAGGGAGGGTAGGGGACCAGAGGGAAGGGCTGAGATCTGTGTGAATGAGAGAAGTCAAGGAAGGGATGGGCATTAGAAGATAGGTTTCAAAGAGGTAGAAAACAAAGGGAAGGACATTTCAGGCAAAGGGAGGATCATGGGAGGAAAAGAGATCATAAATGGGAAGGAGCATTACATGTGAAGACACATGAATACAAAAGGTTAAAAATAAGTCATAGATAGACTTTCCCCCCATTCTTTTCCTGTAAAAAGAATACAAATGAGGGAAGTAAAAAGACGAGAAAGGACATCAAGGAACTGAGACAAAGGTAGGTTGGGGAGGGCGGTCCCTACGGCGCTTTGTAGATTTAAGCATTGTCATTATCACCTCTTCTGTTTACAATCCTTGACACAGCAGGAAGAAAGCACAGAGAGTGGGCTTAGTTCACTCTCCTCTGTGTGATGGAAAAAAGTCAGGCTGAGCTTACAGTACTCATTACCTAGTGGAACAGGGTTCTGTTCTGTAAGTTTTCCTAGAATGGACACAAAAGGACAGCTAATACAGTGGCCGACAGAATCAATTTGAAAAGTAAGAAAGGAACAGGGATGTTTTCAAGGAGGCAGAGAACAGCCTGGGCAGAGAATGACCCTGGTATGTATGGCAGACAGTGAGGAACCCTAACTGCCCCCTGAAGGTCCTTGTTGGGGAGTAGTAGAGATGGGATCAGATGATGGAAAACCAACAGAGAAGCATAGATTTGAAGCAGTAGGAAACAGGCAGCCACAGAAGGCTTTTGAGAGTGTGAGAGACTTTTTTTTTAAGTAATGTGGAATGGCCAGCCTGATAACCCTATCTATGCATTTCTGCAGTCACTCATCTCCCTTGGCTTGTTTTGTGACTTGGCAATTTATCCCATCCCAGTTTCCATGATCATATCTGGCTATGCAGTCTCATAGAGACTTGTGGATAGCCTGATTAAGAAAGGCACATTTCCCAGTCTCATTCTTTGGATATGACTCTTCTGCCTGAGGCTTAACATGGTGATGAGCACTAAGGAGGGATGGAGGGAAGGCCAGTCATAAAGAGGATCAATAAGATAGACAGAGCTTGTGTCTAACTCGGCAACGCTCCACCTCTCTGAGTAAAATTTTCTGGTGGACCTCCATACACATTTGTTTTTAAAGGGCAGAATAGGGGAAAGGAGAATTGGAAAAGAGGAAAGTTAACACATAGAAAGAACAGAAATGATACTCTTGGAAAAAACCCCTAGATGTTTGCCTCCCAGTGCCCTCATCTCCTCTTTCTGTTCCCTCCCTAACTCCCTTTTCAAGGCCTTCTTACACCTGGGTCCCACAGATCCCCTCAGTGGCCACGTGTTTCCCTCTTCTCTCTAGTCCAGGGCTGTCCAGCCTTAGGTTTTTATTGAAAAAATAGACAATATATTTTGATTCGCCATTTTAAAATTCTATGCTTGTAGGCTGGCTGCACAAATCACACCTTGGGCTGCATTTTGGACAGCCCTGTGGCTAGTCAATAAAGGAAGGCCGTCACTCAACAAGCATTTATTAAGAACCTACTATGAGGCAGGTGCTGTGTTGGAGACAATGTCAGGGCTTCAGTGCAGTACCCTTCCCATGAAAAGATGCATATTGAAAGAGAATTCCGGAAGGAGCTTAGCCTGAAGGAATGAATTATGAAGCCTTGTTATACCTGTTAAATGATGTGACATATGTGGCAGCCTATCCTGTCCTGGGGAAGTTTCGTGGTGAGGAAACTAAGGTTGGGGACCATGAATCCTGTGATATGGGACAGATGTCAAGGTATTGGCCCCTATTCTGATAAAATGGACAAGTTTATCTAGTTCCTTCTTGGGAACAGGTTTAGACAAGGGAAGAAAGCAAGGAACAAAGGGTACAGTTTTCTGTGTAATTACAGTATGTATAATAAATGCTATGTTGACAATATAAATACAAATGCTACAGAAACACAGCATTTATAGTATATATTGTTTACAGTACTTCCTTGCCTGGAGTATTATTATGATGCTTCCACAAGGCAAAATGGAGACCTTGGGTACCTGACACTATGCCAGTGAAGCAAGAGCTCTGGAAGATCTTACTAGGTTGAAAAGACTTTGAGCCTGGGCCTGATAATGTCTCTATTTGTCATCTAAGGCATAGTCTAGTTAAGTTTGGAGATACTTATATTTCAGGCACCACTAGAAAGCTGGCTACCAGATGATGTTTTGGTGTGGGTTTATTCAGCCACAGCAAGTATAGTGGAAGCAACGTCTTACCTCCTACACACACACCACTGCGCACGTTTGGCTAGCTCTTCCTTAAAGCACATTGAAACCATCCTCAAAATTTGACTAGCTCAAGCAACTTTTGATATCGCTTCTTGGTCATCGGAAGTACAAAATAGCCATGAGGAGGCTCCAGGTATTTTCTGATGCTTAGATGGTAGGCCATCATGGTCAGTTCCAGTCTTCTTGCACTTTATTCCCCTCTATGATCCATGAACAGTTGCCTACTTGCCATTTCTCAAACATGGTCCTTTATCTCTTAAATTTGTTGCCTTTTCACTTGTGCCCTACATTGCATGCCTGAAATGTTCTCCCTCTTCATCTCCAATACCTGACTTCCTTGACCTCTTTTAAGACTCAGCTCAAATTCCACCATCTGCAAGAGACTTTTCCTCATCCCTTCCCCTCTGATGATTAGTGCCTTTCCTGTGAGATTCCTTTATATGTGCACTATATGTAACTTTCATGTATTTATTTATATGGTAAATCCTTAACTTTCACAGAGATATCCTTCATGGAAAATGGCATGAACCTGAAAAACATGAATGCTGATAAATTGAACCTATGAGAAGGAGGGGGTTAGGTTCCCATAACCACTAAAAACTATAATCTTTCACTAGAAATTGCTGAAAAAACACTTTCTGCATATTTCTCTTTATGATAAAACATTAAATCTTTGATAAGCACTTTTCCTAACACAGTAACCATGAAATAACTCATTAAATGCAGTACACAAAATAAAATTGGTAACATGCAAAACATTCTTCCTCACTCATAGTTCCCTAGTACTCTGCTACCTTTTCTGCTAACATCTCATAACAACAAAACATCGACTTCAGATAATATTCACTTTTTATAACATAAAATCTACAGTTTCATAGATACTGTACAACAATCAAGATTCTTAAAACTAAAACTGTTTTTTGCAGAGGGGAAGGCAGAGCAATTGGGGTTAAGTGACTTGCCCAATGTCACACAGCTAGTAAGTGTGTCAAGTGTCTGAGGCCTGATTTGAACTCAAGTCCTCCTGACTCCAGGGCCAGTGCTCTACTCACTGCACCACCTAGCTGCCCCACTAAAACTTTTTTTAACCTAAATCTTACCTTCCACTGTGCCAGATGGTGGTGCAAGAGCCTTGTACTATAAACCTCTCTACCTTGGCCACCCTCTGAAAACCAAGGGAGAGATTGCTGGGACGTTAGTTGCTGCTATTGGAAGATGCAGAGATTGCCTAGTTCTCAACGTCACCTTAGAGCAGAAAGGACTTGCACTATGTTTTGGGGGAATGATTGCAACACAAAACTTCAGTTTTAAAGGCAAACAATGAAAATATGCAATGAATGCACAGGGAGCTCTTTACAATAGAAAGGTGAACAAACCAGTAATGCATCTACTAGGACACCAGTTTATCCACAAACTGGAGCACATCACACCTCTCATTTTTTTCTCTATTGCACAAAGCTGCAAATATATATGGATGTCAATATGAAAGTGAAAATGAGATTACTAATAAAAATCATGTGAATGCTTCAAGTTTCAAAAGTTAAACACATAAATGTTAAGGATTGATGATATGCATGTCTACCCCATTAGAATTAGAAGCTCCACTGAGAGCAGGGAGCATGTTTTTGCTTTCCTTTTTATATTCAGTGCTTAACATAGTGTTTGGCATATAGTACGTACTTAATAAATGCTTGTAGACTGACTAACTCACTGATTGACCAACTAACTTTGAGGAAGGGGATATTCACCCATATCAACTCAATGTCTCCCATGCTTATCCTTGTTCCACTGCTGTGGCAAAGTAAATCCTCCTTTGTTAACTGTTGAATGATCTATGAATGTCTTTTTTATTTCACCATTGGACATACACTATCAGGGAACTGGCCTGAGTTAGTCCCATCTCAGAACAACAATTCATGAAAACCACCTCCTAAAATAAAGATTGATTAGAATCTGTGCTGCTGGAGGCAGCCCCCATACCAATGACATCTGATATGACTGCCCTATGCTGCACACCAATGGTGTTGATTTTTGAAAAACTGACAAATATATTGAAAAGGCAGCCAGGTGGCGTGAGTACTAGTACAGGATTTAGAGTCAGGAGAGCCAACTCACCTGATACTGAACACTTTCATGATCCTTGGCAAATCACACATTTAGAGGCTCAATTTCCTCACCAGCAAAATGAAGAAAATATGTCTGAGTTGCCTCCCTCAGAGTTATTTACAAGGTTTTTAAACGCTATGTAGATAGAAGTGAGGGGCAGCTAGGTGGCACATGAATAGAGGACCAGGCCTGAGGTCAGTAAGTTCAAATCCAGCCTCTTACTAGCTATGAAGTGAGGGGCAGCTAGGTGGCACATGAATAGAGGACCAGGCCTGAGGTCAGTAAGTTCAAATCCAGCCTCTTACTAGCTATGTGACCCTGGGTAAGTCACTTAATCCTGTTTGCCTCAGTTTCTTCATCTATAAAATGAGCTGGAAATGGCAAACTAGTCCAGTATCTTTGCCAAGAAAACCCTCAAAGGAGTCATGAAGAGGCAGCTAAGACTGAAAAATGACTCAACAAACAAATAAAAAACAGACAGGAATGATACCTGGCTTTTTTAACCCAGACTGATTTCATTAGTCTAGGGAACATCCTGGTGAGGAAACTCCCCCTACCAATGAGGACCAGCAACCAAGTCTTGAGACTGGCTTAAAGCCATCAGAGGGTAAGTATTAAGATTTATAAAGCCAGTACATGTCCAAAGCAGGACTTGAATTGTGGTCAACTGACTCTGAGGCCAGTTCTCTACACAGGAGACTACAATGCCTTTCGGAAAGTAGATAATTGTTACAAATATTCACAATATTACATTCACAGAGTCATTTGTTGTTGTTGTTCAGTCATTTCAGACATGTCCAACTCTTCATGACTTATTATAAAGTTCCTTTTACACATGAAGAAACTGAGGCAAACAGGATTAAATGACTTGCTCAGAGTCACACAACTAGGAAATGTCTGAGGTTGGATGTGAACTCAGGAAGATGAATCTTTCTGACTCCAGGCCTGGAACTATATCCACTGCACCACCTAGTTTCCTTTTACAAAATCATAGGTTCATATTATTTAGAATCAAAAAAGACCACATAGTTTGTTGTAATGGCAAGCAAAGTGGGACTTTGCACTGTTTTTTCTTTTGGAGTGCTTCTTAGCACTAAGGCAACCAAGTGCCTTTGATTGAGCCTTGCCTTTGTTTGTAGGAAGGCACATACCCTTTTGCTAATTAGGTCACAAGAGGTATGAAGCCCTTGGGCCCTGAAAAAGGGTATATATGCTCTGAGGTTAGCATTTTGCTTTGGGGCTCACTCATTGGAAGAGTGTTGGTGTAGAGACTCTGGGTAGCCGTTAAGGAGGCACCCCCCCGCCGCCCCCGCCCCAGCCTTGAAAAACTCAGATGTTGGTGCTTGTCTCTCTGGTAACTATGTATATAATGTCTTGGTCAGACAACTAGAAAGCCCTACCTGTTCATTTGTGTTTATTTGCTCTGTTTATATGGTTTCTGCTTGTAATTTCTGTTTCTGTTTTCTCTGAAGTTCAAGGTGCCGATTTTTTCCCTGAACTAAGTAAACGATATATTTATGTTTAATTAAAGTGAGATTGTAAACCCCTTAAAGTTGCTTACCTTAGAAAAGTGGATCAAAGAACTTGTGCTAGCAGTCCTCCTGTGTGCTGGTGTTATTGGTCTTACATCTTCACAGCAGCTGTAAGCAACATTGTTGTTACAATTGTCAAGTCCAATACTCAATTTAGCAGATGATGAAACTAGGCCAACAGATCAGACAGATAGTGAAAGAGGCAGAATTTGAACCTAGAACCTCTGTGTCTAAAACCAGTACTTTTTCTACTATATCAATGCCGCCTAAGTCTAAATCATCTTTTATAATTTTATGATGTAGGCTTAGCCCTGGTTTTCTTGTCAGATTCCAGCGAGGTAAGAAATTCTGATCAGTCTTTCATACTATGTGGAAGAGTCTGCTTAAAAAATAATTCATTTGCCTCAATAATTTTTAATGTCCTATAAATGGGCCCCAATGGAAAGCAAAATATTTTAACCCTGATATTAGAGTCTATAGCCCTGAATGGACACAGGCCCTTAATCTCCTAAGAGACAATAAACTTTGTTAGTCAATAAGCAATGGTTAAGTACTATGTGCAAGGTACTAGGGATACAAAAAAAGACAAAAGATGGGACCTTCCCTTGAGGAAACAAAGCAGATTAGTCCATGTTAACATGAACATGTGCTAATAATAAATGCCATTGGAGAGGAAGAGAAAGAGAGTTTGCAAAAGGGAATAGGAAAGAGTATAAAGTAGTAAGTAAGTGTGGTTGGTGTTTATTACATAAATAAATGCCAAGTGTCCAGGTCCACGATCCTCTCTAGTTCTTGGGAATTTGTACAAGATACCCACGTGTATCGTGGCTGCCTCCATCACAGTGGGGAATGAAGGGCTTGAAGCTAGCTGGTCACTCACCAAATAAAGAGCCCAGCATCCTAAGCATAAAATTAATTTGAAAACCAGCATGGTTCCCTCCTTTATTTTTCTCCAGCAATGGTTATCTGGGCAGGGCAGCTTATTATAAAGTTTCTTCAGTGAAAAGCAGATGGGAAAAATGTTAACTCCCTCTGTCCCTTTGAATGTATGCAGACAGATACAGAAAAGTTGTCTTTATTACTTTGGGGGGGGGCTCTTTAAGGGTGGGTGTGAATAAGAATGTGAGGGGTTCTAAGTTTGAAAGGACTTATTTCTTATTTCTAAGTCCCCTCAGAAAGCACATAAGGTTTAGGGCATATGATTCTTGGATTTAATCGCCATCTACATACCTAAAGATGCTAATCAGAACTGAGACTTTGGAGACTGGCTAGAGGATGAAAATAGTCAGATAGTGGCAAGATAAGTCTGAATAGTTAAGTCAGTTCACAGGGTCTATTTAAGAACATATATATATATGCGGTGGGTGGAGACAAGATGGTGGCTGGAAAGCAGGGACTTGTGTGAGCTTCCTGCCAGGTCCCTCCAAAAACGTATAAAAAATGGCTCTAAACAAATTCTAGAACTGCAGAACCCACAAAATAACACATGGAAGCAGGGATCCAACCCAGGACAGCCTGGATGGTCGCTGGATGAGGTCTATCGCTCAGGGAGTGGAGGGGAGCAGAGCTCAGCGAGGGTGGCAGCAGGACCAACCAGACAAGGAGCCAGGTGGAACAGGCCCTAGAGCCCTGAATCAGTGAGCTGTGGCAGGTACCAGACTTCTCAACCCACAAACACCGAAGACAGCAGAGAAGGTTAGTGGGAAAAGTTGCAAGAAGACAGAGTGAAAAGAGTTCAAGTTTCAGCCACCACCCCAGGGGCAGCGGGGGTGGTGCAGCTACAGAACTACAGCTGCAGTTGCTTCCCGCCCCAGGCCCACGTGGTGGAAGGAATCAAGTGGCGAATTAGAGCAGGAGTGCAGAGCCTACTTAAGATTTGCATCAGGTCCAGGTTGGCAGTTCTTGGGGAAGGAGGAGTGCTGGTGTGGCAGAGCTGGCTGTACAGAAATAGCTCTGAAATAAATGGAGCATCCCCTCAACCTTGGAACAAAGTACTCTTTGCTCTACAAGCAGTCATACCCCAACAAAAAACTCAAGGGTCAAGTAACTTGGCTGGGAACATGGCCAGGCAGCAAAAACACACTCAGATTCAGTCTCATACTTTGGAATCTTTCTTTGGTAACAAAGAAGACCAAAACATACAGCCAGAAGAAGTCAACAAAGTCAAAGAGGCTACATCAAAAGGTTCCAAGAAAAACATGAACTGGTCTCAGGCCATGGAAGAGCTCAAAAAGGATTTGGAAAAGCAAGTTAGAGAAGTAAAGGAAAAATTGGGAAAAGAAATGAGAATGATGCGAGAAAACCATGAAAAACAAGTCAATGACTTGCTAAAGGAGACCCAAAAAAATACTGAAAAAAATATTGAAGAAAACAACACCTTAAAAAATAGACTAACTCAAATGGCAAAAGAGTTCCAAAAAGCCAATGAGGAGAAGAATGCCTTGAAAGGCAGAATTGGCCAATTGAAAAAGGAGGTCCAAAAGACCACTGAAGAAAATACTACCTTAAAAATTAGATTGGAGCAAGTGGAAGCTAGTGACTAGATGAGAAATCAAGATATTATAAAACAGAACCAAAGGAATGAAAAAGTGGAAGACAATGTGAAATATCTCATTGGAAAAACCACTGATCTGGAAAATAGATCCAGGAGAGATAATTTAAAAATTATTGGACTACCTGAAAGCCATGATCAAAAAAAGAGCCTAGATATCACCTTTCAAGAAATTATCAAGGAGAACTGCCCTGATATTCTAGAGCCAGAGGGTAAAATAGAAATTGAAAGAATCCACAGATCACCTCCTCAAATAGATCCCAAAAAGAAAACTCCTAGGAATATTGTTGCCAAATTCCAGAGCTTCCAGTTCAAGGAGAAAATACTGCAAGCAGCCAGAAAGAAACAATTTGAGTATCATGGAAAAACAATCAGGATAACACAGGATCTAGCAGCTTCTTCACATTAAGGGACCGAAAGGCTTGGAAAATGATATTCTGCAGGTCAATGGAGCTAGGATTAAAACCAAGAATTAGCTACCCAGCAAAACTTAGTATCATGCTCCAAGGCAAAATATGAATTTCCAATAAAATAGAGGACTTTCAAGCTTTCTCAGTGAAAAGACCAGAGTTGAATAGAAAATTTGACTTTCAAACACAAGAATCAAGAGAAGCATGGAAAGGTGAACAGGAAAGAGAAATCATAAGGGACTTACTATAGTTGAACTGTTTTGTTTACGTTCCTACATGGAAAGATGATGTGTATAATTCATGAGACCTCAGTATTAGGGTAGCTGAAGGGTGTGTGTGTATGTATATATGTGTGTGTGTACCTCTGTATGTATATATGTAGGTGTATATATATATATATATATATATATATATATATATATATATATATATATATATATATAGACAGAGGGCACAGGGTGAGTTGAATATGAAGGGATGATATCTAAAAAGACAAAATCAAATTAAGGGACAAGAGAGGAATATATTGAGAGAGGGAGAAAGGGAGAGATAGAATGCGGTAAATTATCCTGCATAAAAGTGGCATGAAAAAGCAGTTCTGTAGGAAGGGAAGAGGGGGTAGGTGAGGGGGAATGAGTAAATCTTGCTCTCATTGGATTTGACCTGAGGAGGGAATATCATACACACTCAATTGGGTATCTTACCCCACAGGAAAGAAGGAGGAAGAAGATACAAAAAGGGGGGCGATAGAAGGGAGGGCAGACGGGGAGGAGGTAATCAAAAACAAACACTTTCGAAAAGGGAAAGGGTCAAGGGACAAAATTCAATAAAGGGAGATAGGTTAGGAAGGAGCAAAACATAGTTAGTCTTTCACAACATGAGTATTGTGGAAGGGTTTTACATAATGATACGCATGTGGCCTATGTTGAATTGCTTGCCTTCTTAGGGAGGGTGGGTGAGGGGAGGGAAGAGGGGAGAGAATTTGGAACTCAAAGTTTTAAAAACAGACATTCAAAAACAAAAAAAAAAGTTTTTGCATGCAACTAGGACATAAGATACACAGGCAATAGGGCGTAGAAATTTATCTTGCCCTACAAGAGAAGGGAAAAGGGGATGGGAGGGGAGTGGGGTGACAGATGGGAGGGCTGAATGGGGAATGGGGCAACCAGAATATACACCATCTTGGAGTGGGCAGGGGGTTAGAAATGGGGAGAAAATTCATAATTCAAACTCTTGTGAAAATCAATGATGAAAAATAAATATATTAAATACATTAAATAAAAAAGAACATATATATATACACATAAATACATCTATGCGAATATATTCTGTATAAATAAATGAAACCATCACACAGCACGATTTGAGGGCCTCCAAGAAACACTCCCCATTCACACTGAAAAGTCACCCTACTAACCTACCACAGGTGCTGCTTGAAATTATTGCTAGAAAATAATATTTAAAAGTCTAACATATGTTTCAATCATTCATATCTTAGTATGAATTAGACCATCAAATCACTTTCCCTTACAGCAACTAACTAAAAGATGATGCTGCGGAAATGAGAGTTTAGAGTCCAATGGGATTACTTTGGAGCATGGATCTCTGCAGGGGAAGGGCAAGTCTGGGTAGGGAGAACTACAACATGGAGATGCTGAGTAGCCAGAAGATAATCTAATAGGACTGGAAAAAAGGGGCAAAGGAACCTTTTAAAAGGGGGCCATGACTAGGAGACTGAAGGGAAACTTCGTTGACCTCAAAATTAAACCAAGTCTCGTTGTGCTCCCACTTGCAAAACAAACAACATTAATGAATATGAAAACAACTCTGAGGTTTCATCTCGCAGCCAGAAAATTCACAAAGATGGGAAAACATTGGAGAGGTTGTGGAAAGACACAAATATACTCCAAGTGGCAGAGACATGAATATGTTGGTCTAAGCATTCTGGAAAGCAATTTGGAATGATGCTAAGAAGATGACTAAATGTCCATATTCTCTAATCTAGCTAGATAAATGTATGTATGTATGTATGTGTGTATAGATATGTGTATATGTATATATACGTATATACACATAATACACACAGTCACACACACACACACACACACACACACACACACCCAAACAGGTCAATAATAAAAAGAATGGTCTCATCTATATACTAAAATATTTATAACAATACCTTTTAGTAGCAGAAAAAAATATGTCCATCAATGGAGGAATGACTAAACAAATTATGGCATGTGAATGAAATGGAATTTGTTACAGAAATTGTTCTGTAAGGATTGATGGATGTGAATACAAAGAAGCATGAGAAGACATAAAATGATGCAAAATGAAGTAAGTAGAGAATAATATACACATGATGACAATAATATAAATGGAAACAACAACAACAAATCCAAACTTAGTGTTATAAAATTATAATGACCAAGCTTGGCCCAAGGAAATGACCTTGCATGTCCCTTCTTCTCAGAAGGCAGGACTATGGATATAGAATACTGCATATAACTTAGGACTTGGTTGGTGTGTTAGTTTTGGTGAACTTTTTTTCTCTTCCTCTCTTTAGTCTTTGCTATAATGGATGACACTCTGAGAGGGAAGGGGGAAAAGACAGATTGAGTTATATATACATATATATATATATATATATATATATATACATATATGTGTGTGTGTATGTGTGTGTATAAGTTATATAAAAAAGAAAATATCAATAAAAATTAAAAAATTAGAGGCTTCTATTTGTAGAAACAAGTTAGTGGAAAATGATAGTGAATGTAAAAAAAATAGTATCAATAAAACATTTAAAATACATAGAGGAAAACAGAAGTTTGAAAGTTTGGGCAAATAGTAGTTTTGCTACCACTACTTTGTTGAATTTAATATACGCTTTTAAAAAAACAAATTGTATGTAACGAAAGTTCATAATTATTTATAGATGCTTCTTTGTTCTCTGTATATTGGATTACATATGGTCCTTAAAAAGCCTACAGCAGAAGATGGCAGAGTAAAAGCAGGGACTTGCTTGAGCTCTCCCCTAAACTCCTCCAAATATGTGTAAAAAATGACTCTAAACAAATTCTAGTGCATCAGAACCCATAAAACGACAGAGTGAAACAAATTTCTAGCCCAAGACAACCTGGAAGGTTGACAAGAAAGGTCTGTTGCACCAGTCTGAGAGAAGAGCACCATCCAGTGTGGGCTGCACTGGCACAGACAGGCCAGACCAGGCCTCAAGGGACTAAATTACTGGCAGCTGTGGCAGTTTCCAGACTCCTCAGCTCACAAACACCAAAGACAACTTATAAGGTCAGGAGGAAAGGTCTGCCAGACCTGGGTGAGAGAGGAGCATGGTTTGGCCTCAGCCCCAGGGTGGCAGTGGTGGTTGATTTTGGAGCTCTCAGCCCACAGATGGTGGGAGGATCCAGCAATTTATCAGAGAGGGATTGCAGGGATCTCTTTGCTGGTGCTTAGGCAGGATCCTCTTGCTTTGCCCATACTTCAATCTGGGTGGCAATCCTGGGTGGTAGTCCTGGGGTGAGGGGGAGAACTGGTATGTCAGAGGTTGTGGCAGCAGTGAAGAGGGAATCCTCACAGTTCCAAGGCAGAAAAGAGTGCTTGTGGTCATTCATAAACCAGAGCACTGACTAGGAGAAGAGTAAACACCTCTCCTTTGACCATACCACCTTGAAAGACCTGAAAATTTACAGGTCCCTAGAAATATCTCTGAAAACAGCTGCACAAAACCCCTGAAGCTTGGGATAGTACACCCTCCACACTAGAAGCAGAGACCTACCTTAACAAAGAGATAAAACATCAAGTAATTGGCTGGGGAAATGAGCAAACAGTGGGAAAAAAATCAGACTATAGAATCTTACTTTGGTGACAAGGAAGATCAAAACATTCAACCAGAAGAAGACAACAAAATCAAAGGTCCTACATCCAAAGCCTCCAAGAAAAATATGAATTGGTGGCACGCCATGGACGAGCTCAAAAAGGATCTTGAAAAATCAAGTAAGAGAAGTAGAGGAAAAATTGGATGAGAAATCAGAGTGATGCAACAAAATCATGAAAAATGAGTCAACATCTTGCTAAAGGAAACCCAAAAATATTGAAGAAAATAACACCTTAAAAAATAAACTAACCCAAATGGCAAAAGAAGTCCAAAAAGCCAATGAGGAGAAGAATGCCTTAAAAAGCAGAATTGGCTAAATGGAAAAAGAGGTCCAAAAGCTCACTGAAGAAAATAATTTCTCAAAAATTAGAATGAAGCAAATGGAAGTGAATAACCTTATGATAAATCAAGAAATTATAAAACCAAAACAAAAGATTGAAAAAAAAATAGAAGACAATGTAAAATATCTCATTGAAAAAACAACTGAAAAACAACTGGAAAATAGATCCAGCAGAGATAATTTTAAAATTATTAGACTACTTGAATGCCATGACCAAAAAAAGAGTCTAGACATCATCTTTCAAGAAATTATCAAGGAAAACTGCCCTGATATTCCAGAACCAGAGGGAAAATAGACATTGAAAAAATTCACCTCACCTCCTGACGAGATCCTAAAAGGAGAACTCCTAGGGATATTCTAGCCAAATTCTAGAGTCAAGGAGAAAATACTGCAAACAGCCAGAAAGAAATAATTCAAGCATCATGGAAATACAATCAGGATAACATAAGATTTAGCAGCTTCCACATTAAGGAATTGGAGCACTTGTAATATCATATTTTAAAAGTCAAAGAATTTAGGATTAAATCCAAGAATCTAAACTAATCAAAACTAAGTATAATACTTCAGGGGAAAAATGGTCATTCAATAAAATAGAGGATTTTCAAGCACTCTTGATGAAAAGACCAGAGAGGAATAGAAAATTTGACTTTCAAATACAAGAATCAAAAGAAGCATGAAAAGGTAAACAGGAAAGATAAATCATAAGGGACTTATTAAAGTTAAACTTTTTATATTCCTACATGGAAAGATGATATTTGTAATTCATGAGACCTTTCTCATTTTTAAGATAGTTGGAAGGAATACGTGTGTGTGTGTGTGTGTGTGTGTGTGTGTGTGTGTGTGTGTGTATACATACACATACGGAAAGCACAGGGTGAGTTGAATATGAAGGAATGATATCTAAAAATAAAATTAAGGGTGAGTGAGGAATGTTCTGGGAAAAGGAGAAAGGGGGAGGCACAGTGGGGTAAATTATCTCACATAAAAGAGGCAAGGAAAGCTTTTACAAAGGTGGGGAAGAGGGGGAAGGTGAGAGGGAATGAGTGAATATTACTCTCATTGGATTTGGCTTAAGGAGGAAATAACATAAGCACTCAATTGGGTACGAAAATCTATCTTATCCTACCTGAAAGTAGAGGGGAAGGGGATAAGGGTGGGGGGATGATAGAAGTGAGGGCAAATGGGAGGAGGGGGTAATAAGAAGCAAACACTTTTGAAGAGGGGCAGGGTCAAAGGAGAGAATAGAACAAATGGGGGGGGGGTTGGGATAGGATGGAGGAAAATATAGTTAGTCTTTCACACCATGACTGTTACGGAAGTGTTTTGCATAACTACATATGTATAACCTATATTGAAATACTTGACTTCTCAATGAGGGTGGGTGGGGAGGGAGGAAGGGAGAGAATGTGGAACTCGAAGTTTTAAAAACAAATGTTAAACATTGCTTTTTACATGCAACTGGGAAATAAGATGTACATGCAATGGGGTATAGAAATCTATCTTGCCCTACAGGAAAATAGAAGGGAAGGGGATAAGAGAAGTGGGGGCAGTGAGAGAAGGGAGGGCAGATTGGGGGAAGGGATAATCAGAATGCACCCCATCTTGGGGTGGGGAAGGGGAGAAATGGGGAGAAAATTTGGAACTCAAAATCTTGCGGAAGTGAATGTTGAAAGCTAAAAGTAAATTAATTAATAAAAAGGAAAATAAAAAAGCAAAAAAAAGCCTACAACAATTTGGTGTTCATCTATCTGAGAGAGTTTTTGGACTTTTAAGCTAGTCTCACTGTTGGAACTATGAGCTTCAGGTTAAAAGAGACAGCTGTGTAGGGGTGACAGATATTTTTCAAACAGCTGTTTACTCTCTAGTTACCTTCTGGGATACACAGAAGTGCTCCAGAAGTCTTCACTGATTATCTAAGTGTGGCAGTATAGATGTGTTAAGCCTACACTTGAGGTGATTATGATCAGAAGTGGAGTGATTATATAAGCAGTGACACTTAAAACATGAGAACAGAGCAAAGGCTAGAGCTCAAATCTAGTTGCACTTGTTATCAAGTAATGAAATCATAAAAATGGATTGCGAATTAGTATTCAGTTATAATGGAGTGATTTTGGACACGAGCTCTGGAGGAGATAGAAAGAGGAATTTCATTTAAAATAACTGCAAACAATATAACGTACTTGGGAGTCTACCTGCCAAGAAAAACTCAGAAACTATATAAACACAATTAAAAAACACTTTTTCACACAAATAGAGACAGATCTAAACAACTAGAGAAAATTAATTACTCATGTCGAGCCAATACAGTAAAAATGACAATTCTACTTAAATTAATTTACTTATTCAGTACCATGCCCATCAAATTACCAAAAATATCTCATAGGGCTAGAAAAAACAACAACAAAATTCATTTAGAAGAACATGAGGTCAAGAATATCAAAGGAATCAATAAAAAATGTGAAGGAAGATGGCTTAGTGGGAACAGATTTCAAACTATATTATAAAGCAGAAATCATGCAAAGAATCTCATGCTGGCAAAGAAATAGAGCGGAATAGATTAGGTACACAATACACAGTAATAAATGACTATAGTAATCTAGTTTTTGATAAACCCAAAGATCTAAGCTTTGGGGGCAAGAACTCGCTATTGAACAAAAATTGCTGGGAAAACAGGAAAGCAGTTTGGCAGAAACTATAGACCAACATCTCACACTGTATTCCAAGGCCAAAATGTTTACATGATTTAGACATAAAGGGTGATATCATGAGCAAATAAGGGGAGCATGCAAAATTTCCCCTTTTAGATCTGTGGATAAAAGAGGAATTTATGACCAAACAAGAGATAAAGAGGATCATAGGAAGTAAAATGGATACTTTTGCTTACATTAAATTAAAAAAAGTTTTCACAAACAAAACCAATGCAGCCAAGATAAGAAGGAAAGCAGGAAACGGGGCAGGGGGGTGGGCAGGTGGGTTATAGCAAGTTTCTCTGATAAAAGACTCATTTCTCAAACATATAGGGAATCAGTCAAATTTATAAAAATAAAAGCTATTCTCCAATTGATAAATGGTCAAAGAATACTAACAAGCATTTTTCAGACAAAGAAATCAAAACTATCTATAGTCATATAAAAAAAAGCTCTGAATCACTATTGATTAGAGTAATGCAAATTAAAACAGTTTTGAGTCACCTAACTATAACTATCATAATTATCAGATCAGGGGCCACCACCATGTCCAAAATCACTCCATTATAATTGAATACTAATTTATACCTCCATTTTTGTGATTTCATTACCTGATTACAGCCCTGCCTCACTTAAATCCAATTCACTTGCAAGTCAAGACATTACCCTCCTGATGTAGGGTCCTTTTTGAGGTCCTTTTTGAGAACGAAGGATGAACAGCAACAACATCTGATTGTTGGCTAACATGACAGAGAAGGAAAATGACAAATGTTGGAGGTGATGGGGAAAAATTGGGACACTAATGCACTGTCCATAGAGTTGTGAAGTAGTCCAGTCATTCTGTAGAACAATTTGAAACTATGCAGGGCTATAAAACTTTGCCTACCCTTTTAACTGGCAGTGTCACTACAAGGTCTGTGTCCCACAGAGTTCAAAGAAAAAGGAAAAGGATCTATATGCACAAAAAATATTTATAGCAGCTCTTTTTGTGGTCTATCAATTGAGGAATGGCTGAAAAAAAGTTTGGAATTGTGATGGGCTACTATTGTGCTATAAGAAATGACCAGCAGGATACTTTCAGAAAAACCTGGAAAGATTTAAATGAACTGATTTAAAGTGAAGTGAACAGAACCAAGAAAACATACACAGTAACAGCAATATTGTAATGATGATCAACTGTGAAAGACTTAGCTGTTCTGATCAATAAGACGATTGCACAGGACTAATGGTGAAAAATGCTATCCTCCTGCAGAGAGAACTGATGAACTCTGAGTGCAGACTGAGGTATAATTTTTTTTTACTTTCTTATTTTTCTTAGTTTTTTTCCTTTTTTGGCAACATGGCTAATATGGAAATATGCTTTGCATGATTTCATATGAATAATTGATACCATATTGCTTGCCTTATTGATGGATGGGGGAGGGGTCAGTGGGAGGGAGAGAATTTGGAACTCAATTTTTTAAAAAAATGAATGTTAAAAAATTAATTTAAAAAGAAGAAAAATAGAACTTGAATTGTGGTGGCTTGGATATTAAGAAGGTGTAGAGGTTTTCATTCATATAGCTTCTGGTTTAGCAAAAGGCAGTGTGGTACCATGGTTCTAGAGTCAGTGTATTTAGCTTCAAATCCCATCTTACAGCTTGAGCAAATCACTTAATCTTAGTTCCCTCATTTAAAAAAAAGGGTGGGGGAGGGTACACTAGATGGCCTCTCAGGTTCCTTACAGTTCTAGATGGATAATCAAATAAAATCTTGGATCTACAGAGGTTGCATGGTATAGTGGAAGGACTCCTAGGTTAGCCATCTCTTCATTTCTTACCTGGCTGCACTCCTTTGGACTCCATCAGGCCTCCATGAACCTCATCAAGTAACTCATCATCACATGAGAGTCCATCAAAATCCTCAGCATCCTCTGCCTCCCTGATTAGAGGCTGGAGCAAAAAGGTCCTCTAAAGCCTCCATTTAAATAGGAATCCCAGATCAGACCTCTTCTTGTCCCACCTGGCCGCACTCCAAAGGGACACCATCACACTCCATTGGGTACCTTCCCTCCCCAACCCTGTCCCCTTCCTTTTAGGCGATATTCCTCCATTGGATTGTAAGCTTCTTCAGAGCAAGGCCTATCTTTTCTTTTTCGTATTTGCATCCCCAGCACTTAGCACAGTGGCTGGCACATAGGAAGTACTTACTAAGTTTATTGACTGACTAAATTATGGAATCACACATGCTTGGCTTGAAGTCTAGCTCTAGGAGGTTATTGCGGTTGTAACCTTAAAAAAATTCATTTGTCCTGTGTAGACCTCTGTTTCTTCATTTGTAAAATGAAGGGATTACAGGAAAACAAAACAAAACTGTGTCCTGTGTAACTCTAGCGACCAAGGTTGGCTTAAAAAGAAGAGATGAGAAAATGTGCACTCTTCCTTCTTTGCAGCAGTGGGCAAGTATAGGTTTGAAACATATGTATATAACTTCAGACCTGGATCTTTTTGTTGAACTGCTTTCTCTCTTTTAAAAAAAAGTTGTAACATGGGATACTACCATGTTACATCTTCCAGAGTTCAAATCCAGCCTCAGACGCTTACTAGCTATGTGACCCTATGCAAGTCATTTAACCTTGTTTGCCTCAGTTCCTCATCTATAAATGGAGAAGCACTCCAGTATCTCTGCCAATAAAACCCCAAAACAGGGTGATGAAGGATTGGACATAAAAGAAAAATGATTGAAAAACACGGATGACTCTCTGGATAAAGGAGAAGGCAGAAGAATAAATTTGAAAATAAAGGTGAAATAAAAGCAAAGAACTACCAATATCTGTTTAAATAAAATAAAAACGAAAGTTGAGTAGACTAGGATTCTTTTTAAAAAAATTATTAATTTTTAGTTTTCAACACTCACATTCATAAGATTTTGAGTTATAAATTACCCCCCCTCCTCCCCTCCTCTCTCCTCCAGACAACTTCAATCTGATATAGGCTATACAAGTACAATTATATTACACATATTTCCACATTAGTCATGTTGTGAAAGAAGAATCAGAACAAAAGGGAAAAAACACAAGAAAGAAAAAAAGAGAAAAAATAGTCTCCTTCAATCTGCATTTACACTCCATAGTTCTTTCTCTGGCTATGGGTAATATTTTCCATCACGAGCATTTAGGAAGTGTCTTTGATCATTGCATTGTCGAGAAGAGCTAAGTCTATCAAAGTTGGTCATCACACAAGGTTGCTATCACTGTGTACAATATTCTCCTGCTTCTGCTTACTTCCCTCAGCATCAGTTCATGTAAGGTAAACTAGGATTCTTTGGTAATAGTATTCTGATAAAATTGATTTCCTTTGTATAATCTTTTTTTAATGTTAAGCATTTTAAAACATTTTTTCCTAAAAAGGGATCCATAAGCACATGTCACAAAAAGTTTAAGAATCCCTTTTCCAGACCCAGTTTCTACCATCTTCTCCAATGCTAAATTATCTGATCCTACAAGCCAACACAGCTGTACTAGGTCACCTTAGTAGAACTAAGGGTATTCTCCAGAAAAGAAGTATTAGTCTATATACTTACTAGAGGGCAACATGATACCCCATGGTCAGGGGATAGCATGGCAGAAGACAAAGAGGAGGCTGTATACACCAATGATAAACAGGTCCAGACTGCCAGTCTGGTTGAGGGCCAGCCCTCTATGAACTGGCTTCTCCTTGATTGTGTACTATTGATTTCTGTCCTTGTAAAAACAAGATGGCAAAGCTGGAACATTTGGTTAGAGAAAATCTTTTCAAAATCAAAACATTTCCCTCAGTGACTTAAGATCCAGAAAATGGATGAGATTGTAGTAAAAATAGAGTGGTCTCCATGAATCCTAATTCTCATGTGCACAAATACAACAGGCCATTTTCAAGGCCCAGGCAGGTGCCCTAATCATGTCGAAAATGCACTTGCCCCCTGCATTCTAGTCAGGTCTTACTGACAGCCAAGCCTTGCCGAGGTTGCTTGGGTATGCAGGAATTTCCCCCCACCTGCTGGGATTTGGGATGTAGGAGACTTCAATCACCTGCCAGAGTAGATGCCAATTGTTCATTTTATTGGAAAGCAACAAAGGCAGATTTGAGATTCTTGAGAAATCAACCCATTCTTAACCTACCCCTTTGGCACGGTTTAAGCGAATTGATGGAGGTTCCAAGTGACCTGAACATAAAAGAAAACTGGTTCAGGAAAAAAATAAAAACAACTGTTGCTGTCCTCTCCCGGGGACCGGGCTACCTTACCTTAACAGCTCACAATTCCTTGGTGATCCTGTGAGGTAAATGAGGAATTCTAGATGTGGAATATTGCAAATAATATCAGACTTCTGTATTTTTGCAAGTGGTATTTTACAGATAATAATAATAAGCACATACATGGCACTTTAAGGTTTGCAAAATGCTTTACAAATATTATCTCATCTTATCCTCACAACAGCCCAGATGAAGAGACTGAGGCAGAAAAAAGTTAAATGATTTGCCCAGGGTCACATAACTAATAGTATCTGAGGCTGGATTTGAACCAGGTCTTCCTGACTCTAGTTCCATTGCTGTATCTACTGTGCTGCCTGAGTTGTAGAGAAAGGAAGTCATTTGCCATGGTCTCACAATCCCAATTCAATCAATATTAATTAAGCACCTACTATGTGTCAAGTGAGGCAACTGGTTGCTCAGTAGATAGAACACTGGGCCTAGAGTCAAGAAAACCTGAGTTCAAATCCAGCCTCAGACATTTCCTAGCTGTGTGACCCTGGGCAAGAAACTTAACCTCTGATTGCCTGATGAAGGATCCATTGGAGGAGGAGTTGGCAAACTATCTTTGCCAAGAAAATTCCATGGACAGCTACGGTCCATGGGGTCATGAAGAGTTGGACATGACTGAATGAACAAATGTGCCAGGCACTGTGCTATAAATACTGCAGATACAATTTATAAAAGAAAAATTTGCTTAAAAGGACAGTCCCTGACCTCAAGTAACTTACAATCTAAAATGTGAGACCACACACAAAACATGAGGCAACACACAAAATGAGGCAGAAAGCAAGGGTGAATCAAAGGCTTTCCATCACAGAGACATCATTTTCCAGGGAGCAGAAACCAGGAAGAATAGAAGATGCAAAGTGGAGTGAGCTGAGACCAATTTCTGCCCTCTTAAAAAGCTTTGGGAGGAGTTTAGTGCTCTGCCCTCCAGCCCTCCAATCAGAGAAGAGAGCAAGCTGAAAGATGTGGTGTCAATCAAGCCTTTATATGGAGAGGAGATTAGAGGTGATGAGCTTATCCCCAGAGCGGCATCTTGTTCCATGGAGTTGAAATCAGGCAGAGCAGCAGATGCAGATTAGTAAGTTTCACGGCTGGGACCTGAGCCCATGTTTCTTAACTCTAGATCCATGCTCTTTCCATCATGTCCATGATGCCACAGGGATTTATATATATTTTAATATAGAATATTCTGTAAACAGTGACCCCCCCTTTGTTGTCCCTCCTAAAGGAGAAATGCTAAGAAAAAGAATGCTCATTCAGAGAAGTGGCTGAAGGTGAGGTTGAGGGGTTTGAAAATTCTGGTGAAGGAGGGTGTAGCACCAATGATATACTCACAGCAGCTATGGATGCTATGAATATGCCAACGTAGTTCTGAATCACAAAATATAACAGACTCTCTTCATTGAAGGTGAAACCAAAACATCTATTCAAACACCAGAAGGCCAAATCCCAACACCAGAAAGCCAAATCCATCATAGCAACAAAGAAATCCATACACATTATCAATGCAGGGGGCACTGACATCCCCAAGCTTTCCCTCTGTTAGGGCCTCCCCATAAACAAGAGCAAAATCACTCCCTAGCTTGCTCTCATGCTCTGCTGCTCTGTGTCTCTCTCCCCCAGCTCTGACCGCTCCATCTTACTTCTCAGCTCTGCTCCACCCCTTTCTGCTCCACCCTTGCTGCTCCACCCCTTCCTGCTTACCCCTTCCTGTTCCACCTGTTCAGCAAGCTCCTCCCACCACAGGCTCATGTGACTCAGGTCACATGGGCCCAATAATGGATGGGAAAATCTTCAAATTGTACTAACATTACAGAGGGGTACAGAAAGTGCCTGAAATGGGGTAACATACTGATATAGTGGGAAAGAACTCTGCATTCAGGGGTCAGAAGATATTAGTTCCTCTCTTACCTCTGCAACTTATCATCTGCTTCGCAAACCGTCATATTAACTTTGTCAAGAAAACTCCAGATGGGGTCATGAAGAATTAAACACTACCGATCAACTAAATAATGATATTATTATCATTATTATTCCTTTGGGTTAAGAAATATTTCAAGTTTCTCATTCATAATGTGCATGCCTCCAGGAAAGGTAACACACTAAATCCCCCACACTTTAGTGGGGATACCTTAATTTCGGTATATCATAGCAACTTGTGTTCATTGCTCTAGAGAGACCTTCCTTTCTAATTCAATGTCCCCATTTTACAGATGAGGAAACTGAGGCTGAGAGAATGAGTAACCCCAAGTCACACAGGTAGTAAGTGGGTATAGGGGGAATTCAGACTTGAGTCCTGTGTTAACAAGTTCTGAGGTCTTTCCATTTCTTTCTCCCTGTACCATAGGGGCTCTGCCCAATAAGGGGGTGCTCACTGGGTGCCCAAGGCAGAGAACAGGGAGGAAAGGAGGTACAAGGAAATGTAATATTCATGGAAGGAAATTTTAATGACTTCAAGTAAATTGCTTCAGGCTGACCCTGTATCTTTGTTCTGGGCTAACGTTTCAGATATGCTTTTCCAAAGGCCCAGTTACTTCCTTCTCATTCCTCCTTCTTAAAGGAGAGACTAATGGAAGGGCCAAGGAGAGAGTCCCAAGAATGGGAGGGAGGGGAGGGGAGGCAAGGGGAAGAGGAGGGGGAGGATGTAGATGGAAGAGAAGATGGAAATGGAGTCAGAGAACCTCGGTTCCGATATCATTCTGCTACCTACTACTTACGTGATCTTGCAAAAGTAATTTTGCCTCTCTTTGCCTTAGTTTCCTTATTTATAAACTGAGTGTGTTAGATTTGTGATTTCTATATTTTTTCTAGTTCTCAATTGGATAATCCAATGGGAAATGATGCAGAAAAAATGATGCACCTAGGACAATAAAGTCGTACAGTAGATAGTGTGCTGGGCCTGAAATCAGGAAGATAAATCTTCCTGAGTTCAAATCCAGCCTCAGATACTTTCTACCTGTGTGACCCTGGACAAGTCACTTAATCCTGTTTGCCTCAGTTTCCTCATCTGTAAAATGAGGTGGAGAAGGAAATGGCAAACCACTCCAGTATCTTCGCCAAGAAAACATCAAATGGGGTCATGATGAGTCGGACATGACTAAAATGACTGAACAACAATGAGAAATGAGCTGATTATTGCGGAAAGCCTAGATCACCCTGCTGAAGGAGCAGCAGAAACCTCATCCCAGGTGTGAGCATCAAACTGGAAAGCAAAACTTTCCCTTTCTCTGGCAGATATCTTCCAGAGCTACATGTAGACCAACTCTGTCACTGTCAGTCACTTTTAGAATGAGAGCTGAGGGCTGCATTGTCAACTCTTCCTTCAATCCCATAATTGCATGTCGGGGAAGAGACCAACAGCTGAGAATAAATTTTGCGTTGCCTTTCTGGGGGGTCTCCTGGCTCCTCTCCTAGGTGAGAATGTCTTTGGGTGTCCTTGACAGCTAATTCTCTCTCATCTCTCTGAATTGAGCAGGGCAGTTTAAAAGCAACTGACACAGAGGGTGTGTGGTAGTGATGGATGTCTACAGAGAGGGCAGCAGAGAAGTAGGCTCTCCTACAACATCAGAAAGGGGAAAATGCTGACTGTAAAGTCTGGCAGAGCTAGGAAGGGGACTCCCAGGTTATATAAATGGGCATCTTTATGGGACTAGGTCCACCGAGGATTTACTAGGTTTCCAGTCATGTTATGATTTTTTTGTTGTTGTTGAGAAAAAGCCTATAGTTTCGTTGGTGTATATAATTCCTGATATGGAAACTCCTTCCACTGATGCAGGTCAGAAACTTATCTTCCAAAAGAGGCCTGCGGCACTGGGAGTTTAATTGACCTGTGCAGAGATCCACAGCTAATATATATGTGTCAAAGGCAGGGCTTGCACCTAAGTCTTCCTGATTCCAAGAGTGGCCCTATGTACTAGGGCACACTGCTCTGCTCCTGTGTGGAATCCAAAGGAATAAAAGGCAAAGTTCCTTAGAAACAGGTAATTTGCTGAGTTGAACTGATTTGTACAGGTTTAGGGACTTGCCCTGCTTTAAGGCCCTGCTCTCAGCACCTGCCTGTCCAAAGTCTTTAAGGCCTAGTCCCAATTCCTACGCACAACTTTCTACAGCTGTTCCCAACCATGGTTGACGTCTGCCTCCTCTGGACCCCGGCAGTGTTTACATTCTATAATAATGGTAAGGGCCAGGCTTCAAGCCCATATCTCCTAAATCTAAGAGCAATGCTCTTCACTATACTCCAGTGACCTATGTACATTTTAACAAGTTCTAATCTCAGGTCCAACACTACTTACCTTAGGAAAGTCACAGAGTCATGGAATATTAGAGCTGGAAGGGTCTTTAGAAATCATCCAATTTATCCTATACATAAATAATAATCTCCTATATAACAATGGTGTCAAACTCTAATAGAAACAGAGACCAATAAACATTTCATACATAAGGATCCCTGAAGGCCACATATTGACTTAGTTTTAAAATATATTATTATATATCTTTTTTATGTCATTCCCTCAAATTCACCTATACTCATACCTTCTGTCTATGTATGTATAGTCCTTCTATCTGTACCATTAGTGATATCATTTTTAAGAGTTATAAGTATCATCTTCCCATGTAGGGATATAAACAGTTTAGCTCTTTTGAATACCTTATATTTTCTTTTCCATTTTTTATGCTTCTCTTGGGTCTTGCTATTAGAGGTCAAATTTTTGGTTTGGTTCTGGTCTTCTCCTTATGAAGGCTTAAAATCCTTCTATTTTGTTGAAGGACTATTTTTTCCCTTGATGTATTATGCTTAATTTTGCCAGTTAAATGATTCTTAGTTGTAGTCCTAGCTCCTTTGCCCTCCAGAATATTATGTTCCGTTACCTCTGATCCTTTAATGTTGCCCCTGCCAAGTCCTGTGTGATCCTGATTGTGACTCCCAGTATTATATATCTTTTATTGTATATTTATTTTGTTAAATATTTCTTAATTATACTTTAATCTGGTTCAGGCCTCACTCTGGAGTATCTGGAGGGCTGCATGTGGCCCACAGGATGTGTTTTTGACACTTCTGCAATACAACATAGATGTGAAGGGCTTAATCAGCCTTTGCCTGAACACTTCTAGAGAAGGGAAACATTAACTCTCAAAGAAGCAATTCTCTTTCACGTGACTGCCCTTCAGCTATTTAAAATGGCTATTGTACCCCAACCCAGTCTTAACAGTCCAATCAAACAAAACTCTCTGTTTCTCCTATACAATTTTCCATTTTGTGTCTCTGTGCCTTTGCTATCCCTCATGCCTAAAATATGCTCAAAGAATCTCACTTTTTTTTTGAGATGTTACTCAGGCCCTATTTTTTGTTTGTTTTTTTTTTTTTTTTGCTTTTTGGCAGGGCGATTGGGGGTTAAGTGACTTGCCCAAGGTCACACAGCTAGTACATGTGTCAAGTGTCTGAGGCCGGATTTGAACTCAGGTTCTCCTGACTCCAGGGCCGGTGCTCTACTCACTGCGCCACCTAGCTACCCCCATCAGGCCCTATTTTTTAAACAAAGCTCTCCCTGATTCCCTCTCCCCCAAATGTTAATGTCCTACCTCTCTGACCACCTTGGGTTTATTTGGTATTTATATTATATATGTTTATTCTGTTCATATATATGTATATGTATATGTGTGTGTATATACATATATATATACACATACACACATACACACATATATGTACATAGTGTCTACTGTGATACAATGTCAATTCCTTAAGAGCAAGGATTGTTTAATTTTTTTTTTTAAATTTCTAACCCTAAAGGCTAACACAATGCCTTGAACAGAGTAAATATTTAAAAACTGGTTGCTGATTGATTGAAACATCCCCAGGCCCTTCACCATCCTAGTCACTTTTTTCTGGACTGTTTTCTGGCTTGTCAGTATCCTTCCTAGAACATGGCATGTGGAATAGAGCACAGTACTTATATGTGGTCTGACCAGAGCACCACACAGCAGTAGGAATAACACTTTCCAAATCCTGGCTCCAATGCCTCTCAAAATGCAGTCAAAGTCATTTCACTTCTCCGAAACTCAGTTTCCTAATCTGAACACTGACAAGTAGAGCTAAGTTCTCCATCTCTTAGTAACTGCCTTCCTCTGAAATTCTATGATCCTACAATTCTATAAATAAATATATGATACACAGTGATTATAGGAGACTCAATATACTATAAAGTAGAAATATGGCCAAAAAAATTCCAGCTCCACTGTATCATAAATTTGACCCAAAACTAATATGGTGGATGTAATAAACATTAATTAATTTTTCTCCCAGTGAAGAAAAATGAATAGCATTTTTAAAAGTAAGGGCTGACCCAACATTTCCCCTCCTCTTGGTGATGAATCATAGACTTTTACAGCTCTATCAATCCATCAACCAATAAAACATTTATTAAGCATCTACTATGTGCCAGGCACTGTGCTAAGTGCCAGGGATACAAAAAGATGGAATCTTGGTCCTTTCTTCCTCCTCAGTTTATTCAAAGCAATGGCTCCAAGTACAATCACTTAGTAATACAGGAGGAAGCAATAACTTTCTCACCCTTCACTGCCACAAGACCCTCTTGACACTTTGTCTACAGCCATCAGATCATTTCACACTTCCTTGGAAAGCCGTAAAAGCAATCACTAGGTTATTAGCTTGGACTTTTTAAAAGGAACTTCAAAACATCTCTCACAGAGCTGCCAAGAATTTCAGCCCAGCTTTCAGGCCCTTGGAAAGGGTTGAAAGTTGAGAAAGTAGGGCCAGCCAGCACTGCTATATTCCCCAGAGCACCTAGCGCACACAGAGACCTGGGCTATACGGTCACCACTCAATAAATGGTCTGGTAGAATGGACACAAGAGAAAAACAGAGAGCATTCTGCATCGTGGAACTATAGGGTTATAAGATGTCTGGGCCCTTGGACATCATCTAGTTCAAAACGCTTATTTGATGGATGAAAATACTGAAGGTCAGAGATGGCCTTCAACATCTCTCACATTTGTCCCCTTTACTCCACACGTGACCAGGACCTCATCCTTTCTTACCTGAACTATTTTGCAGCAGCCTCCTGATTGGTCTCCCTGCTTCTAGTGTCTCCCTTTACAAATAAATCTTCCACACAACTGCAAAATTTATTGTCCTAAGCATGGGTCTCACCATATCACCTGCTCGAGGAGTTCTGAAAGCTCCCTGTTGCTTCCAGAATAAAATAAAAAATTCCTTTGGTATTTAAAGTTTTTCACAATCTGTTCACAACTCTCAATTCGGGTACTCATATTATTTCCCTTCACATGTTCAAGTCAGGCTTATGTATTTACTCTTTCCCTACACAGGATATTCCTTCTCCCCCTCCATGCCTTCTCCAGCTTTGTGCTTGATCCCGTCTCCTTCCTCACCTCTGCCTCCTGAAATCCTTGATTTTTCTTCCGAGCTTATCTCAGATGTCACCACAAGGCCTTTCCTGATTCCCTCACTTGTTAGAGATCTCCTTTTTCCAAACTATTCCCTATTTTCTTGACATAAACTTCGTACTAACTTGCGTAGTCCCATGTGGATTCTCTCCAGTACAAGATAAGCCTTTGAGGGAAACTTTTTGTTTCTGTGTCCCAAGATTCAACCCAGATCCTCTCCAAATTCAGTTTGCTTTCTACTACACAAGCCATAGTGATGTTTCTGATACTAGAATCTCTAACACTCTTTGGAATTTAAAATCTGTGGTTTCCCCCAGCCCTTCCTTTCACCTGATTGGAATTGATAGAGATTGGGGGTGGCAGAAGGCTGTGCTGAAAGAGCAGCAATACACATTCATATTTATACAGGCATGCATCAATATGCTAATATGTGGCCATGTATAGGCAGTATATATATTTTATACATATATACGTTGAAGAAGAAAAGTCAATGGAAAACTTGAAAAACTGGTAAAATGTCTGAATAGGTTACAGACAAATTAAACACCCCCAGAATTTAAGGAATCTCCTTCTCAGGCTGTTAGGACCCAAATCACTAAAAAGGCTGCTACCAAAATGAAAGTGACCTAGATTATACAGTATATTTTGAAATTGATATTAGACTGAACAAAACTGTAACACTACAATATGGAAGTTGAGCAAAATTTCTTTGGTGTCCTTTCTACCACGTTGCTTTTGAGTCCTTTCACACTGTGCCATTGCCAAAACCTTATCAGTGTTCAGTGATTCCCCCTCTCAGACAAGGTTTCAACCACTCCAGACACATGAAAAGTTGCCTTTAATGAACACCCAAGGAAGAAAGGATTATATAGGGCTAGGGGAGTCCCTACATATATAGCTGGCCAACTAAATCATTTTATTTCAGGGACACTGAAAAGGACTCAATACTCCTCAAATATAAAACCTCTGCTGCTGATTGAATCCTGAAAGGTCCCTGTTAGCCTGTCATTTCTTTAGCTTAAGGTTTTGATCTCTGTGGTCAGCCACTGACACCTCTGTGTGAATGAAGTTCAGACTTTTTCCTGTGGTCACATTTTAGGAATACATCAGTGCAAGAAACAGGGAATCAAGGTGGTTGTTGAGGTGGGGAGGGAGGGCAGAGTAAGGAGAGTGGAGTATAGGAGCGGAGAATGCAGAATTGAGAGGTTGGATGCACCAAGGACAGACAAACTTGAACCTCACAGTCTAGCTTAAGGCTGACCCAGAGTACAGTAGAATAAAATTGGATTAAAATTCTTCTTCCAAGTGAAAACACAACATTTTCCTTTTATATTGTTTAGTCATTTTTCAGTCACGATCAACTCTTCAAGACCCCATTTTGAATTTTCTTGGCAAAGATACTGGAGTGTTTTGCCATTTCCTTCTCCAGCTCATTTTAAAGATGAGGAAACTGAGGCAAACAGGCTTAAATGTCTTGCAGGATCATATACTGCACAGGGTAAGTGTCTAAGGCTGGATGAGTCTTCCTGACTCCAGGCCCAGCACTGTATCCACTGTGCCACCTAGCTTCCCTTTCCTCTTCTGACCCTTCCACACTTTCATGCTTGCTTTTTAGATGCATGCTTAGGTAGACCAAGTCAGTTCCACCTAGCTGAGAAGGAGGGAGGAGGAACTGGAACCAGAAAAGGCTTTGTGGAAAAGTTGGAGTCTGAGTTGGATCTTGAAAGACACCACGGATTCCATAAGGTAGTAGTGAAGAAAGAGAACATTCCAGGCACAGGAGATAGCCTATGCGAAGTCATAGACATAGGAGATGAACTCTTGTGTGTAAGGAACTGAAGAAAGGCCAACATGACTAGACAACAGACTGTGTGGAGGGAAGTAATGTACAATAAAGCTGGCAAGATTTGATGGGGCCAGGTTGTGAAAAACTTCAAGTGCCAGAAAAGTTTACAGTCGATACTAGGTAATAAGGAACCACTGAATATTGACTAGGTGAGTGATGTACTCCACACTCCAGCTATACTGGTCTATTCATTGTTCCTTCCACAGGAAACTCTACCTCCTATCTCCATATCTTTTCATTGGCTGTCATCATACTTGGAAGGTTCTCCCTCCTCACTTCTACTCATGTTTTCCCTGACTTAGCCCAAATCTCACCTTCTGCAGGAGGCTGAACCAATCATCTTTGGGTATAAAAATCCTCCAAGTAAGGAGGTCCTTGGGACCTTACTTCATGTGTGCTATTGTCTCCTACCTCATGTTCTGTCCAGAATGTTCTTCCCTACCCTGTCCAAGAGAAGGAAAGGGGAAAGGGGATAGAGAAGGGAAAAGGAATAGGGAGGGAAAAGGGAAAGGAAAAGGGGGAAAGGAAAGGAAAAGTGAAAGAGGAAGAGAAAAGGGAGAGAAAGGGGGAGGGGGAGGGGAAGGGGAAGGGAAAGAGAAAGGGAAAAGGAAAAATTGAAATCCTCCCCTCTCTCTAATTTGGAGGCTGAAGGATGGAGCACTAAACTCCTCCCAAAGCCTTCCTTTATAGAAGGCAGGAATCTGAACTTTCCAGGTAACTCTCCTCTCTCCATCAGCAGCTCTGTTTGGTTTTGACCCCACAAAACATCATGTCCCCATGCTGGGTACTCCCTGGTGTCCCTTTCCCCCCTCCCTTTTCAGCATCCTTTTGCATGTTGTCTTTCCCCATTAGATTGTAAGATCCTTGAGGGCAGGGATTGCCTTTCTTTTCCTTATTTGTATCCCCACATCAGTACTGTGACAGGCACATAGTAGGTGCTTAATAAATGTTTAATGAATAGCAGAAGCTGCAGGCACAAAAGTGCAGAGGCAGAAATGATGAGCTGAGAATGGTGTCAGACAGAGGAAAACGGCAAGTATACAAGAGGTGTGGTGGTGGGAACCTCTTCCTTGTGTGATTATTTTATTTGATAAGAATAAAAATTATACTTAAAAAAATAAGGTTTCCAGAATTTAAAAGTCTGGAATATTTTGTCTGATTAGATTAGATATCACTTCTCTATTTTTCCCTTTCATATTCCATTTAAGCAATTTTTTCAACTGCTGACTTAGGCATTTTCCACCATGTTAGTTTTTATTTCTCAATGATTCTCAATTTCAGATGGACATTTTTGATAAACATAGATGAGCTAATAATGGTAACCTTGGCTATCTGTTCTTGTTATGTCTTCTCCAATCCAATCTATTGCAGAACCTGAGCGCAAGCAACCTCCCCACCCTGAGTGCACAGCTATGTATTTGATAAAGCCTAGAATGCAACAGCCACTTTTTATTTTTCTTTGAGAAATTAACACCACAGCCAAAATCCCCCTGCAAATATTCTGTGCATGAGGCCATGACTATGAGTAACTATGATACTATTTAGACTTTAAAATTCCCTTAGAATGTATAAAGTCTGGTATCTTGAAGGTCGACATGGCATTGTCCCGCAGGAAATATTCTCACACTTGTCAGTGTTGTCAGTGACCAAAAACATTCTGTAATTCTCCTTCCATCACTGGCTTCTTTTGAGAAAAAGGCAAATTGGGTTTTTCTTAAGTGAGGATGATCATTGGTTTAGGAGATTCTTGGATAATGGAAAGAGGAATGGATTGGAAGCTAAGTTTTGTGGGATCGGCTCAAATAATCTCACTTAGGGCCTTAAAACAACTTGGATACAATCTAGTTGTGTAACTGTATGCCAGCTACTAAACTTTCCAGAGTGTCAGATTCTCCTCTTATTAAATAAGGGGGTTGGTCTTTAAGATGAGACTGATTGGTTCCAGGTGGTGAAGACCATTAAATGTCAGGTAAAGAAATTTAAACTTTATTTAGTTGTCAACAATGAGCCATTGAAGATGATTGAGCAGAGGACTAATCTTACTATATCTCCAGATAAAAAAAAATTATTCTATCAACAGAATGAAGAACGAATTTCAGAAATCAAGGAGAGAATATATGGGACAGTCTTTTAGGAAGCTGATGCAGTAATTCAAGTAAAAGGTGATAAGAGTCTTGACTAGTGTGGAGACAGTGGGAATAGAGATCTGAATGGCAGTGACAATTGTTGATAAATAATTGGGTATTAGAGTTAAGGGAGAAGAAAGACTCACTGATAACTCTAAAGTTTCAAATGTAAATAAGGGAGTAATCACCAAGTAGCCAATTGGTCATGCAAGTCTTCTCAGAGGTTGTAAGTGAATTGAACCCCAGAAGCTTAAAAACACTTGGCTCCCTCTAAATCCAGCCCAGGCATATTCCCAGGTGACCAGGCTCCTGTTGAATGAGCACCTGGGTAAATTTTTGTCTTCAGAAAGAGTGCGCTGAGTGAAGCAGGACACATGCAGTACAGTGTGGGATCTGGAATCAAGGAACCTGGGTTCAAATCCTATCTCTACCATGTAATAACTGTGTGATCTTGAGCAAGCCATTTAACTTCTCTGGGCCTGAGTTTCCTCATTTGCAAAATGGAGTGGTTGGACTGGATTACTTCTTAGTCTCTTCCAGTTTAAAATCTATGCCACACTATCAACAGCTACGCTAGAGAAGTTACCCAAATACCCTGCAAAAGGATGATACAAAATAGACCTAGTAACTTGGAGAAGCCAAGAATAATTCCTAGGGACAAAGGGGAAGTGAGGAATAATAATATGAAGGAGGAGAAAGAGGAGGCAATTGGGGTTAAATGACTCACCCAACATCACACTGCTCATGTCTGAGGTCACATTTGAACTGAGGTCCTCCTGACTCCAGAGTGGGTGCTCTCTGTCCACTGCACCACCTAGCTGCCTCATAATAGTCTTCTAATTTGTGTCCCTACATACAACTTTTTCTCTCTCTACTCCAGGAGTTCTTAACTTTTTTATTTCATAGACCCATTTAGCAGTGTGGTAAAGCCTACAGACCCATTTTCAGGTGGAAAAAAAACCTACAAATTTAATCATTATTGAAGGAAATGCTAAATTTCAGTTAACAGTGAAAATAAAGATTTGTTTTCCCAACTAAGTTTACAGACCCCCTAAAATCTATCTATGAACCCTTTGGAGTAGACCCATAAACTCCAATTTAAGAACCCCTGCTCTAAGCCATCCTCCACAGAGCTGCCAACTCAATGTTCCTAAGGCACAAATTCAATCAGGTCAATCCCAGTTCGAGAAATTTCAGGGGCTCCATATCATCTCTAAAATGAAACACAAAATCCTCTAGTTAGGTATTTACAGACAACCTATCTTTCCAGGACAATTTTACACATTATTCCTTTTTGCATATTCTGCATTCCAGCCAAACTAACCCAATTGTTGCATCCGATCCATGTCATTCCATCTCTTGCATGTCCTGGCACAGTCTGTCCCCAGTGGCTGGAATGGACTTCCTAGCTCCCTTCAGGGCCTAGGTCAAGTACCACCTCCTACATGAAGCCTTTCCTCATCTCTATGTCTCTCTGTCTCTGCCTCTGTCTCTCTGTCTCTCTCTCTCACACTCGCACACATACCCCTAAAGTTCTCCCCACCCAACCCCCCAAATTACTTTATATTAACCTTGTATATATTTCACATTTACTTACCTATGTCCATGTTCCCCAACCCAGGTAGAATGCAAGCTCCTCAAGGTCAGGAGCCATTTTGTTTTTGTCTTGTAACCCCGGTCCCTGGCACAGCGAATGGGCATCAATGGTGATTAATAAATGTTTGTTGGATTGAGTTAAATGGAATCGAATCATTTATCTTTATTGCCCAGCTCCTAGCACTAGGCTTAATAACATGGTATGCTCTTAATAAATAGACTCTAAAATGTTGCCACTGAATAAGTTGCTTTCCCATTTTTGTTCACATAGTTTGGCGGGGGGAGCAGAATGATTCTTGCCGAGGAGCAAGAGGAGAAGCCAAGAGGTCTGCAATGGCACACCTACATCTCATCATGTCTGACATTTCTGAAGGCCAGGTTGATCAAATAATGACTCAGAAACACCGACCACCATTCAAATTCATTTCGTCAGACTTTAGAATACCCATTACCTAGAGAGAGGAGCATTTTCAGAGACAAATGCCATTCATCTGGAAGCTCTGAGTTGACTAACAAACCTAAAATGGAAACATAATAGAGCTATAATGAATTTATAGCGAGAGGTCATCTAACCCACCTAGGGTTATTTATTAGGCAGCTGAGTGGTACAATGGATAAAACGCTGCACCTGGCACCAGGAAAAGTTCAAGTCCAACCTCATATAATTATTACCTGTGTGACCCTGGGCAAGTCACTTAATCTCCATCTGCCTCAGTTTCCTCACTTTAATAAAATGAGGATAATTCTAAATGCTTTGCAAGTCTTAAAGAACTATACAAATGCTAGCTACTTTACAGATGAGGAAACTGAGGATCAGAGAGGTTAAGTAATTTACCAAAATCAGACAAGAAGTAATTAGCAGCACTAAGTTTGGAACCTAGATTCTCTACCTCCAGATTCCGTGCTCTTTCTACTGTATATACCCACTTAATTGGCTGCCTAACTTCTTTTAGTTATTTATGCAGCAGTTTTTAAAATGAGCTTTTCAAGTACCTTTGAAACAAAATCTCAGGACTGATGAGTTTTCCAGCAATTCCAGGACTATAGTAGGAAACGATGCTCTGAATAAGGAGAACTATGGTTCTTTGTTGTGTAATTAAAATTTAAAAGATCCCTGGAAATATGAGCATAACCTAAAACTAATGCATATGAAGTAGGCTGTTGCTAACTTGGTTTAATTAGTAAGAAGTTACTTTTGGTGTTGACTCAAAAATAATTAACTTTTGAAAAATGAACGGATATTAAATTGAAAATACAATGCAAAAGTGAATAGAGGAAAGGTTCAGGAAATGGGTGGCTATCCACATAGAAATGGTAGTACGGAACTGGTAGTATGGAAAAGCAAGACTTTTAGTCACCCTTCTTATTAGTCTTTGCAAATAATAATAGCTTATGTTTTCTTGGGCTTTGAGCTTTACAAAGTGCTTCCCTCACACCAACCCAGTGAGATAAGTAACACACATAGAATGCTAGATTTAAAAGAGACCTGAATTTAAATAACAATTATGCTATTTATCATCTATGTGACCTTGGGCAAGTCATTTTCTTTCCCTGAGTGTCATGTCCCTCTTCTATAAAATAAGGAGGTTGGATGAGATGATGATGGTGACTCACATGCATGTTACACTTTAAGGTCTGAAAATTACATCCATCATCTCGTTTGAGCTCTACAACCATCCTGTGAGGTAGGTGACATGTATTAAGCACAGGGGAAGAATGACAAGCCAGATCCATATGCAGTGGTCATCCAACTCCTGCTTCAAGATCTGTCATGATAGGGAATCTCATTGCCTCTGAGGCAGACCATTCCATTGTTAAATGGTCCTAATTGTTAGGAAGGGGTTTTTTTCCTCCTCCTGTAAGTAAATATATATCCTTCACTTGTGAGAATAAAATACTCCAGGGGAGATGCCCACCTTATGTAATATAAATACTACTAATGAAATTTAAATATCCTTACCCACTGAATTAGCTGCTGGAAGAGGTTGTAAACGGAGGAGCATATACCCCAATGAAGGAATACAGAATGGGATCCATGGCTTGTTCTTGTTCGGTTGTGTCTGACTCTACACCAAGGGCTTTTCTTGGCAAAGATACTAGAGTGGTTGGCCATTTTCTTCTCCAGTGTGTTCCCATTTTACAGATGAGGAACTGAGGCAAATAAGAATTAAGTGACTAGCCCAGAGTCACACAGCTATCAAGTACCTGAGGCTAGATTTGAACTCAGATCTTCCTGACTCCAGGGCTAGCACTCTATCCACTGCAATACCTAGCTACCCCATCTATGACTTAATAGAAGACAATTAGATTCTCTTATCTGCTTCTGCATTTGACCTATTGCAATTTGCTATTTTGGTGGAAGTATATGAAGAAAATCTAGCCTCACACAGATATATGTAGTTGGAAAAGGGTAGAGCATTTTAATAGGCAAATAACATCTTGGTATTATTATGAAAATAGTTTTGATCTCACAAACACCCTGAAAGGCTCTCAGGGACCTGCCAGGCTCTGTAGACCACACTTTGAGATCTGCCGGTCTAGGCAATTTTTTATTTGCTTCCCATTATTAAGCTCTGTTTACACTGTATCCTATAAATCAACTTCAAACTAACTAATGAGTATAATCAGAGCGTAACTAAAAACGTTTGTGATCTCCCAGGGAAGAAATCATTTCTCTGTCATCTCCTCACATGCTTTTCATTTTGGGCTGGATCCACTTCTTGTTTTTCCCAGACTGAACAATTTCCTCAGTGTCTCCTCATGGTACTAGCACTGCATTGAGTACACAAGAAGAGTCAGTACCTACTCATTGCTTTTATAAAAAAGGGTAACAGACGATGCTAGAACGGGAATGAGCAGAAGAGCAAAAGGAAGGCAGTTTTTGGACAGAACACCAGCTACTGTCAGGTGATTCCAAACCCAGGAGGAAAACATTTCTTTTCTGCTTTGGTTCCTTCCCATTTGTGGGAAGAGGGAGAGACGGACCTCACTGAAGTTGCTCAGTTATAGGGGTAGTGTCTCTTTGACTCAGAGGCACAGGAGAAGTATAATGTCTCTGAGGGGCGCTTGTACATTATTGTTCAATCTTCTCATATCCAACCCTTTGTGATCCCAGTTGAGGTTTTCTTGACAAAGATACTGGACTGGTTTGCCATTTCCTTCTCCAGCTTGCTTTACAGATGAGGAAACTGAGGCAAAGAGGGTTAATTGATTGCCCAGGGTCACACAGCTAGCAAGTGTCTGAAGTCAGATTTGAACTCAGGATAAGTCTTTCTGACTCCAAGCCCAGCACTCCATCCACCATGACACCTAGCCACCATTGAGGGGCACTATTATAGCAAATATCCTCATTGGTCCCAGTAGCTACATCAGAGCAGCTCATCAAGAGTCTCTCCTAAGGGAAGAGCTGGGGGAACAAAACAGCATGGGCTCCTGGCATCTCGCCACATAGCACAAGAACTCCCAAACCTCCAGTGCCTTTCCCCCAGAAGTCTCCCACAATCCCAGAGTTTCACAAAGTCAGTGCTGTTGAATTCTGGAGTAGCATCTTCATGGCAGAGCCAGGCTACATTTCTATGAACTCAAAATCATGTCTCTAAGATCCAGCTCTAAATCCTATGAGATTATTTTATTCTTCATTTTACAAGTAAAGAAACTAAGGTTAATGAAAAAACTAAGGTGAAGGAAAAAAGGTTAAGTGATTGGCCCATGGACACTCAGTTAGGTGGCAGAGTGGCTAGAGAGCCAGACTTAATAGTCAGAAAGACCTAAGTATGAATCCTGCCTCAAATACTTACTGTTTAACCCTGAAAATTCATTTATTTAATTTTGTCCAGCCCCAGTTTCTTCATCTCCAGAAGGGGGATGATAATACCACCCCCAGGGTAGTTGTAAAGTTGAAATGAGCAACTATATGTAAAGCAGTTTGCAAACCTTAAAGCACTATATAAATGCTAGTTCTTATTTTGATTAGTGGGAGAGGCAGAATTCAAACATGTCATCCAATCTTCTTCACACTAGAAGGGGATTGGCTCCCAAGAGCCACTGTTCAGCCTCAGTGTCTTTCCTGAGGTTCACTAAGCTCCTTGGAATGCCAATTTAGAATATACCCTTTCACCAGAATCCTCTCTTCTCCTCCTCCTGAGGCCCTCTCCCCCAACCTAGACTGGTGACAGAAACCCTGCTAGGTCTGTGAATGAGAATAACAGCTGCTTCCAAATGATCTGAAAAGGAGAAGTCCAGGCTTGGAGTGCCAGCAGCAATGATACATCACCCTCACAGGCAGGAGCCCCTTTGTCTGTCTCAGCTGTGGACTCCACTGCCAGCCTGGCTCTTCGGGTTGCCGGCCTCTGGAAGGAAGAGCTCAGCAAGTCTCCCTCACCCTGTCCCTCTTAATCTAGTAATTATGGCATCAGTGACTGAAAACCTCTGTGAGGAAGGGATTAGAAAGAACCATTGTGGCAAACTGTGCCAAGGTTCAGTACTTTTCAAAATTCTCAAAACGTGCATTAACCTGTGCTAATCATTTTTTCCCATCTTAAATACATTCGAATTGAGCTATGTATCTATGAGCCTCAGACCGGAGGGACTACTTTGCTGACATCAGGTAAATGTGCAATCAGGGAATTTTAAAGGCTTTCAAATGTAGTACAGCTTACAACCCAGACCTGTAAAGTGCCAGTAAGTGACACATCAGATGTCTTGAAAACAAAACAAAGCTCATTTCTGCCCTTTGTTTACACGGCCCCAAATGTGAGGGGCTCCCCGATCTGGAGAGCATTTGACTCATAATGGGATATACAAAATGCAGATGAAAAATTAGGGACCTCTCAGGAAAATACTTTCAAAAAGTGATACATTAATTTGACCCAGCTAGTTGGGTAACTCAGCTTGTCCTCTCCTTCTCCCTCTCCCTCTCCTTGTCCTTCTCCTCTTGAAAGGAAGGTAAACCTCTCTCTCTTTCTCTTTCTCTCTCTCTCTCTGTCTTTCTCTTTCTCTCTGTCTTTCTTCTTTAATCTCAATTCACTCTGAAGCTCATAGATTAGACCACAATAGGTCCCTGCCTAAACTCCACTTAATGGCTGTATTTTGATCCCCCCCACCTTAGAGTGAACGTCAATGGTAACTTTCTCTTTGAAACAGCAACCCTGAGGGTCATCCCTTCCCACCTCAATTTTTTTTCTCTTTTTTTTCCTAATTAAAGAGGCCATCCGTTGAGGCCTTAGCCTAAAATAGCCAGGGTCTACTGTTGCATCCTGGGTCATCTCCAGTCATCCTGATGAATATCTAGTCACTGGATCCAGATGGCTCTGGAGGAGAAAGTGAGGCTGGTGACCTTGCACAGCCCTCCCTCACTCAAATCAAAGTCAGTTGCAAGTCATGCCCTCATTTCCCTGATGTCATGGTCCTCTTCAAAAACATAACAATATTAATTTGACCTATAGAGTGCAGTGAATAGAGACCTGAGATCGGAAATCCGTACATCTGGGATCTCATTTTTGATTGGCTACTGGACAGTCTGGGATGAAGAATCTCACTTTTGAGGACCTCATTTCCTCAACTGTAAAAAGAAGATTGAACCAGTTGATCTTCGAGATCCCTTGAAACTCTAGTTCCTGAAATTCTACATTTCATTTGTTGATAGGGGATTAGGTTAGATGACCTTGCACATCCTTTCTAATTCTGGGATTCTATGAATTGATAAGGCAGATCCTCTGTACCAAAGTGTTGGGCCAGTTGAGAGACTTCTTGATTCTCCATACTTATTATATCCTAGATTCTTCTTTGCTGCATTCACATTCCAGTATCATCCCCACTTGCAGAAGCAAATACACAGATGGAAGGATTACCACACCAAGATCTGTCTTGGATAGGTAGCTCTATGGATCCTTCCAATTCTACTCTTCTATGAGCCTATTATTCTGAAAAGGATTTTACTATGCATCATAAAAGGTGATTTAGGTATCCCTTAGACAAAAGATAAATATTCAATTTCAGCAAATGTGTATTAACTATTTTTCGACAATTATAATGGGGTTGATGCAGTATGGAAATGAAATAGGATTTTTGCCCCGTGGAGTTTAGTAGGGGGATATGAATGAAGAATGTGCAGATGATTGTGATACATAGTGATGATAAGTGCGAAGCAAGTTGGTCTTCCTGGGTGGGGGAGTGGGGAAGAGGGGTGATTATTATTATTGACTAGTGGGATCCGGGATAGTTTAATGGAAGATTTGCCAACATTTCAGCATGGCCTTAAGGAACGATGAGGAGGAACCCACTCTCAATGGAGTCCGTTCCATCTGGTAGTAGCTATGATCGTTTAGAAGTTCTGGATTAAGTCAATTCCAACCTGCCTTTCTGCAGCTGTCCCCCGGGGGCCAAGCAGAGAAGTCTCCATCACTCTACCGACTGAAAGTGAAGCAGCTAATGTCTGTTCAGGAGATAGCAGAACTCTGCCATCATTGAGTTGATGAAGTCAAGATCTAACAGACACCCCACATAGCCCTACAAAGAAAACCAGAACATTTCATGGAAATGAGTCTCAAGGTAAAATATAAAGCAATTTGTTTCCCATTTAGACCATTCCACTCTAGGAAATTTCCTACCTTCATGGAGAAGAAACAAAAATATTAGCCTAAATCCTGAAAAGTTTTATTTAGAGTATGTTTTACTCCATTATTATTTAAAAGAATGGCTTCTAAGAGGAAAATCTGAAAAATGCACCTTTTGCTTAGCAGTCATGATATTCATATATCACGCCTAAAACTCATGAGTTGGCTGATGTTCATCGGGACCAGAAGTTCTACATGGAATGACACCAACATTTTTATCAAGATCAGTTTTACCCAAAGTAGAAACACTCACAAAGCTTTCATTTTGCCAGAATCAACAGACACAATGTAATGGTGGTGGTTGGCTTTGCAGATGGATGTGACTGATTCTGTGACCCTGTCTACTCTACAGCTAAAAAAAATCATTCTTGGCTTTGCAGTTCTAGTTGCTTTTTGCAAAACCTTGTTAATAAGTCTATTTGTTGCATCTTTTTAGGAGGGTCTGAAGTACCCACCAGGCTATTCCCTCCAGACTTATGTTGCTGATACTGAGGTTTCCCAGCTGTCCATACCTGAATCTCTCTGTTGGAAGTTTTGGCTCGATGGTCTAATGAAGCTATATTTCTGTAGAAAAAGAACAACTAGGGGTCCCTTATGTTTTCAATTCAAATGACCTTACATTCAGAGATGCCATTCCAGTAAAGAAATTCTTAACTTAGGGTCCATAGACTGCCCCAAAGTGTCCATAGATAGATTTGAGGGGGTCCATGAACTTGAAACTTTTAATATTTTGACAACTATTTCAATATAGGTTGTTTTATAACCCTATGCATTGTATTTCACAGATTTAAAAAACATAATTCTGAAATAGGTTTCACCAGTTTGCCAGAGGAGTCCATGACACAAAAAGGGTTAAGAACCCCTGATCTAGTCCAACCTCCTCATTTTACAGATGAGGAACCTGAGACCCAGGGAACTGAAATTACTTGCCCATGGTTACAAGGTGCTAGGATTAGAACCCAGGACCTCAGATTCTAAATTCAAGACTCTTTTCCACTGCAAACACACTTATGGGAAGCCTAGACACTCAGACCACTAAGTCATAGCCCAGGTAACCCTGCATGGCATCTAGAGATATTTTACCTGAAGGACAGGCCTAATCTTGAGCAGGAATTAAACAGACCAAAGCCCAGCCTTCTTAGCTCACATGCTACATGGTGAGAGTACCCAGGTATTTTATTCACTGCAATCCCACTGACTGGGCTGACTGTCTGTGGAGAATGTGCCTACAGGCACCTACAGCCCCATAGTGTGGTGAATTAAAGAGGGGAGATAGGGATTATGACATAAGCAGTGAACTCAGTCCTACCTATGAAAATGCCCATCTGTGCCTTGTCATCCTAGTTGTAACAGTAGGTCATGACTCAAGGAAACCAAGCAGCTGGTCTTTTTAGAGATAGAGTGTGTTGTCAAATAGACCTTGGGATCTGTAAGGAGGTGACCTTATGAACCATATGTAGAAGGCAACAATTATGTAGGGGCCATGGAGGAATCACTGTGCCTCTTTTCTCCATGTTGTCCATGGGAGAGTATCTTTCCCAGGTCACGCATGTGCCTGTGCATGAGGTTTCTTCTCACTACAGAGAGGAACTGCACCTGCTTCCCCTGCCCATATGAGGATGACGGGGACTGCCAGTTCTGTCACTGTACCTGTTCAGATGCTCCCAATTGCCACTGGTGCTGCTGTTCCTGCGCCAATGACCCCATCTTCAAGTGCTGCTGTATTTGTCCCGCAGGCGCATCTGCCTGCCACTTCTATGAGGCCCGCTGCTGCAACCAGGGACCTTTCTCTTCTGATGCCCCGTAAGTACTCTAGGAACCCACATGCAGACATATGCCCATCATAACCTGCTGAGGCCAGCTCCATTCTGGTCATTCCAGCCCGGATTTGTCCAATAAATGACTACCCTAGCAAAACAGAGCTCATCATGACTTTTTCCCCCTCCTTGGGAATCATGACACTTCCTTTCTGCAAGACTCTCTGGATAGTGCATGACTTTTCCAGGTCTGTCCCCATCCTTTAAGGCCCAGGTCTGGTTCCTTCCCCTCTATGCAGTTTACCTAGACTCTCTAGGCTTACACTGTTCTCTCCTTTAGGAGATACTCAGACTTTAAGTTGGAAAAGATGTTAAAGGTCACCTAGTCCAGACCTCTCATTTTACGTATGGAGAAACTGAGGCCCAGAGAGATTTAACTCTCTAAGCTTATACTATTTTCTCCTTTAGGAGATACTCACACTTTCAAGTTAGAAAAAAGCTGAAAGGTCACCTAATCCAAACCTCTCATTTTATATATGGGGAATCTGAGGCCCAGGAAAATTGAAGTGTCTTGCCCAAGGTCATGAAAACTAGTAAGCTGTAGAGCAGACAATCAAACCCAGACCCTCTGACTCTAAATCTACCTTCTGAAATGTTGGACCACTCTAGTATGCTGCTCATTTCATAGGATCATCAAACTTAGAAGTTAAAGGGACCTTAAAGGTCAGGTTTTCTCACCTCATCTTACAGATGAGGAAATTGAGGACCAGAGAAGTTACTATACTTGCCAAGGTAACACAGTAGTCACCTAGTCAAAACTTGAACCCAGGACCTCTGATTTCAGAAACGTTGGCATTTTGTCTTATCCTACCAGTGGCATAAGTGATGCATGCTTTTGTCTTGTAATGTTGTTTGGTTTGTGTGTGTGCGTGTGTGTGTGTGTGTGTGTGTGTGTATGTGTATGTATATGTATATATACACAATATATTGTCTCCCCAGCTAGAATACAGGCTGCCTGAAGGCAAGCATAAGGCCTTACATTTCTTTGTATTCCCTATAGCACATACCTAGACAATGTCTTGCATGCCATAAGTACTCAATTAAATAGTCATGATTTTAATTATTTTATTTGAAAATTAAATCTATCCTCCTTTGCGACAGATATCAAAGCAGAACATTATGCTAAACAACATTGCTGGGAGCAGTTAGTAACACAGGAACAATGTTCAAAATGCTTTAGAGACACATTCCTGGGTGGCCAACATTTGGATTATGAAAGCTTCTGAAAGTTCTTAGAGACATGAAAGTCTAAATGAAGGACAAAAAGCCCTGGAGAGATGATCTGGGTTTGAGTGACTTCTCATGACACTTACTAACCTCACGATCCTTCTCTGTGCTTTAGTTCCCTCATCTTTTTTAATTTATTTATTTAATTTATTTAATATATTTATTTTTCAGCACTGATTTTCACAAGAGTTTGAATTACGAATTTTCTCCCCATTTCTACCCTCCTGCCCACTCCAAGATGGCGTATATTCTGGTTGCCCCGTTCCCCAGTCACCCCACTCCCCTCCCATCCCCTTTTCCCTTCCTTTCTTGTAGGACAAGATAAATTTCTACACCCCATTGCCTGTGTATCTTATTTCCTAGTTGCATGCAAAAACTCTTTTTTGTTGTTTTTCAACATCTCTTTTTAAAAGTTTGAGTTCCAAATTCTCTCCCCTCTTCCCTCCCCACCCACCCTCCCTAAGAAGGCAAGCAATTCAACATAGGCCACATGTGTATCATTATGTAAAACCCTTCAACAATACTCATGTTGTGAAAGATTAACTATATTTTTCTCCTTCCTAACCTATCCCTCTTTATTGAATTTTGTCCCTTGACCCTGTCCCTTTTCGAAAGTGTTTGTTTTTGATTACCTTCTCCCCCTGTCTGCCCTCCCTTCTATCGTCCCCTCTTTTTTACCTTCTTCCTCCTTCTTTCCTGTGGGGTAAGATATCAATTGAGTGTGTATGGTATTCCCTCCTCAGGTCAAATCTGATGACAGCAAGATTCAATCATTCCCCCTCACCTGCCCCCTCTTCCCTTCCTACAGAACTGCTTTTTCTTGCTACTTTTATGCGAGATAATTTACCCCATTCTATCTCTCCCTTTCTCCCCCTCTCAATATATTCTTCTGTCATCTCTTAATTTGATTTTATTTTTTTTAGATATCATCCCTTCATATTCAACTCACCCTGTGCCTTCTCTCTCTCTCTCTCTCTCTCTCTCTCTCTCTATATGTATATATATATATATATATATATATATATATATATATATATATATATATATACATATATACATACATACACACACACACACACACACACACACACACACACACACACACACACCTATGTATGCATATTCCCTTCAGTTACCCTAATACTGAGGTCTCATGAATCATATACATCATCTTTCTATGTAGGAATGTGAACAGAACAGTTCAACTTTAGTAAGTCCCTTATAATTTCTCTTTCTTGTTTACCTTTTCATGCTTCTCTTGATTCTTGTGTTTGAAAGTCAAAATTTCTATTCAGCTCTGGTCTTTTCACTGAGAAAGCTTGAAAGTCCTCTATTTTATTGAAAATCCATATTTTGCCTTGGAGCATGATACTCAGTATTGCTGGGTAGGTGATTCTTGGTTTTAATCCTAGCTCCATTGACCTCCGGAATATTATTTTCCAAGCCCTTCAGTCCCTTAATGTAGAAGCTGCTAGACCTTGTATTATTCTGATTGTGTTTCCACAATACTCAAATTGTTTCTTTCTGGCTGCTTGCAGTATTTTCTCCTTGAACTGGGAGCTCTGGAATTTGGCGACAACATTCCTAGGAGTTTTCTTTTGGGGATCTTTTTCAGGAGGCAATCGGTGGATTCTTTCAATTTCTATTTTACCCTCTGGCTCTAGAATATCAGGGAAGTTCTCCTTGATAATTTCTTGAAAGATGATATCAAGGCTCCTTTTTTGATCATGGCTTTCAGGTAGTCCAATAATTTTCAAATTATCTCTCCTGGATCTATTTTCCTGGTCAGTAGTTTTTCCAATAAGATATTTCACATTGTCTTCCACTTTTTCATTCCTTTGGTTCTGTTTTATAATATCTTGATTTCTCATCAAGTCACTAGCTTCCACTTCCTTCAATCTAATTCTTAAGGTAGTATTTTCTTCAGTGGTCTTTTGGACCTCCTTTTCCATTTGGCTAATTCTGCCTTTCAAGGCATTCTTCTCTTCATTGGCTTTTTGGAGCTCTTTTGACATTTGAGTTAGTTTATTTTTTAAGGTGTTGTTTTGTTCAGTATTTTTTTGGGTCTCCTTTAGCAAGTCGTTGACTTGTTTTTCATGGTTTTCTTGCATCCTTCTCATATCTCTTCCCAATTTTTCCTCTACTTCTCTAACTTGCCTTTCCAAATCCTTTTTGAGCTCTTCCATGGACTGAGACCAGTTCATATTTTCCTTGGAGGCTTTTGATGTAGGCTCTTTGACTTTGTTGACTTCTTCTGGCTGTATGTTTTGGTCTTCTTTGTCACCAAAGAAAGATTCCAAAGTCTCAGACTGAATCTGGGTCCATTTTTGCTGCCTGGCCATGTTCCCAGCCAACTTACTTGACCCTCGAGTTTTTCGTTGGGGTATGACTGCTTGTAGAGTAAAGAGTACTTTGTTCAAAGCTTGAGGGGGTGCACTGTTGTTTTCAGAGCTATTTCTATATAGCCAGCTCTGCCACACCAGTGCTCTTCCTCCCCCAAGAACCACCAACCTGGACCTGACTCAGATCTTAAGCAGGCTCTGCACTCCTGCTCTGATCCGCCACTTAATTCTTCCCACCAGGTGGACCTGGGGCCGGAAACAACTGTACCTGTAGTTCTGTAGCTGCACCACCTCCACTGCCCCCCAGGGCAGTGGCCGAACCGCAAATTCCTTTCACTCTGTCCTCTTGCAGCTTTTCCCACTAACCTTCTGTGTTGTCTTTGATGTTTGTGGGTTGAGAAGTCAGGTAACTGCCACAGCTCAGTGATTCAGGGCACTAGGGCCTGTTCTACCCGGCTCCTGGTCTGGTTGGTCCTGCTGCTGCCCACACTAGGCTCCGCTCCCCTCCACTCCCAGCTCTGTGTGTGATAGACCTCACCCAGAGACCATCCAGGTTGTCCTGGGATGCATCCCTGATTCCCTCTGCTATTTTGTGGGTTCTGCAGTTCTAGAATTCGTTCAGAGTCATTTTTATAGGTTTTTGGAGGAAACTGTCAGAGAACTCACACAAGTCCCTGCTTTCCAGCCGCCATCTTGGCTCTGCCCCCTAGTTCCCTTATCTTTAAAACAAGAAGGTTGAAGTAGATGAATGCTAAGGTGCCATTATGTTCATCTTCATAATAGTACTACTGACTCAACTTCCCCACCACTTCCCTCTTCCCTGCCCCAGAGACCTTGTGTGATTCTCCCCTAGCCAGCAAAAGGATGGAGATGATCTATCCCTTTTATGCCTGTCACTGTAATGTTCACTTTTCAAATCTCCCAGTCTCACATAATTTTATACCTTTTCATTTCTCCATTCACAATACTAGGAAATGGAGCCAACACTGTTCACTTCAATAAGGAGAAAGCAGTAATTCTGTATGTCTACCCTTTTTTTACTCATCCACGCTAGAAACTTAAAAGAGACAGGTTTTCATAGGAAGGGAAGAAAGAACCCAGAAGACAAACCCCTTGTGAGTGATTCACTGATGTAACCTTTTGGGCCCAACTGGCAACAATTTTCTGAATGACCATTAAAGACACTGTTGAGCTACCGTGCAGAGAGTGTGTATAGGGAGTTGTGTCAAAGGATTGACCCTAAAACCTAGCAGCAGGGTTTTTTAACTTTAGCATAGGATTTGATTTTTAATGTATTAAGAATATTGAGGAGCAACTTTGATTGGGGAACACTATGGGTGATGTGTCTAATTGTGTTAAGTGCATAAATCTCTCTCCATCTAAACTGTAAGCTGCTTGGTCTTACCCACCATCCCTAGTCCAGTATTTTGGACTATTAAGTACTCAATATATTTTTAAGGTTCTCCAAATATTCTCCTTTGGAGATGACATTGTGCCAACAATATCATAGGGCTTTCTCAGTGCGATTTCATAGACATTTTTGAAAGAAATTAACACACGCAAAAAAAAATGAAGAAAGAACAAATGTTGTCCTAATGAAGGCATGTAGTTAGATGGGCAACCCTATTGGATTAGTTTATCGGTACCTATATCTAACGAAGTCACTGTATGCAGATGGGCAACAGACTAGTACAACAGTTGAATGGGGCGAGTAAGGTGGCACAGTGGATAGAATGCTGGGCCTGGAGTCAAGAAGACTCATCTTCCTAAGTTCAAATCTGGCCTCAGACACCTAGTAGTTGTGTGACCATGGGCAAGTCACTTAACCCTGTTTTTCTCAGTTTTCTCATCTGTAAAATGAGCTGGAGAAGGAATTGGAAACCACTTTAGTATCTTTGCCAAGAAAACCCCAAATAAGACCACAAAGAGTTGGATACGACTGAACCCACAACTGAATGAGAGAAGAGTGAAATATATTGCATATGGGTAACTGCATAGCACTTTCAAGTTGCTACCTGCTGCTAAAACTTATCTTTTTAATACCAGTACAATATTCTTCTGGTGATAACGCATTATGTTGTAAGCTCCTGAAGGGCAGGAGCTCTTGCCTCTTTTTGTGTCTCCAGCACTTGGAACAGCACCTGGTACATAGTGCTTAATAACTGTTTATTGACCAATGCTTACAACTGTGAATGAGAGAATGTCATCATCTCCCAAGAATATGTCAATGACACAAAAGGGATGGTGGGGGGAGACTCATAGGAAGTGGGAGTAGCCTGAAGCATATGATCTATGATGACTTGTGTACAGGAATTAGAATAAAAGACATTATCAAGGATATAGATAATGATATGTGTATGTGTGTGTACATATATGTATGTATACATGTACATTTATGTCAGAATTCATCACATAAGAATATTGCACATATATATGACTAGAAATTGACATATTGTGAGATCAAGTTATAGACAGCCTGAATGTTGCATGAGCATACATGAAATATTAGAGCTTCTGCATGATGGGCATGGCATCTATAGAGAATTTATGAAGGATATAGACAAAAAATCGTGGATGATGAGAAGGAACACCTGGTGGTGATCTAATGGTGGAGGAAGGAGTATCCACATTGATGAGATCCCAGAACATTAAAGTATCAGTGAACTATTAAGGACTAACTATATTCTAGACATCACGAGGAAGGTAAGAGAGGGGTCATACATGACAGCTGAGTGATGAGTCATCTGTGTAAAGCTTCTCCAGAACGTGGAGAATGAAGGTGGGATCTCACAGCTGTAGGGTTTCTAAGAGCTCAGTTGCTTCTTTTCACAGTGTAGATGGCTGTCTTTGGGATGTGATTTGAGGAACAAAAGAGAAGCACCCACTGTCCTCTGATGCTACTTTGATTGGCCCTTTGGCTTAAGAGTTCCATAGAATCTGGACTCCTCCTTTAAAACGCAAACACCTGTGGGAGGGGGAGCAGTCAAATTGTATGTAACAAATATAAAAAGTTAGAAAAAGAAGGAACCCTAAAGTGTATCATACTATTTTCCTTTCTAATAGGAAGGGCATGGCCAGCCTTGAAACCCTATCAGCCTACAGTTAACAGCAGAAAGGAAGGCACATCAAGGGCTATTATAGATAAACTATCTTCCTCATGCTTCAAGAGTGTGCTGAGGATTTGATATTCAGGACCCCTGAGTACCGAGCTGGGTAAATTGTATCTCATAATGGTCAGAGATTAATGTTTCTATGTACCCTTTGGGTGGTTAAAAAGAATGAATTCCCAAGTGGACATTCTATCCTTTGCCTGTTTTCTGGTGGCTCTTGCCTACTCTGACTAATGTTGGGAGTCTGTAGGCATAACACAAAGATATCATCTATAGAAGTGTTCTCAGGATAGCATAGCACATGATTTTGGACAGATCCTTTCCACTAATGGCCTCATTCATTAGGTGTCCATTTTGAGGACAAAGAAAAAATAGCCTATTTACTCTATAAGACTATACCCCTTTTCTCTTTGATTCTTCTCTGCTTTTATCCCTATTTTTACTTCCTTTTATCCCTTCCTCTGATGTTCCTTATTCCCATTCTCTTACTACCTCCCCCCCATTTCTCTGTTTTTCTATCAGTCTCTCTCTCTCTCTCTCCCTCCCTCCCTCCCTTCTTCTTTCTCTCCCTCTTTTCCTCTCTACCTCTCTTCCCTCTCTTATTATCTTCTTGTTCTTCTCCCACCCATCTTCTAAACCCTGAAAATAGACATTAATGAAGAATACTATAACTCTCTTTATTCTGAAGGACAACTTAGAAGCACCTTCCAGTCCTCACTCCACCAAACTAAAAACCCTGATTACCCCGTTTCTACTGCAGACCTGTATGATTATGCAAGGCAACGTCTTCAAATAATGCCTGTCAGCATGATTCCTTTCTCCCTTCCCTCCTATCTCCTTCCATATTAGAGCATTTTTAAAGCCTTCCTCAATAACTTTCTATTATTCCAGACTGATAGACAAATAAATTCTTCTTAAATTTCATTAGATATAATATATCTTTGGCCAAAAACTCATTATCTTAAATCATGATCCAAGAAAAAAATAAGGATAAACCTTTGCCCTCCCCCAAAAAAGAAAGACAAAAAACTATTTTCATTTTTAAATATTTCCCCTTGATCCATTATTTTCATCCTAAAACTGGCCATATTTCCAGTTTTATAAAGGAAGAAGCATGGGGAATGCATAGAGGGAGCATTGATCTATAGTCAGCAAACCTTGGTTAAAATCCTGCCTCTGATGTTTAGGAGCTAACAAAACCCTGGGCAAATCACTAAGCCTTTCTTAGTCTTCATTTCCTGACCTGTAAAATGAAAGGATTGGTCTAGATGATATCTAAAGTGCCTTCTAGTGAAGAAGCAGCTAAATGGTATAGTGGATACATTGGCCCTCTAGTCCAGAAAACCTGAGTTCAAATCCAGCCTCAGACACGTGCTAGCTGTGTGACCCTGGTCAAGTCACTTATACTCTATTTGCATAATCTTTCCCATTTATAAAATGAGATTAATAATAGCATCTGCCTCACAGAATTGTTGTGAGTTAAAATGAGGGAACTTTGGTAAAGCCCTTTTAGAGCCTTCCAATGATTCATTTCTAAATTATCTTTCTTTGATCTGTTTTCCAGGTCAGCTGTTTTTGTATTTGATACCTCATGCTTTATTCTATTTTTTCAGTCTTCTGACTGTTTAATATTTGTTGTTTCATTGATTCATTAGCTTTTATTCGGTCCATTCTGATTTTCAAGAAGTCTATTTATTAGACAAGATTTTGTGCCACTTGTGCCAACCCTCTTTCTAATGTTTTCTTCCATATCTATCATTTCTTTTCTAATTTTTCCCATAGCATTCTCATTTCATTTATAAAAAATGATTTTTCAGTCTTTTAAAAATCTTCACAAATTCTAGTAGAATTTTTGCCCTAAGCTGTGTTTTTTTTGAGGTTTTGCTTATAAATGTTTTACAATTATTCTCTTTCTGAGTTTGTCTTGAGTGTCTCTGTCACCATAATAGCCCTTTTTTGTGCTATTCTTTGCCCATTCTTTTGGTTTTACTTCTTCACTTTGAACTTTGCATTAGAGCCAGATTCTATGTGAATCTACAGTGAATGTGAGTTATTCCAGAATCCCAGGGACATCTCAGTAAGGGAACCCATATCCTTTCAGTTTGCCCAGAGTAGCTGATCCAGGGTGAAGCCTGAGCATTGACTTCTTGGTCTGCACTCTACAAGTTCCTGACTGGGCTTTGGGTCTGAACAACATAACTATGTGATTGTCCCTAGTTAAAACTCCATTAGACTGCTTCTGGACTTAACTACTGTCAGCCAACTTGAAAGATCCACTGGGGTTCAGTAACAGAACTATAGATTCTTCCTTTTTACTGGGATTCCTACCCCAGTTATCGTGGGGCAGGCTTCAGGGTGGGATCAGGGCTGTATGTAAGACCCAGCTTTGCTCCCAGAGTCAGTCACACAATTATTGTTTTCTTCTGTACTCACTTCTCACTCAGTATGCAGCCTAGGTCTCTATACCTACCACCATACCTAGTTTCAGGTGGACCCTTCAGTCTGCACTGGATCTATGACCAGAAATAGATAGTGAGCAACATTGCTACTAGTTGGGATTTGTTCCTGCTCCCTGTACAACACCGAACCCTTTTGCATTGAATCTGGGACCTCTTATTGCCTGGGTGAAAAATTGTAGGCAGGCCCTCAGGTTCAGTGTCCATGATCAAAGGCTCCACACAGCACACTCCATCCCCGGTGTCCACAGACACCTCTGTCTCCTTATGCTACCCTGAGCTGGAAAAATGAATAATTGTCATTTTCTTTCTTGGATCACCTGATCAGGACTTGGTTTGGTGCATTTTTTCTACTCTGTCATCCTGACTGGTCTCCTGAAATAACTTTTTAGTAGTTAAAGCTATTCCAAAGTGTACTGGGCTCTTTTAAGAAGGAGCAAGTTTCCCAGAGGTCTTTCGTCAGAGACTCGGTGATGATTTGTCAAGGAAAATGCTAGATATTTTCTTTTGCAACATGACTAATATGGAAATGTGTTTTATATGAGTTCAATGTTAAAAATAAAGTATATTTTAAAAGAAGGAAGGAAGGAAGGAAGAAAATTCTAGGCAGGTTTCATGTTTAGGATAGAAGTTAGACTAAATAGCCTCCGAGATAACTTTCAGTTCTAGATACTGATTCTCCAACTCCCACTCAGGGCCCTCTCTCTTTGACCCTCTTTTTGTGTGTAGCTTGACTCTTTTTTTCCCTTCAGGTGAAAAGTCTTAGACTTTACTTTTCAAAATATTTTTAACATTCATTTTTTAAATTTTTGAGTTCCAAATTCTTTCCCTGTCCTCTCCCTTACCCATTAAGAAGGCAAGCAATATAATAACTATTATACATTTAAAGTCATGCAAAACATGTTTTAGCTTTACTCTTAATAGCTGTTTTCAAACTGTTACTCTCCATGCATCTGTTCCCTGAGGATGAATTGCATGACTGCTATATGCCTGGCACTTTGTATAAGGCACTAGGGGAGGTATGAAGAATTGGTTACCAGTTCAAGCTAGAAGATAAACAAACCAAAATTTCAAAGCCTACTTAGAAGTTTCTGTTCCTCAGATTTACTTGGTAATTATAGCTGCTTTGTGCCCTAGAATTATTGGGGTTCTATTACAAAGATGGTTTGGCAAATGAAGAGAACTCCAGAGAGCTCAGTCAGTAGCAGCACTGGCATAATCATAGGCTTGTGGCTTCAGGCTTCATTTGGGCTTTTCTTTTCTGGGAGGTAATATTGTATAATGGAAAGAACATTTGCTTCGAAGTCAGGGAATCATTCAATTAGGACTAGAAAGGACTTTATGATTGAGTCATCTCACTGAGTTCAACCCCTTCATTTTACTAAGGTGAAGCTGAGTGCAAGCCCAGACCTCTCTCTGTCTAATATACCATGCTATTTGTGTAATTCATACAAACCTGTGAAATAAGTAGTGTGAATAGGGAAAGCCATCTGCTGAGTAGGGGTGATTTCATTATTAGAGAGGTTAAGTGACTTTCCAGAGGACCTGGATTCAAATTCTGGCCTTCCTACTCCCTATTTTACTTTGTACAATTCACCTCACTTCCCTGACCCTGAGTTTCCTCATCTGTAAAAGGAGAAGTGTAGACAAGATCCATTCTACCTCTTAATCCTATGTTTCTCTGAACAGGACATGTTACTCCATATTCTCTTTTATATGAACTTTGTACCAGAGAGATTCAAATTGAAGGAAGGCTTTATTGAGAAGGTAGCATTTGAGCTGGGTCTTGATGAAAGAAAAGATGGAAATGTTGGGGGAAGTATTTCCTAGGCATGATGGATAATGTGTGTAAATGATTGGAGACAAAAGAGTATATTACAACATAAGAGAAAGGTGAGTTCAGTTTAACTGGAAAATAGAGCTCATGACGGTGATTAGATGAAATACATTTCCAAAGTTCAAGTGGAGCCAAAATGTGGAGGACCTTAAATTCCAGGTTAAGGAATTTGTATTTTTTTTTCCTAAAGACAATAGACACATTCATACTTAATGTAATAGAAGAGTAGGGAGAACCAGCTACAGAGATTAAGACTTATTGGTCATAGAGATTGCAGGAGAACCAGGAAAGAGCAATGACATGGAAGCCAAAGGAAGAAACTATCATCAAGAAGAGGAGGGGTCAAAGGTTATGAAAATTCACAGAAAAAGGAAATGAAGAAAAGTCATTGGACTTAGCCTTAGAGAGAACAATATCAATAGACAGTGGGAATGAAAACCTGATTGCAGATAGTTGAGGGCTTATTGGGGAAGAAGAACAAGAGCAAAAAGAACAACAAAAACAAGAAGAGCAAGAAGAAGTTATATTGTGCTTTAAAGTTTACAAAGCTTTTTATGTAATCTCATTTGATCTTTAAAATAACTCTACAAGGCAGGTGCTGTCCATTTCATGTAGCTATTGAAATATATTGAGGAGTAAAGTAATTTCTCCATGGTTACATAGACAATAGGTGTCAAAAGTAGGATTTGAATCCAGGCCTTTCTATTTCAAAGCCCAGGCCTCTATCTACTATACCATACTATCTGTGTAATGTACAACAAACTTGTAAAGTAGATGATACAAGTAGGGAAGGTCATCTGAAGCTCATTGGGAGTAGAGATACTTTAATTCTTTATGCTTTGGACTTCTTACCCCTAGGACCTAGTTTAGTACCTGGAACATCTTAGGAAATGAATGAATATTTGTTGATTGATTGGGAGCTTAGAGAAAGGTTGGAAGTCATTGTGTGGTATGTGATAGGGAGTCAATAAAAGAAACTTTTAATGCAATGCAGTAGTAAGAGCCCAGTTTAGGTAAGATGACATAAATTTCTTTTGGGTTTTTGTAAAATGATTTCACAATTTTCTCCAAAAGCTCTTGAGGTGGTGGCACCACAAAAGGCTCAAGGAAGGCAGATATTAGAGGTTACCCAAAGTAAGAAGTTAGATGCATAAGGAGAGCCCAGAGAGCTAAGGAGATGGGGAATTCCAGAAGGAAAGTGAGTAGTCCTGTCAAGACCATAAAGGATTCCGGGACAGATTTAGAACTTGAAAAGGGACCTGACATATCATCTACTCCAACTTTCTCATTTCATAGATGAAGAAATTGTGGCCCTAAGAGGTCAATTGATTTGCCCAAAGTCACACGATAGTAAGTGACAGAGACAGGACTCCCAACCAAGCATTTTTCCCAGTGAACCATACTTAGTACCATTATACCAAGTCAGAAAAGGAAAGATTCACGATGGGAATGGGCAGGCATCAAAGGATCTGCTATAACTGGACATAAGACCTAACTGCTCACCCTTAAACACACACACATACACACCACACACACACACATGCACGCACGCTCACGCACGCACTCATAATAAAGACAAACACATTACTGATATTTGAAAAACAGGGAATGTTGAACATGGTTGTGAGTGCCTAGTGAGGCTGAAACTGGTAGATTCCTTGAGCTCCAAAGTTCTGTGCTTCGGTCAAGTTAGGCCAATTGGATATCACCACTAAGATTAGCCTTAAACTGATGAGCCCTTGGGAGTACAGGGCCTCCAGGTGAATCAGTCCTGTCTGGAAAATGCGCTGGTCAAAGCTCCTATGCCAATAAGAGTAGAATCTGAGCCTGTAAGTAATCCCTGCATTCTGTACTTCCCACCTAAGCAAGATAGGAAGATCCATTTAAAAAAAGATATCTAGCAAATACATACCAAAGACTAAAAATAAAGTATACAATTGCATGCACACAAAGTATTTTCTTCACCATAATCCTGTTAGCTAAAGAAATGTATATATATATATATATATATATATATATTTGTGTATGTATGTATGTATGTATGTATGTATATTATTCCCATTATACAAATGAAGAAACAGTCTCAGAAAGGTGACTTGTCAAAAGGCACCCAGCTAGTAAGTAATAGAAATAAGACCTAACTCAGGTCCTCAGACCCCAAGTTCAGTATCCATTCCCCCACATTATACTGACTTTCCTCATTTATGAAAATTTTAACTTAATACAAATATGAAAACTTGCCAAAATAGCTTCTTTTTTTCTTTTTTTTTAAATTTATTTAATATATTTAGTTTTCAGCATTGATTTTCACAAAAGTTTGAATTACAAATTTTTTCCCCGTTTCTACCCTTCCCCCACTCCAAGATGGCATATATTCTGGTTGCCCCGTTCCCCAGTCAGTCATCCCATCTGTCACCCCACTCCCTTCCCATCCGCCTTTCCCTTCTTCTCTTGTGAGGCAAGATAAATTTCTATGCCGCATTACCTGTGTATCTTATTTCCTAGTTGCATGAAAAAACTTTTTTTGTTCTTGTTCTTTTTGAACATCTGTTTTTAAAACTTTGAGTTCCCAATTCTCTCCCCTCTTCCCTCTCCACCCATCCTCCCTAAGAAGGCAAGCAATTCAACATAGGCCACATGCGTATCATTATGTGAAATCCTTCCACAATACTCATGTTGTGAAAGATTAACTATATTTTTCTCCTTCCTAACCTATCCCTCTTTATTGAATTTTGTCCCTTGACCCTGTCCCTTTGTTTGTTTTTGATTACCTCCTCCCCCTGTCTGCCCTCCCTTCTATCATCCCCCCTTTTTTATCTTCTTCCTCCTTCTTTCCTGTGGGGTAAGATACCCAATTGAGTGTGTGTGGTATTCCCTCCTCAGGTCAAATCCAATGACAGCAAGATTTACTCATTCCCCCTCACCAGCCCCCGCTTCCCTTCCTACAGAACCACTTTTTCTTGCCACTTTTATTCGAGATAATTTACCCCATTCTATTTCTCCTTTTCTCCCTCTCTCAATATATTCCTCTCTTATCCCTTAAATTGATTTTATTTTTTTAGACGTCATCCCTTCATATTCAACCTACCCTGTGCCCTTTGTGTGTATATATATATATGTATATATATAAATATATATGTATGTATATAAATATATATGTATATATAAATATATGTATATATAAATATATATGTATATATAAATATATATGTATATATATACACCTACATATATACACATATATACATACATAGACACACATGTATATATATATATATGTATACACATATATATGCATATTCCTTTCAGCTGCTATGATATTGAGGTCTCATGAATCATACACATCATCTTTCTATGTAGGAATGTAAACAAAACAGTTCCACTTTAGTTAAGTCCCTTGTGATTTCTCTTTCTTGTTTACCTTTTCATGCTTCTCTTGATTCTTGTGTTTGAAAGTCAAATTTTCTATTCAGCTCTGGTCTTTTCACTGAGAAAGCATGAAAGTCCTCTATTTTATTGAAAATCCATATTTTGCCTTGGTGCATGATACTCAGGTTTGCTGGGTAGGTGATTCTTGGTTTTAATCCTAGCTCCATTGACCTCCGGAATATCATATTCCAAGCCCTTTGGTTCCTTAATGTGGAAGCTGCCAGATCCTGTGTTATCATGATTATTTTTCCACAATATTCATATTGTTTCTTTCTGTCTGCTTGCAGTATTTTCTCCTTGACCTGGGAGCTCTGGAATTTGGCGACAATATTCCTAGGAGATTTCTTTTTGGGATCTATTTGAGGAGGTGATCTGTGGATTCTTTCAATTTCTATTTTACCCTCTGGCTCTAGAATATCAGGGCAATTCTCCTTGATAATTTCTTGAAAGATGATATCTAGGCTCTTTTTTTGATCATGGCTTTCAGGTAGTCCAATAATTTTTAAATTGTCTCTCCTGGATCCATTTTCTAGGTCAGTGGTTTTTCCAATGAGATATTTGATGTTGTCTTCTATTTTTTTCATTCCTTTGGTTCTGTTTTATAATATCTTTATTTCTCAGAAGGTCACTAGCTTCCACTTGATCCAATCTCATTTTTAAGGTCGTATTTTCTTCAGTGGTCTTTTGGACCTCCTTTTCCATTTGGCTAATTCTGCCTTTCAAGGCATTCTTCTCCTCATTGGCTTTTTGGAGCTCTTTTGACATTTGAGTTAGTCTATTTTTTAAAGTGTTGTTTTTTTCAATATTTTTTTCAGTATTTCTTTGGGTCTCCTTTAGCAAGTCATTGACTTGTTTCTCATGGTTTTCTTGCATCATTCTCATTTCTCTTCCCAATTTTTCCTCTACTTCTCTAACTTGCTTTTCCAACTCTTTTTTGAGCTCTTCCATGGCCTGAGACCAGTTCATGTTTTTCTTGGAGGCTTTTGGTGTAGGCTCTTGCACTTTGTTGACTTCTTCAGGGCATATGTTTTGGTCTTCTTTGTCACCAAAGAAGGATTTCAAAGTCTGAGACTGAATCTGGGTGTGTTTTTGCTGCCTGGCAATGTTCCCAGCCAACTTACTTGACCCTTGAGTTTTTTGTCGGGGTGTGACTGCTTATAGAGCAAAGGGTACTTAGTTCCAAGCTTGAGTGGATGTGCCATTGATTTCAGAGCTACTTCTAAACAGCCAGCTCTGCCACACCAGCACTCCTCCTTCCTCAAGAACCACCAACCCTGACCTGATGCAAATCTTAAGCAGGCTCTGCACTCCTGCTCTGATCCGCCACTTAATTCCTCCCACCACGTGGGCCTGGGGCCGGAAGTAACTGCAGCTGTAGTTCTATAGCTGCACCTCCCTCACTGCCCCTGGGGCAGTGACCGAACTCTGTCCCCTGCAGCTTTTCCCACTAAGCTTTTCTGTTGTCTTTGGTGTTTGTGGGTTGAGAAGTCTGGTAACTGCCACAGCTCACTGATTCAGGGTGCTAGGGCCTGTCCTGCCCAGCTTCTGGTCTGGTTGGTCCTGCCGCCTCCCACACTGAGCTCTGCTCCCCTCCACTCCCTGCGCGATAGACCTCACCCAGTGACCATCCAGGCTGTCCTGGGCTAGATCCCCGCTTCCCTCTGCTATTTTGTGGGTTCTGCAGTTCTAGAATTTGTTCAGAGCCATTTTTTATAGGTTTTTGGAGGGACGTGGTGGGGAGTTCACGCAAGTCCCTGCTTTCCAGCCACCATGTTGGCTCCACCCCCGGAAGTTGCCAAAATAGCTTCTATGGATTAGGGAAATCCTCTTTTTAATATTAAACCCTGAAAATATAGTGATATGCACACTATTATATCATACTGAGATCCAACTTTTGGGTATTCAAGTATTTCTAGGCCATTACTATTTCATAGCTTTCATTGCAGCCTAGACAGACAGCCACCACAACCATTTCAATAAAAAGAGCCAGAGCTGTGACCTTCAGTCTACTCTCCAGTCTGTCCTCAAAAGGGGGAGAAATGGAGAAAAGGAAGGGAGAGGAGGGGGAAAGAAAGAGACAGACAGAGATAGAGAACACAGAGGCACAGAGAGAGATAGAGAGGCACTACATACAGTAGATAAATTAATCAATTATAATTAGTTAACAAGCATTAATTAATAAATTAATAAGTTTAATCAGCATATTAAGAATCTTATTAAGCATTTGTTAAATACTTATTATATCCCAAGTACCCTTCTAAGTATTGGAGATATAACTACGAAGTATGAGATAACTCCTACCCTCAAGGAGCTTATGCTATACCAGGGGAGAAAACATGTGTGTATGTATGCATATTAAAATGTTTGTGAAACTGAATGGAACAATATAAGCCACAAGTGAAAAGACATAAGGCATAAGTAAAGAAGCAAGACTGGAGTGAGTCTGAAACGATAGATAATAATTGCCCACATTTACATGGAACTTAAAAGTTATTTTCTACATGATTCTTTGAGTGCAAGGATTATCTTCAATTTAAAGATGGGGAAACTGAGTTATAGAAAGATGATGTGGTTTACATATGGTCACACAGCTAAGAAGTGTGATATCCCAGGACCAAACCCAGGTGGTTTGACTCCAAACAGCATTCTTTCCCCTATACCACAAAGACTGAAAGAATGAGGTATCCATGATAATTAGAGTGATACTGAAGAGATAAAGTAGATTTGAGATGGCAAATGACAGGAAGGGGAGAGAATTAGACATGCAGAGTGAGAAATCCATATAGGATAGAGTGATGTGAAAATGAAACTGTAGATTAGGGAATTATAAAATAAAAGTAACTCCAAAACTGTTCACATCATCTTTTTTTTTTCCAGCTAGTTCCTTCTTATTTTTCTGTCCCTCTCCAAGGTCATCATTCTCCTAGTTTTGAATCAGGTTCAAAATCTCAGTCATCTTTGACTCTTCCTTTTTTTTCATGTATCATGAATCACCAAGTCTTATACAACCTTCTTCCACAATCTTGTTCATCTGTCCTTTTGTATTATAACTGCTACTGCTCCAACTCTGGCCCTTACCCTTTCATACCTTGACTATTGCAATAATGGTTTGTTTGTTGCTGTTTTGGTTTTTGAGGCAATCAGAGTTAAGTGACTTGCCCAGGGTTACACAGCTAATAAGTGTCTGAGGCTGCATTTGAACTCAGGTCCTCTTGACTTCAGGACTGGTGCTCTCTATGCTGTGCCACTTAGCTGCCCCTACAACGGTGTTTTAACTGAATTCCCTGCATCCTCCCCCTTCAATCTTTCCTACACACTAATTCCAAAATAATCTTTCTAAAAGATGTCGCTGTCGTCATTGTCCCTCCCTTGCCCACTGCTAAAGAAAATGAAATGGGAGCAACACTGTTCTTTGTATCTCAAGGCCTCTTAGAGTGTAAATGACCATAGGACTTCATTTCCTATACCGCTTGAGCTAGCAAGCCTTGTACTTTCACAGGATGAGGACTCTAGTGGGGAATGCTTTTCAGGGAGGGGGCTTAAAAAACATGGCTGCTGGAGTCATATGGGTGGCATGAACAAGGAAAAAGAAGAAAAGAGACCTGGAAGTCGCATAGCTTAAACGAACCTGGCAATGGTATGGCCATGGTGTTTCCAAAACCAGGAATCACAGTGGGCCCTGATGACTCCAGAACTGGAGTGAGATGTTTCGTCCCCTTTCCAGACTGTCCTAAGATGCTCCTACAAAGAACTCCAGGAAGCAAATGGCACCACATCCAAAGCATTTACCACTGGGGCAGGAGTTCTGCAGCCACTGGAACCCTCTTCGTTATACTGAGGAATCAAAGCTGTTAAAGAAGAAACAGATTATAACTCTTCTGAATATTCAGGACATTGCACCTTTTGTGTATAGATGCTAAGTATGGGTTTACTATTTGATTTTCCTTCTCTTTTGTTTTTTTCATGTTTTAATTAAATGCTTTTGCTTTTGGAATTATGTGTCTATTACATCATCTGGCAACAGGGAATTGATGGTTGGCGGCTTGGTACATGAGCTGCTGAAATGATTATTTAAAAATAATCATTTTGTACCTAAGACAATTCAAGAGATTCAAGAATCACAATATGGGGAAGATGAACTCGACTATATGTCCATCTTCCTTCTTTCATCCAGAATTCCTGGGCTCCTTTTTGACATCGCCAAATAGAGGTCCAGATAAGGATTCTCTTTTGCTGTGGCTCCAGTTTTGCTGTTGCTTCCTTCTCCTACACAGAGGGGCAAAAGCCAATAGTCAGATCTTACCAACTGGTGCAGAGACCCTACATAGAAGGGCTGGAGGACTTGGCTCTTCAAGGCCTTTCTGCTGAAAGATTATTACTTCTCTCATTTCCAGTATTTCATTTCTTTCCAAGGTTCTAACCTTATACAATCCTACCTTCCCTTGCTGGTATTAACAATCAATGCACCTTCCTAATTCACATGGTTTTCCTTTCCTGAAGCTGCCATCATCTCCCTATGGACTCTCTACAATGTTTATGGTCTTTCCCAAATCCAAAGTTCTATCATTCTATTAATTAATGAGGGAGCAATGAAAGATAAATTATGTGGTAAATACTATGAGTACTAAAGGAATTCAGAGAAGGGGGAGAACAGTGTGATCAGCAGTTGTAATAATATCTCACATTTTTACAGCACTTTAAGGTTTCTAAAGCACTTTGCTCACAACAACCCCGTGACATATGTAGGACAGCTTCTATTTAGTATCACAGCTAGAAATGGTTATAAAGTTGTAGGATTATAGGATCACAGCTCCATAAAGCTGTAGGGGACCTGAAGGACCATCTAGTCCAATCTCATTTTACAGATGAAAAAACTGAGGTCTGGAAAGATTGATTGACTTTCCCAAGGTGATACAGGTAGAGATTCAAACCCAGGTCCTCTGACTTGAGCCAGAGCTCAGTCCATTTTACCATGTACAGATATACCTCAGAGATATTTCAGGGTCAGTTCCAGACTATCATAATAAAGCAAATAATGGAATAAAGCATGTCACAATTTTTTTGGTTTCCCAGTGCATATAAAAGTTATGCTTAGACTATGCTATAGTCTATTAAGTGTGCAATAGTATTATGTCTAAAAATATACATATCTTAATTTAAAAATACTTTATTGCTAAAAAATGCTAACTAGGGGGAGGAGCCAAGATGGCCACATGAAGGCAGTGTCTTACCAGAGCTCTCTCACAAGGGTCTGTCAGATTCCTATAAAAAAGTGAATTTGAGCAGATCTGAGAGAGTCAGCCCCCTGAAAGAGATCCCAAACTGAAAACACCAAGAAATATTATAGCCAAATTTCAGAGCTATAAACTCAAGGAGAAAATACTGCAAGCAGCCAAAAAGAAGCAATTCAAATATCGTGGAAGTACAGTCAGGATCACGCAGGATCTCTCAGCTTCCACATTAAAAGACAGGAGAAATTGGAATATGATATTCCGAAGGGCAAAGGAGCTGGGACTACAACCAAGGATCAACTACCCAGCAAAACTAAGCATAATTTTCCAGGCAAGGCGATGGACATTCAATGAAATAGGGGAATTCCAGACCTTCCTGATGAAAAGGCCAGAACTCAATGGAAAATTTGATCTCCAAATACAAAACTCAAGAGAGATATAAAAAGGTAAACATGGGGAAAAACCCCACAAACCTCATTAACCAATAAGGGCAGGTTGTTTACATCTTTATATGGGATTATATCATCTTATGTATGTTTTGTATATATATATATATATATATATATATATATATATATATATACATACATACATATATAAGTCATTCTTGTGAATGGTACAGCTATTATGACAAATGAAAGGGATATACATAGGTTGTGAATGCCTGTATAAATTAACTGATGTAAAGATATAAAATATAAGTAAGAGATATAAAGGGAGGGCTATGAGGGGAGCGGTAAGGAGGTAGTAGAAAAGGGTAAATTACACCAAATGAAGTGGCACAAAAACATATTATAGTAGAGGGAAAGAAGGGAGGGAGAAGAGCAGTATTTGAGCTTTACTGTCATCTGATCTAGTTCAAGAAGGGAATAACATACTCTGATAAGTTTAGAAATCTAACTTGTCCTACGGGAAGTGGGAGGGTAAGGGGGGAAAAAGGGAGGGGGGTAGTCAGAAGGGAGAGGAGAAGTAGCAAGTGGGTTACGGTAAGATAAGGGAGGGGAATAAAGAGGGAGGGTTAACTGAGGAAAGCGGCGGTCAAAAGCAAAACTCTGTTGAGGAGGAGAAGGGGAAAGGGAGAAATAAAAGCATAAACAGGGGGAATTAGGATGGAGAAAAAGACACAGATAGAAATCATAACCCTGAACATGCAGGGGATGAACATTCTCACAAAACAGAAGCAGATAGCAGAATGGATTAAAAATCATAATCCTACAATATGCTGTTTACAAGAAATGCATTTGAAACAGGGGGATACACATAGGGTAAAGGTAAAAGGCTGGAGTAAAATATATTGTGCCTCAGCTAAAGTAAAAAAAGCAGGTGTAGCAATCCTAATCTCAGACAAAGCAAAAGTAAAGATAGATTTAATTAAAAGAGATAAGGAAGGACATTATATCCTGCTAAAAGGCACCATAAACAATGAAGCAATATCATTGCTTAACATATATGCACCAAGTGGTAAGGCATACAGATTCTTAGAGGAGAGGTTAAGGGAGTTACAGGAAGAAATGGACAGCAAAACTATAATATTGGGAGACCTCAACCTCCCCTTTCTGAACTTGATAAATCTAACCTCAAAATAAATAAGAAAAAAGTTAAGGAGGTAAACAGAATTTTAGAAAAGGCACATATGATAGACCTCTGGAGAAAACTGAATGGGGATAAAAAGGAATATACTTTCTTCTCAAAAGTACATGGCACATACTCAAAAATTGATCATGTACTAGGGCATAAAAACCTCACAATCCAGTGCAGAAAAGCAGAAGTAGTCAATGCATCCTTTTCAGATCATGATGCAATAAGAATCATTTTTAATAAAGTACCATGGAAAAATAAGCTAAAAACTAATTGGAAACTAAATAATTTAATTCTAAAGAATGAGTGGGCCAAAGAACAAATCAGAGAAACAATTAATAATTTCATTCAAGAGAATGACAATAATGAAACAACATACCAAAACTTATGGGATGCAGCAAAAGCAGTTCTTAGGGGAAGTTTTATATCTCTAAATACCTACATGAATAAAATAGGGAAAGAGGAGATCAATGATCTGGGCATACAGCTGAAAAAGCTAGAAAAAGAGCAAATTGAAAACCCCCAATTAAATACCAAATTAGAAATACTGAAAATCAAAGGAGAGATTAATAAAATTGAAACCAAGAAAACTATTGAATTAATAAATAAAACAAAGAGCTGGTTTTATGAAAAAACCAATAAAATTGATAAACCTTTGGCCAATTTGATTTAAAAAAAGAAAGAAGAAAATCAAATTACCAGTATCAAAAATGAAAAGAGTGAGGTCACCTCTAATGAAGAGGAAATCAAAACAATAATTAGGAATTATTTTTCCCAACTGTATGCTCATAAATTTGACAACCTTAGAGATATGGATGAATATCTACAAAAACATAAATTGCCCAGGCTAACAGAGAAGGAAGTGAAATTTCTTAATAACCCCATATCAGAAAAAGAAATTGAGCATGCCATCAATGAACTCCCTAGGAAAAAATCCCCAGGGCCAGATGGTTTTACATGTGAATTCTATCAAACATTTAAAGAACAACTAATTCCAATACTTTGTAGACTATTTGGGAAAATAGGGGAAGAAGGAGTCCTACCAAATTCTTTTTATGAGACAAATATGGTACTAATACCCAAACCAGGTAGAGTTAAAACAGAGAAAGAAAATTATAGACCAATTTCTTTAATGAATATTGATGCAAAAATTTTAAATAAAATATTAGCAAAAAGATTGCAGCAACTCATTACGAGAATAATACACTATGACCAGGTAGGATTTATTCCAGGAATGCAAGGCTGGTTCAATATTAGGAAAACTATTAGCATAATTGACCATATCAACAACAAAACTAGCAGAAACCATATGATCATCTCAATAGACGCAGAAAAAGCCTTTGACAAAGTACAACACCCATTCCTATTAAAAACACTAGAAAGCATAGGAATAAGTGGAACCTTCCTCAAAATTATAAATAGCATCTACCTAAAACCATTGACAAGCATTATTTGTAATGGGGATAAACTAGATGCATTCCCAATAAGATCAGGGGTGAAACAAGGATGTCCATTATCACCCCTATTATTCAATTTGGTACTAGAAACATTAGCTGTAGCAATAAGAGAAGAAAAAGAAATTGAAGGAATTAGAATAGGAAAAGAAGAAACTAAATTATCACTTTTTGCAGATGATATGATGATTTTTCTAGAGAATCCTAGAGAATCAAGTAAAAACTACTTGAAATAATAAACAACTTTAGCAAAGTTGCAGGATATAAAATAAACCCACATAAATCCTCAGCATTCCTATACATTACTGACAAAGCCCAACAGCAAGAGATAAAAAGAGAAATTCCATTCAAAGTTACTGAAGGCACTATAAAATATTTGGGAGTCTATTTGCCAAGACAAACCCAGGGCCTATATGAACATAACTATGAAACACTTTTCATGTGAATAAAATCAGAACTAAATAAATGGAAAAATATCAGTTGCTCATGGTTAGGCCGAGCTAATATAATAAAAATGACAATTTTACCTAAATTAATCTATCTATTCAGTTCCATACCAATCAAACTACAAAAAAATTATTTTACTGAGCTGGACAAAATAATAACAAAATTCATTTGGAAAAACAAGAGGTCTAGAGTATCTAGGATATTAATGAAAAGACATGCTAGAGAAGGTGGCTTAGCCACACCAGATATTAAACTGTACCACACAGCAGCAGTCATCAAAACTGTCTGGTACTGGTTAAGAAACAGGGGCGTGGATCAGTGGAATAGGATAGGTACACAAGTAGGAGAAATCAACAAGTTTAGCAATCTACTCTTTGATAAACCCAAAGAGGCCAGCTTCTGGGCTAATAATTCACTATTTCACAAAAACTGTTGGGAAAATTGGAAAATGGTAGGGCAAAAACTGGGCATAGACCAATATCTTACACCATATACCAAAATAAAGTCAAAATGGGTTCGTGATTTAGGAGTAAAAGCTGACACTATAAGTAATTTGGGAAAGCAAGGAATAGTTTACTTATCAGATTTATGGAAAAGTAAAGAATTCATAACCCAACAAGAGATAGAGAGCATTACAAAATGCAAAATGGATAATTTTGATTATGTCAAATTGAAATGTTTTTGTACAAAAAAAGCCAATGCAACAAGAATTAGGAGGGAAGCAGAAAATTAGGAGAAACTCTTTGCAACTAGTATCTCTGATAAAGGCCTCATTTCTAAAATATACAGGGAACTGAGCCAAATATATAGGAATACAAGCCATTCCCCAATTGAGAAATGGTCAAAGGATATGAACAGGCAGTTTTCAGAGGAAGAAATTAAAGCTATCTATAGGCATATGAAAAAATGCTCTGGATCACTACTGATTAGAGAAATGCAAATCAAAACAACTTTTAGATACCACATCTCTCCTGTCAGACTGGCTAAAATAACAAAACAGGAAAATGATAAATGCTGGAAAGGATGTGGGGAAATTGGAACATTGTTGCATTGCTGGTGGAGTTGTGAGCTGATTCAGCCATTTCGGAGAGCAGTTTGGAACTATGCCCAAAGGGCTATAGATATGTTCATACCCTTTGACCCAGCAATACCACTTCTAGGGTTATATCCCAAAGAAATCACACAAGTGGGAAAAGGACCCATATGTACAAGGATATTTATAGCAGCTCTTTTTGTGGTAGCCAAGAATTGGAAATCAAAGGGGGATGCCCATCAATTGGGGAATGGCTGAACAAGCTGTGGCATATGAAGGTGATGGAATACTACTGTGCCATAAGAAATGGGGATGATCCAGACTTCGTAACAACCTGGAAAAACCTACACGACATAATGCTGAGTAAGCGGAGCAAAGCCAGGAGAACGTTGTGCACAGCCACAGATATATGGATTCCGTGAGGACCAACCCTGACATACTGCGCTCTTCTCAGCAACCTAAGGGGCAAGGACAACTCCAGGGGACTCACGATGGAGAATGCTATCTTCATCCAGAGAAAGAACTGTGAAGTTTGAATACAGATCGAGGCGCACTACATGCTCGCCTTTTTTGCTTCTCTTTTGTTTTTGTTTTTGGGTTGTTTTTTTTGGTTCTGTTTCTTCTTTCTCATGATTCAGTCCATTGGTCAAAATTCTTCTCCACAACTTGACTAGTGCATAAAATAATTCAATGCGAAGTTATACATGACAGTTATATGAGATTCCATGCCGTCTTGGGGAGGGAGGGGAGAAAATCTGGAACTCAAAACTATGTAGAACCGTGTGTGGTAAACTAAAAATAAATAAATAATTTTTTTTTAAAAATGCTAACTATCATCTGAGCCTTCAGCAAGTTATAACCTTTTTGCTGGTGGAGGTTCTTGCCTTGATGTTGATGGCTGCTGATTGATCAGGGTGGTGGCTGCTGAAAAAGTGGGTGGTTGTAGCAATTTCTTAAAATAAGACAACAATTAAATTCACTGGATCAATTGACTTCCTTTCACTCGAACACTTAAGTGGCCATTGTAAGGTTATTAATTGGCCTAATTTCAATATTGTTGTATATTAGGGAATTGGGAGGCCTGAAGAGAGGGAGAGAGACAGATGAACCGCCTGTTGGTAGAGCAGTCAGAACATATACAACATTTATTAAGTTCACTCCTACATAAGTTTGTGGCACCCCAAAACAGTTATAATAAAAACGTCAAAGATCACTGATCACTGATCACCATAACACATATAATGACACTGAAAAAGTTTGAAACATTGCAAGTATTACCAAAACATGACTCATAGACTGATGTGAGCGATGCTATTGGAAAAGTGGCGCCAATAGACTTGGTTGATACAGAGTTGCCACAAATCTTCAGTTTGTAAAAAACAACAAAAACACAATGTCTGCAAAGAACAATAAAATGAAGCCAATAAAATCAGGTATGCCGATATTTCATTCTCACTTCGCAAATGAGGAAACTAAGTCTGAGAGAAGTTAAATGACTTTGCCAGGGTCACAGAGCTTGTAAGTATCAGAGGCCAGGATATGAACTTAGGGTTCCTTATTTCGAATCCCATACTCTTTTCATTAGAGCAGTTGGGAAAGAACTCATAAAGGATATGAGATTTGAGCTGTCCCTCCGAACATGAGTAGGATTTAGACGAGAAGAGAGGAAGGAACATCAAGAGGTAGGTAATATCATGAGAAAACATTACAAGCAAAGGAGCAAAGCTGAGAATGAACATGTAATATTGAAGGTGAGGAGATAACAATTAGAAAATCCATCTGATTATAGTCAATTCAATTCAGCAGACCCTACTGTAGGTCAGGTGGTATGCTAAGAACTGGAGATAAAAGAACAAAAATGGAACAGTCCCAATATTCTATTGGCCTGATTGGTGAGAAGCAGTGAGGGAGCAAGCTGGATAAGTAGCAGTCACTGGCATCTACACTGGTCTGAGAGTCAGAGGACATGAACTGAAACCACACTTAAGACATAGGTAACCCTAGATGAATCACTTAATCCCTGAATGAGCTTCAGTTTCTTTTTATGTAAAAGGTAGATAACGAAACACGAATTAGCTAATATCCTTTGCTAGTACCCTTTGCGAACCTTAGAGAACGAGATACATGTGACCTATGACTAAAGCACAATGTCTTAAGTGCAAGTCCTAGGGCTTAGGCTATCTCCATCAGGGTCTGAGGAAAAATGGTGCCTAATGGTAGTGGTGGTTTTGAATTGCCTGGCACACACATACTGCCTCCTGTCTCTCCCTCAGGGTGTTTGGCTGCTCCAGCTAGCCCAACAATTCATCAACACTTGGCGGGAATGACTGGCCCCTTGGCAGGAGATGTTGAATGTTAGAGACATGATTTCTCCTAGTGTTATGCCTAGTTCCCCTTTTTGGCCATCACTCTACACCTACCTGTGCATGTGTAGTACTCCCCTTTGGGGAATGTAAGTCCCTAAAGGGCAGTACCATTTTTTTCAACATCTCATGTACAGTACCTAGCATAGTGACTGGAGTTAAGTCTTCAAAGGCAAGGATAACATTATCCTTCCATAACCCTCACAATAACTAGCAAAATGAAAGGCAATGTGAAACGGTAGGAAGTGGATTGGATTTAGCAGCACAATACTTGAGTTTGAATACCAGATCTATTAATAATCTTTCGTAATGTTAAGAAATATTACAATTTAGTATTCCTCCGCATCGATTTCATCAAGAAAATTATACCTGCTAGGCACTGTGCTAATCACTGGAGATATAAAAAACAAGGCAAAAAGGCCCTGCCCTCAAACCTGGGCTACCTCACAGGGTGGCTATACTTATTCTTATTAAAAATCAGTAATTCCTGATTAATTAGTCATGACCTAACTAGAGGCAACATAATGTTCTGGAAAAAACTCTAAAGACAGTCAAGTCCTGGATTCTACTTCCAGATCAGTTACTAACTAGCTATGTGACCTTGGGCAAGTCATTTCCTTCTCTGAGCTTCAGTTTCATCATCCCTAAAAAAAAGGGAGCTGGCACCTGGTAGAGTAGAAAGACTACTGCATTTGGAGTCAAAGGACCTGGGTATGAATCCTGACTCTGCCACTAACTATTAAAAAATGGTACTTCCCTTTAGGGAGTTATATTCCCCAAACGGGAGTACGATACATGCACAGGTAAATGTAGCTGTGATAGTCGAAAAGGAGAACTAGGTACAACACTAGGAGAATCGTGTCTCTAACGATCAACAACATCTCCTGCGAAGGGGCCAGCCTTTCCCACCAAGTGATGATGAACTGTCAGGCTAGCTGGAGCAGCCACGCACCCTGAGGGAGAGATAGGAGGCAGTATACCTACTAACTTATTTGGGGCAAGTCTCAATGCCTCTGGGCCTCATCGGTTAAACGAGGGGGTTGGATTAGATGGTCAAGAAGACTAAGGTCCCCTCCATCTCTGACATGCCGTGGTTCCATGATTCTGCTTCCAGGTGGGGTTTCATTAATCCAAGAGCTGTTGTGCGCAAGGATGGAAGCTGTGATTCTTTACTCGCTAGGACAAACACTAGCCTGATGGAACACCTTGTCTGCCCCATCTGCAACAGGCTGCGGCTGCACTCCTACATACTACCCTGTACACACTGCGTCTGTGAGAAGTGCCTGAAGAAGATTGAGAAAACAGCTGACATCACTGAGAGCTTCTTCATCTTCAACTGCCCTGTCTGCCAGCGCTCTCACTGCCTGCCCAACAATAAGGTGGTGTTGCCTGAGAACTATTTGCGGAGCCGCCTCACCAGGCGCTACATGCAGCAGAACGACTTCCTCACCTGGCGCTTTGACAGGGCTTTGAATCCCGCCTACTGCCAGGTGTGCAGGGAGTACAGGTTGGCTTATAAACACTGCGTCACCTGCCGCATGAATCTCTGCGTCGAGTGTCTCAAGAACATCCACTCGGACACGTCCATGCATGACCACGTTTTCATAGACGCCTCTAGCCAGGAGCAGGAGGAGAAGCTCTGCGTCTATCACCCGAACAACAGGATCATCGAGTACTGTCGGAACGACCACGAGCTACTCTGTGAACTCTGCAGTAGCATCCACCACGAGGGGCACGACATCATTAACCTAGTGGAAGCCTGCTCGGAGCTCTCTGCAGCTCTCTTCAGCGCCATCGCCAATTTCAAATCAGGTTGGAAGTTTTGTTTGCTCGCCTGTATCCCCCCTTCCCAAATGGGGCCTTGGGTGGGGGTTCCGCACTAAGAAAACGCAGAGACAGTATGGCATAGGGAATAGGGCTTCCGTGCACTTGGAGTCCAGGAAGAGCTGAGTTCAAATCCCATGTCAAACGTTTATTAGCTGTGTGACCCTGGACAAGTCATTTAACTTCTCTAAGTTTTCTCATCTAATAAAACGAAAGGGTTGGGGACTTTGATGGAATCTAAGGCCCCCTCCAATTCTAAAGCTGTGATCCTGTTTACTGTTTGCATTTTGCTAAAGGACAGTGGGTGGATTGGGGGCTAGTAGGAGGATGTGGGAAAGAATGCCTTACACCAGCACAAATGAGTTTCATTCATCCATCTATTCGCCCATTCATTCAACAATCATTCAAGCACCTAACATAAAAATATGAAAAAAAATTTAAATGATATATCTGCCTAGAACAAGCTGTTTGACATAGGTGTAGGCAGTGTGTGCACTGTTTTCTCTAAGCCTCCACCCCACCATGCCCTATGGGGGAAAAAAAAAACAAGGGCTGGGAATATAGGAAATCCTCAATTAAAAAACAAACAAAACGTCAGTAATTCCCTGTTGCACTGTTCTATGTGAGCCAGTGGAATAGGGCTCTGGCCTTCATAGAGCTTGCAGGGAAGGCTCTGTACAGAGAGAAAAGGAATCAAAAATTGCATTTGAAAATGTCTGAGGCAATGAGATAGCAGCCATACTTACAGATGGCCAAATGTAGAGTGGAAGGGTGAATCAGTCGTGCAGATATTTCACAACATTCAGGCAACTGGAATGTAGGTGAAATGGTTTTCTAATAACCAGTTTTTTAAAATCAGGTTTCTATACCAACAGATCCTTGTCATTAACAATCAATAGTCAACAAGCATTCATCACATGCTTACTATTTGCCAGGCGCTGTGCTAGAGATATAAAGAAAGGCAAGAACAATCACTGCACTCAAGGAGCTCATATTTTAATGAGGGAGACAACATAGAAATAACTAAGTACATATAAGAGGAATAGGCATATATCATAACACCTACTGTGTGCCAGTCCCTGTAAGCACTTTCACATATATTATGTCATTTGATACCCACTACAAATATGAAGAGTGGATACCATCATTATCCCAATTTTAGAGTTAAGAAAACTGAAGCAAACAGAGGCTGTGACTTACCCAGGGTCACATAACTATTAAGTGTCTAAGACCAGATTTGAAATCGGGTCTTCTTGACTTTAGGCTCAGTGCTGTAGCCACCTAGCCTCCTGTATAAGATATACAAAGGGTAAATTGGAGATGCTCTCAGAGGGAAGATCAGAAGGGATGCAGAAAGACTTTGTACAGAAGGTGGGTCTTTAGCTACAAGAAGCCAGGAGCTTGAATGAGACGAATGAGGAGGGAGAGCATTCCTGGAATGGGGGACAGTTAATGGAATAATGCAGAGTTGGAATATGGAGAATGGTGTGTGAGGAACAGCAAGGAGGCCAATATCATTGCACTGAAGAGTGTATGCAGGGGAGGAAAATGGCAGAAGACAGAAAACATGGAGTGGAGCCAAGTAATGAATGACCTGAAAAGAAAAACTGAGGAACCTATGTCTGTTAGATCCTGGAGGTAGCAGGGAGTTACTGGAGCAACAAGCAGGATGGTGAGGAAGGCAACAAAGGATGGTGAAGAGGGAACTGGATTTGAAGTCAGAGGAACTCCATTGGAATCCTGCTTGTACTTATCACCTATGTGACCTTGGCCAAGTTGCTGATCCTTGCTTAGACCTCAGTTTCCCTATCTGTAAAATGAAAGGGTTGGACTAGATGCCTGTAAGATCCCTTTTCACTCTAAGCCTGCGATCCTACCATTTGGTTCTAGGAAAATATAAAATTAATTGCCTTAAAGTGAAGAATAGCCACAAAAGATTTAATTTCTACTTGAATATCCTCCTTAACAGCTAGGTGATTCAGTGGATAAAGCACTGGATGTGGAGTTAGGAAGACTGGAATTTGAATCCTGCCTCAGATACTTAGAAGCTTTGTGATGCTGTTCAAGTCACTTCACCTGTCCCTCACTTTCCTCATCTGTAAAGTAGGGATAATAACAACAGTACCTACACCTCCAGAGTTCTTGTAAGGATCGAATGGGATAATATTTGTAAGGGGTTTTACAAACCTTAGAGTGCTATATAAATGTTAGCTACTATTATCATTATTGTGACATCTCCCTTTGCACCTCCGCCTCAAAGACCCAACCTCTTTTTCGTCACCATACTGTAATGGAAAGTATTTCGACTAGGTAGGATTCAGGGAGAACCTGGCTTTGAATTCTGCCTACAAACTTTAATAGCTGTTAGACCACAGACAAGTCACCTCAACTTTCTGAGCCTCTCAGTGTCCTCATCTATTAAATAGAGATAGCCCATAGTACCTCCTTCACAGGGCTGGAGTCAGAATAAAATGAGATATTGTATGCAAAGTATTTTGCACACCTCAAAGCACTATAGAAACCTCAGCTAGATTTCTCTTATAATATGTATGACCAAGGCCAGGCTCGTCCATAAACAGAAATTTGAGAGAGCCCTGGATGGTCCCTTTAACCCAAAACACCTTCCCCCTGAAATTCTTCCCTTTGAAACATGGACTGAAACTCTACTAGAGTCATTTGGGCTATTGTAGGGAAAGTACTTGATACTTTAAAGCACTATATAAATGTGGAGTTATTTTTATTGCTGTCACTAGTATAGATAATGTAGGTGTTTTATTAATTATATTAATAGGTAAATTAATTATGATATATAATTGTTATTGTTCAGTCATATACAACTCTTCATGATCCCATTTGGGGTTTTCCTGACAAAGATACTGGAATGGGCTATCATTTCTTTCTCCAGCTCATTTGACAGATAAAGAAACTGAAGCAAACAGGGTTGGACTTGCCCAGGGTCACACAGCTACTAAATGTCTGAGGCTGGATTTGAACTCAGGTCTTCCTGACTCCAGGCCTGGTGCTGTATCTGTTGAGAGTTGGGGAGATGAGGTCCAGGAACCCCAAGACTGGAGTTCCCAGACAGGGTAATTGAGGGGGAGTACCCCTCAAGGACCCAAGTACTAGAGAGGGTTGGGGCCATCTGGAATGAATTCACGGACTCAAGCATTCTTTAAGTCACGGTGGCAAAGATTTATTATGCTTTTCAGTGGGCAAGAGTTCTTAGGGAATCTGCAACCTTACAGGGGTGCAAGTTTTTATAGGATATTTGATGGTGAAACATGCCAAATATGTTAATTACTTGTTTTGGGGTGGGATTAGGGAGTGGTTAAGGAGTGGTTAGTTCATAAAAGAACACACACTTTTTGTATCTACTGTGCAGGTATCTTACCCAGAGTTCACTGGGAAATAGCCCAGGTGGGGGGCTACACGGAGGTGTGGTTTTAGGCCTGAAACGTCACTAAGTCAACTAATGGTCAGGGCTGACTGGAAATATCCAGGCTGCTTCCATCAATGTCTTGTTAGACAAGATGAATGTAAGGGAGTATACATTTGTCTAGGTCTAGCATGCACATGATAGACCAGTGAGTAGTGAATATCTCTATGACCCAGTACATAGCCAGCTCAGCATGTATATAGGAAGTCCAAACTAATAAATTTTATAGGTGCAGCTCTCCACCATATCAGGAGGAGAGATAAATGTTTTGCTAGGGCATGCTGTCCTGTTTTGCTAGAGAGAAACTGCTAGGAATGGTATTTTGAAGCTAGGGAGAGATGTGATTTTGGAATTGGGGTCCAGGCACAGGCACCCAAGCATCCCATAATATCCATTGTGCTACCTAGCTGCCCATATAATCATATCTCATCATTAAATATAATTAATTAAAATAATAAACTAGTCTCCTCTTTTAAAATGCCATTATCCCTAGGAGAGTTAGTCCTATTAGCCATTCATGCCTCAGCATTAATTTGACTCCTGTTTCTTTTCATCCAAACACTGGACATCAGTTGAACTGAAAGAATGGGAGTTTTGATTGGGGATGAAAAAAAGAAAGGCTTGGGCACTGAGGAAGATTTCTGGGTCACTGCAATGAGAATCTCTGGGCACTATTAGGGTGCAGAGTAGAAAGAGGCCCCAGGAGGGAATAAAAAAAGAGGTAGGCAAGAAGATGCCAAAATTAGACTTTGTTACTCCAGAAATTTCACTCCAAATCCAGTGCTATCTTTCACCAACATTCATTGCCAGCTACAGATATACTCTACTTTGCCTAGTAGCTGTGTTCCTGAAAAGATCTATGACTAATAAAAGTCCTTTAAATGAATTATTTTAAATCCAACAGGGAAGTTATTGTTTAAAGGAAACCACAATGGATAATTTTGTAAAAAGCAAATAATCACAGCCTCCTTTACTGATTTTGTGAATCACTTGATCTTTCTAAACTCTGAATGTTTCCTCATTTGAATAAGGGGGACTATAATACTTTGTACTGCCTTCCTCAGCATGTCAAATGAGTTAGGGAGGTCAGAGGCCTTTGTAAATTAAGGTCTAAAGATCAGTCAGTAATTATTTAATTGATTTCAAGTACTGCAAGTGATAACAGTTTTGAAAGATGACCTACCTGCCCCATAATGGTTTAATCACTTGGGGAAGTTTTCTCTAGGGAGGCAGCTTTGCAGTGGGAAAAAAATCAATTCCCAAATTGGCATAGAAGGTTAGTATAGAGGAGAGTTCAATTCTGTGCTCAATTCAATTAAACAAGCATTTAAGTATGTACTATGTGTAAAGGAACTGTTAGGTTTTCTGTTCCTTTTGTTGTTGTCATTTTGGCAAAAAAAACTGACCTTTATGGAGTCTAAAAGCGGTAATTTAGAAAACATCAATTAAAGTAGTCTGTCTTATTAACCTAATATGGAATGTAAAAAATTCATTTTCTTCTTTTTTTATCTTTCTAGCAAGTCAATCAAAATTAATGGATTTTGTTCATTTATATGCTTCTACTATCTTGTTGTCTTGGTCAATTTTTTTAACTCACCAAAAGTGGTTTGGGCTCTTGGAATAACTTCATTCAATATTAAGCCCAAACCAATTCTATCTCTATGATAGTGTGTCTTATTTGACAATCTGAAAAATGACTGCTCTATTTGCAAATGGAATAATTTTGCATATGAGCTAGAGCAGAATGAGAAGACTGGTTTTTGTCCTGGCATTTTAGTTGACAAGCCCATCATAATTTTCTTTTGAGAAAACATTTACTAATTTAAAGGGCCAACTTTAGCACATATAGATGAAGTAGTAATTTCAGTGGCACCAGGGAAGCCACACCTCCCCTCCCTAAAGTTTTAAAATTTCTAGAAAACAATAAACCGTGAGTTAACCTAAATACATACACAAATATATGTATATATTCACATAGGTTTATCTAGAGATGAGAAATTAAAATCTAGGGCAACCCAAATCTATGCAAGCAATGCTTTCCCTTTCTTTAGCACCATTTACAGATCTAAAAGCATTTTGTTATTTTATGAATATAGAGATCTATAATTTCTTTTTACTTGAATGTTTATTAAACATGTTGACCATTTAGAAACTATAGCACTAGATTTTAGCCCTAAAAGGTACCTTAGAAACCATCTCATCCAACCTTTCCATTTTATAGTCAAGAAAACTGAGGCCCAGAAGGCCTGGTAAGTATCAGAGAGTTGAAATTTAAACCCAGGTCTTCCAAATCCAGTTCTAGGGCTCTTTCCATTATACTCTAGGAGGCCAGGAAAAAATATGAGTTACAGGAACACTTTTTCCTGATTTTTCCTTTCTTGGTGGCTGAGAAAGACACACAAATGACTTATTTCTGTCACACACACACACACACCCCTAAAGAAACCTTCCCTAACTTGCTGGCAGTAGCTTCCATCCCCTATCACAGGAGGGCAAAGTCGATCATTCCCCCATGAAAAAAATCAACTTGAAAATGTAATAATATCTAATAATTATCTAAACAGTCTTAATTATCTAAATATCTAATAATACCCCACCTCACCCCCAACCAGAGCAATCTTGTGACTGAATTCAAGCTGAGATGTTGATGACTGAGGCAGTTCATTATAATGGAAAGAGTGCCCAATTTGGAGCCAGAGGATCTGGGTTTAAATCTGTACTCGGGCACTAATTTATGTGACCTTGGGCTGGTCGTTTAGCCTTTCTAGGCCAGGGTTTCTCCACCTTTAAGTTGGGGAGGCTGGATTAGATGGAGTTCCAGGTTCCTTCTGACTCTAAAGCTATGATCCCATCCTATGCTAACAGATGATTTCTTAAAAGCAACAGAATTGGGAAGGATAAAAGAGAATAGGTGGAAGAAAAAAGAATGCAGAGAATCTAGAGGTACAAAAGAAACCAGCAAATTCACAATTTTGCTAAGGGCCAACAAAATCTGTCAAGAAAATAGGTCTTATGGTGATTAATATCCTGGTAGGTGTGAATGTTATTGCATTATGATTTTTTTTCTTTTTTCCCTGCATATGCTTAACTTGAAATAGATAGCTGTCTCTAAAGACAGACAGGAATATCCCAACGGCTTATTCTACAAATCCCACAGGTATTTCAATATAAGTGAAATATGGTTAAAAATGATCATCAAGTGAAGTCTTAATCATGGGGGACAGCCCACTCTAAGATTTCCAACTTATTGTCCCCAACTTATTGTCTGCATTACAGATAATGAAACTGAAGTCTAGGGATGTTAAGTGATTGCCCTGTGAGGTGGTGGCATGTGTTATTATATTCATTTTATAGATGAGAAAACTGAGGCTCAGAGGAGTTAAATGGTCACCCATGTTCACTAAGGTGAGTCGGAATTTTAATGCAAATCCCTTGACTCCACTTCCATTTCATTTACCAATTGACCTCTGTGAAAGTATCACAAAAAGCAGTAAGCATCCTGAAGGAGTTTGAGTGGGGGAGGGGAGGCTATAGAACAAATTCCAAATTGTATTTTACTCACTGATGCTAAATGGTGTTTTAGAAATCCGATGCAAGTGGCAAGAGCAGTTGCTCTGACTGACTGTAGTCTTGGGGACGCCTCCTAAATCAGGGAAGGTTAAAAAGTATTTAACCTGAAGTTGAAATAACTGCCTCATGTTGTTTTTTCAGTTCGGTATGAAATTGATAATGACCTGATAGAATTCAATGTTTTAAAGAATGGCATTAAAAGCGACAAAGAAAAAAAAAGGAAAGCAATCCGAGGCGGATTCCTAAAACTAAGGCGTATTCTTCAAGAAAAAGAGAAATCCCTCATGGAGGAGCTGGAGAATATGGAAGGACACAGGCAGAAGGAAATTGAAAAATATGTGTGTACCACAACTCTTAAAGTTAAGGAAATGGATGGACTTATTGAGTTTTCTAAAGAAGCTTTGAAAGAGACAGGTCAGGTGGCATTTCTACAGTCTGCTAAGTCTTTGGTAGATCAAATAGAGGAAGGGATCCAAAGCACATATCGGCCTGATCCACAGCTTAAGGTGGACTGCATGGAGGCCCTTAAGCTGAATTTCACAGATTTAGCCGACTCATTATGGGCCCTTTTCCCTACACAGCAACAGAAAGAGTCATGCTCTGGTGATTTTTCACCCAATCCCTATCCTGTGCATTCTGAAATGATGATTACTCGAAAAGTCACCTTTAGTACCCAAAATTTTCCCAATCAGCAAATATTTCAACGCAGCTACTCTTCACAGTCCCTCCCGGGACCCCTCTGTGAGAAGGGTAGGGCAAACTTTGAAATGCATGGAAGAACACAATCCATCTCCACTCCCAGGGCCACTGAAGGGTTCTTTACTTACTGGATCGCACCTACCGAAGGCCAGAACTTTTGGTCTACTCCTCCGGAAGGTGCTAAAGTCCAGACCTACAGCAGCTTCCACAACTGGTATATCACCAATGAAAGGAATTTGAAAGTTCCAGGGCTCATTGTCATCTACCAGACACTGGTGTACCCAAGAGCTGCCAAAGTAAGTCTTCTCTCTATTGCATTTCACAAGAGGTTAGTGCTGGGGCAGGATGAACAGGTCATGGGCATACTTATATAGGTTGATAGGAAAAGTGGTTGGGACTTCTCTGTACCTAACATAGAGTCTTTTCTCTAAAGTTCATCCAGACAGGAGTTTCCCTAGTCACTTTACCTATGGGGTATCAATCAGGCTTTGAAGAATCTGGCACATAATATACCTGCCATGATATTAATTTGTACCTAAAATTCATTTACAATGAGTCTGCAGACTAGCAGACATTTAAGCTGTCACTATTTTCTCTTCAAGTAGGTAATCCTACTTGGTAAACCAAATCAAGCTCAGCAAACTGTCTAAATCAATTATTTGAGAACCTCACCTATTTGGAATATAGCTGAGATTGAAAAAGGCAACAACAAAAGAAAAAGACTCCTGGGTAGCCAACATAGATGCCACAAAGTAAAAGTGAAAATATTTCTAGGCTGTAGTTGGAAAAGACCTCAGAAGTCACCTTGTCCAACCCCTCTCATTTTATAGGTGAAGAAGCAGAGACCCCGAAAGAGTTGAACAACTTGCCTCTAAGGTCATACATTTAATTAGTGGCAGAGCCAGGATTCAAACCTAGGTCCTCGGACTCAGGACCCATTACTCACTCTTTGCATTATCGTTGCTCAAAGCTTTGGTTTGGTGCTAACTTTATATGCATTTATAACAAAGCTCAACTATGTTTGTTTTCCCATCCCATGGCTCATAGCAAAAACCAAATCTTAGGGGAGAGAGAGGCAAGGACACTGACAGAAGTAATAAGAAAGAAGTAATGCATCAAATTTAATAGGGGGAAGATGCAAACACAAGAACCCTGCCATTTTATCAATATAGGGCCATTTAATGTAGAGGGTGGGGTACCTAGTCCATTATACTTCTGTAGCTCTTGGTATCGCTGCATTTTACATTATTTTTTTAGAGATGGTTGCATCCCTAGCAAAAAAAGTTAAATATTCACTTTATTTAAGAAAGCAAGAGATATTTCCAAACAATTGCAAATATTTCCAAACAAAAGAGCTAAAATTAAAAAGGTTTTGTGCTTAAAGAGATAAGTTTGTCTGAAAAACATGGAAACACTCCTTTCCTGGTAAGGACACCTTTGGTAGCTTCCTATAGCTTCCTACTGCCCACAGGGAAGAAAACAAACCTTCTTTTAAGGCATTCCATAACATAGCTTCAGCCCTCCCCTCCAGCCAGTACCCATCATGCCAACCATAATCCCCCAGATCAGACTACTAGTTATTCTGTAATCACATCCTGCTCTCCCACCTGTACTCGCTCCCAAAGATTCCCTCTTCAGCTCTACTTTTTAAAAATGTCTTCCCTTAAGGTTCTGCTAAGGCCCTACCTCCTCTTCTAGCCATTCTCTGATCCCTACAATTAAAAGTATTCTCACCTTCCTCAAATTTCCCTTTGCCTGGTTCCCATCTTTGCCCAATTGTACTCCACCTTGTATTATGCTTATTTGTATATGTCTGCCCTAGTGGATTGTAAGCTTCTTGAGGGTAATATTTAGGTTGTTTTTTATCTCTGTCTTTGTCCCAAGTGTACCCTTGCACATGAGATATTAATAACTAATTATTGAATTAAGACCAAGGGTTTTCCCCTTTTCTACTTTCTCATTCAGAAATCAGTCTTTGTAGATTACTTAGGCAACCTGTGGAAGTATAGGGTGGATACCAAGAAGAAGAGCACTGTGCATGTCATATAGTAGGTGCTTAATAAATATTTATTGATTGGTTGTGATTCATTGACTAAAATTGGCACCATTGTTTTTCCTATTTAAAGTCCCACATCTTTCTGATAAGCAGGTGGAGGGGCTCCCTCTTTGACAGGTTCAAAAGTTAAAGTTAGGTGAATTAACGGATTCCCATCCATTGTGTTTCATTCAGACATGTCTGGGAAAATGTGGATTCTCCCTTTTGTCAGTCAGATGATATGGATACAGATAATTCTCTTTGACCAAAACTGAGTGATCAGAGTCACATCCCCCAGCCCCTCATTAGAATAAGCCCACCTCTCATTATAATATTAATTCTTCTCATTACTTGTTGACCAATCAAAATTGATTTCCACTCTCAGGTGTACCCCCTTTTCCAAAGGCTTTATAGGTACTGAAGGTTTCACAGGTTAGCTTTTTTCCATCATGGAGAGGACAAATGAGCTCTTTTTGTTAACCTGCTTACTAGCAGTGATTAATAAAACTGATTATAATTTACCCAGAAACTCTGTCTCTCAAAAATTTTTACTTGAGAAACACATAATGCTAAATAAATGTCTCATAAACTGAACAGTTTAATTTTTTCCATCAGTGGAGTCAGAGCAAAGAAGGAGAATGCTGGGATAACCCTGGTGTAAGAGCCAAAGTAGTTCTTATCAGTGGGAGCAAGGAGCTTGGACACTGGTTCCTTTTGTCATTCACTACTGGAATCCCACTGTCAAAGTTTCCCTCTAATCTCCTTTTCTTCAGGATTCCAAAGTGCCCTTTCACTTATTAGGACTGCATGATGAGTCATCATTAAAACAATAAAACAACAACCACCACCTCACATCAATCAATCCACAAGCATTTATTAAATACTTACTAGGTATGAGGTACTACTACAAATACCAAGAATAAAAGAATCCCTACCAGGCAAGTAACTTAGATGCCAATGAATATCAGTCATTGATTTACAGCTAACAAAGTGCTTTCCTAATAAAGACTTAGGTTTACAGCAAAAGGTGGTAGAAGCCTGGGTACTTCAAGGATCTTCAGGAGGTGTGAATTTCTCTTTTAACACCTGGTTGTATTTTGTCAAAGAGGAAGCCCCTCTACCTGCCTATCAGGAGGATGTGGGATTTTAAATAGGAATAACAATGGGGCCAATTTTAGTAAATGAATCATAATCAATTAATAAATATTTATCAACATGTACTATATGCCAGGCACAGTGCTAAGTCCTGGGGATATAAAAAGAGGCAAAAGATACTTCCTGCCCTCCAGGAACTGACAATCTAATGGGGGAGGCAACAAGCAAGCTAAATATAGAATAAATAGGAAATAATTAACAGAAGAAAGGCTCTAGAATTAAGAGAGGCAAGGGAAGGCTTCCATAAAAGATGGGATTTTAGTTGGGACTTAAAGGCAGCCAGGGAAGTCAGTAAGTGGAGTTGAGGAGGAAGAGTGTTCCAGACATGAGAGACAGATGTAGAAAATCCCCTAGAGCAGAAAGATGCAGTGTCCTCTTTGTGGAACAGCTAGGAAGCCAATGTCACTGGATCAAAGAGTACATGTAGAGGGGAAGTAAGATGTAAAAAGGCAGGAAAGATAAGAGGGGGGCTAGGTTATGAAGAACTTTGAATGTCAAACAGAGCATTTTTCATTTGATTCTAGAGGTAATAGGGAACCACTGGAGTTTATTGAGGAAGGGAGGATGAAATTTTTGGACCTGCACTTTAGGAAAATCACTTTGGTGCCTGGAGGATGGATTGGAGAGGAGAGATAAAGCAGGCCAATCGACCAGCAGGCTATTGCAATAGTCCAGATGTGAGGTGTGATTTGAACGTAGGCCTCTCTTTACTCCTTATAACATTGGCTCTTTCCATTAGAGACAGCTCTTACCAAAAACCACTGGTTAAATAAACAAAAATGTGTTTATCAAAAAATCATGAATTCAGATACAATTTGCCGATTGTTAATGCTCTTTAGCTATCTTATATGTTTGTGTAAACACACACTTCTCTCATTACAGAAGCAATCATTTCAAATCCCTGAGCTCTGTGCAACAGAAAATGTGCCAGAAGACTCTGTGCTAGGCAATGGGGAAACAGACAAAAATGATACATTCCTCACCTTCTAGAAACTTACATTCTCCTTGGTGGAAACAGAATAAATATGAAATAATTTCAGGTGAAGAGTACTACAGCTTCCCTCCAGTATCATTTTTTGATAGTCACTCAAGTCAACAAGCATTTATTAGGCACCTACAATGTGCTAGGCAGTGGAGATAACAAAGAAAAAGTAAGACAGCCTCTACCCTCAAGAAACTTATTTCTTCCATAGGGAAACACTATATACCCAGATAAGTAAAAACAAACAATATATAAAATAAATACAAAGTAATTACTGGGTAGGAGCAATGCTGCCAAGTTGAGGGAGACAGAAAAGGTCTCGTAGGAGGTGACATCTGTGCTGAGCCTCAAAAGGAGCTGGAAGTCCAAAGCAAAGGCAAAAGAGGAAAGCTATTCCAGACCAAGAGAGATCCTCAAGTAATGTCACAGAAAAGGAATATGTAATGTACATTGAGAGTGGGGAGAAATATGGAATTAACCTGGAGGGACAGATTTAGATTGGAGCCAGAATGTGAAGGGCTTTAAGTGGTGAAAGAAGAATTTGTATTTTACCCTTGAGGCAATAGGGAGCCCATCTAGCTTCTTGAGGTGGGAAATGGCATAGTCCCACCTCTTCTTTAGGAATAATAAATGAGTCACTGTGGGGAAGATGACTTAATTAGGGGAGAAGCTGAATACTGAAAAGCCCTTTAGATAGGGGGCTATTGCCACAGCCCCACCAAGAGGTGATAAAGACTTAAATTAGGTTGGCTGTTATATGAGGACAGAAAGGTGACAGATGTGATAGATGTGGAGGGGACAAGTAAAAAAAGGATAAGTCACAGAGGCATTTCCTTCCACATTCATAGAGCTTCTTTTCAATATGTGCTGGAGAAATGATGGAGATGCAAGGCCATGGTACACTCCCACCTATAATAGAATGTACCCTGCCAAGCTACTGTCCATCAAGAAGGACTTAATGGAACTTAAAACTTAGTCCCAGGAAGGACTAGCCTTAAAGCCAGGAAAACTTTGGATCAAATCCCACTTCTGACATCTTACATATTCTGACATATATAATTGACTGTGTTATGCTGGACAAGTCATTTAAACTCTCAGTGCTCTAGGCAACTCTTGAAGGCTATAAGTGGCAGAGAAGGTGCCAATCTGCACTGGAAGAGGGAGTTTCCTTACTTGGGAGTTCCTTATACCAATGAAATCATAGCTCCTGTTCTAATCCTTATCCCGCCATTATAGTATGGAACTAGCCCCAGGTTCTCAAAGGTTATGCCAGCAGAGTGTAAGTTCTAGCAAGTTCAATCAACCTGGAATGGCTTTGAGCATAGAGTCTAAGAAAGAATCTATAGCTGATGTCTGAAGATCAGCTAGCTAAGTAATGAACTCATTACCACTAAGTTGTAGGTGCTGTATTCTTTTGCCACAGAAATCCAATGGCCAATGAAGGGGGTATAGACATTAAGAATAAAAACTGTTTAAAGGGAGACAATTTAATTTATATATAAAATGGTTTAATTATGGATTCTTGATTATGAAATCAGATTGCTTGGGGGACATGCCTAACTGATTAATGTTGATGTCAGAAAGGACATTCTAAAACATGTCCTTTGGTGCTCCTATCAGAGAAAATACTGGGCTCAATGGCCCATGGGTGTGAGTCAATGTAGTATTTCATACATTCTCAAAATACTTTTTTTAAAAAACACTAGTATTTTGGCTCCATTTGGGGCATGTTAAGTGATATTACTATTATTATGTTTAACACATTTGCATAGCCCTTTCAAAATTTACAGTGATTTCTTCATAGCAGGAAGCCTTGTGAAGCAGATAGTGCAAAGTGCTATTATCTCTATTTTATGAATGAAGCAACCGAAGACAAAGAGGGTTAGCTTTCTTGTCCATGGTTTCACAGCTATTAAGTATTCAATCCAAAGGTCATGTATGAAGTCCTCATTATGTCAGTCTTTGTCATGGAGGAAGGAGTAGCCAAAAGCTCAATTCCATAGATATTTCAAACTAAACCAGAGGTATCAGTGAATATAAGCCATATGAGTGTTTGGGAGGGAGTCTGGTAGGAAAGAATAAACTACAGTCTTGAATACTAGAGCCATGCAGATTTCTTTTTCCTTCACAGATTTACTGGACATGTCCCGCAGAAGACGTGGATTATTTTGAGATGGAATTCTATGAACTTATTGTTTATCCTCCCAATAACGTCCGGACAGAACTTTGTGGGCACATCCAAGACATACAGCAACAGAATCTGGAACTACATAATCTAACTCCAGGCACAGAGTATCTATTTAAAGTCCGTGCAGTCAATGACAATGGACCAGGGGAATGGAGCGATGTGTGTAAGGTATTATGAGTAATCTCTCTTGGCTGGCTTTCCTTATCCAGCTCCTTTTCCTAAATGAGTCTTTGTGTGACACACTTGCACTGGTCCTAGGACAGGAAGAGGTCTGTACCTTCACCAGACTGAACAGTAGACCAGACAATTGTCCCAAAATGACTGAATTGTTCCCATCTACATGACTTCTAAGTGATGTTAGATATAATTCTCCCTTCAACATTAGACAACACATGCTGAATAGTAATAAAATATACAATGTTAGCATGAGAAAGAGCTTCAAAGATTATCTTGTCTGACCCCTGCATTTTATACATAAAGAAGACAAGGTCTAAAGAAATTAACGTGAGAATAAATAATACAATTGTAAGGCCAAGAGAGTCAGAATCTTCCCCCTGGATTTCAGATATTTTCAAAATTTATAGAATCTCTCCACTTTGAAAGGGACGTTGGAGATTAACTAGTTCAATTCATATCTAAATTCTCAGACATTTCTAGTTGCTATGAAATTGCTCCTTTCCTCGAACTTTGATCTGTCTAGTTCTGCCTTCTTGGTGCCAAGCAGTGTGATCCCACTTTATCATGACAGCCCTTTAGACACCTGATGACAGTTAATGTCCTCTATTAAGTCTTTTTCCTCTCCAAGCTTAAAATCTCCAGACCCTTCAGTTGATCCTTCCTAGGATCCTGTCCATCCTAATCACCCACCTATGAATATGCTCTAATTTGTCAATTAACAAATCAATAAATAAACATTAAGCACATACTATGTGCCAGGGACTGTGCTAAGTGCTAGGGATACAAAGAGAGGCAAAGATAGTCCCAGCCTTCAAGGACAATGTCCTTCCTACAATGTTGCCCTAGAAATGAACACAGTCCTCCAGATGTGGTCTGATCAGGGAGGAGTACAGCAGCAAGGTTATCACTTTCCTCATCCTGAGTATTCTATGCTCTCCTAATAGAGCCCAAGATGGTGGCACCTGTTTTGGCTACCTTGTCACCCCGTGTCACTCTGAACTCGTGAGCAGTTAACTAAAATTGCCACAATTTTTTCCCACAGATTCTTATCCAGCCAAAGCCTTCATCACCCTGGACTTGCGAAGTTGATGTCTAAGCCCAAGAGTATAATTTTACATTTATTCCTACTGAATTTCATCTTATTAGATTTGATCCATTGTTGAATACAGTTGATTCAACCCACCTGCTTTAAAAAAAATAGAATTCTGTCATTCCAAGTGTTGATTATTCCCAGCTTTGTGTCATCTAAAAATATGATAGGAACGCACCAAACTCAATCCAAGTTACTGATTAAAATGTCAAATAGCTGAGCAGTAAGGGCAGATCCCTGGTATCCTTCCTTGAACATCTCCTTGGCATCAACACGTTAATGGCTTCTCTTGGGATCCAATCATTCAACCATTTCTGAATCCACTTAACAGCACTAGAATCTAGGCCATACATCTCTACCTTGTCCAGAAGGCTCCCCTGACAGACACTTTGCTAAAAATTCAGGTGTACTATATTTGCAACATTGGCTTGATCTTCCAAGAAAGGCAGTAATTCTGTCAGAAAAGAAAATTATGTCCATCTGGCATGGTTTGTTTGGGTTTCTTTTCTTCATGAAGTCATGCTTGTTCTTAGAGATCCTTTTTCCCTTCTAAGAGCTCACAAAGAAAATCTTTCTTCTCATTTATTACAGAATTTTTTCCAGGCATCAAAGTCAAGCTCACCAGCACTATGATTTGTAGCCTCTACCCTTTCTCCATTTTGAAAATCAGGTCAATATCTGCCTTTTTTATTTTTAAGTCACATTCACCCACAGATCCCACTGCTAGACATATATATCCCCACAGTGAGGTCAAAGACAGAAAGATCCCATATATACCAAAATATTGAGAGCAGCACTTTTTTGGTAGTAACAAAGAGCTGAAAGCAAAGCGAATAACCATGAAAGAAGGAATGATTAAATGAGTTATGGCACATGAATGTTGTGGAATATCACTGCACTTGTACAGTTGAAAATGGGGCAGCTTGGTGGTACAGTGGTTGAAGTGCTGGGCCTGAAGTCAGGAAAACTCATCATATTCCTAGTTCAAATCTGGCTCAGACTCGCAACAGCTGTGTGACTCTGGGCAAGTCATTTAACCCTTTTGCCTCAGCTCCTCATCTATAAAGTGAGCTGGAGAATGAAATGGCAAACCACTCCTGTATTTTTGCCAAGAAAACCCCAAAAGGGGTCACAGACTGCTGGACACAACTGAAAACAACTGAACAATGACAATAAAACAGTGAAAAAATCACTGGCTCAGGAATTAGAAGACCCAGATTCAAATCACACTTCTGCTACTTGCTATCTATGTGACCTTTGACAAGTCACTTAACTTCCCTGGTAGAATTAGAGGTTAACAATTCTTGGAGTGGTAATAGACTCAGAGTTCAAAGACTGAGACGTGGATATGGCCATTCTTGGTCATGACCAATAAAGGAATTTGTCTTGACTCTACATGTTTATAATAGGGGTGGGGTTTTTCTTGCTTTTTCAAAGGGGATATGGAGTAAGAAAGAGAAAAAGAAGATTTTTTTAATTGAAAATTTTAATTTAAAAAATGAGGTTAAACTAAATTGTCTCTGAGATCCCTTCTATCTCTAGGATCATGATCCTATCGATCTGGTAAACATGATTAATTGAATCAATAAAGAGTAAAATGAGTGGAAGCAGGAAAAAGAAATAGACATGATGACTATAAGAATGTATATGGAAAGAACAATAAAATGAAACTAAATGCTATATGCTATAATGACTAAACTAGAAAAGAATTGAGAAAATACATTCTTTTGTTTCAAGGGCTAGGGGAGGGAGGGGTTAGCTATGTGTATGTAATATTGTGTTTATTGTCAGATAAGGTCAATGTGTTGGTCAGGTTTATTAATAATAGTAGTAGTAATGTTGTTGATCAGTTAAGTCTGACTCGTGACTCCATTTGAGGTTTTCTTGGCAAAGATACTGGAATGAGTTGTCATTTCCTTCTCCTGCTCATTTTACAGATGAGGAAACTGAGGCAAACAAGGTTAAGTGACTTGCCCAGGGTCACACAGCTAGTAAGTGTCTGAGGTCACATTTGAACTCAGGAAGATGAGTCTTCATGACTCCAGGCCCAGGATTCCATCTACTGTGCCATCAAGCTGCCCCTATGAGTAATAATGGCTAGCATTTCCACAGCACTTAAAGGTTTGCAAAGTACTTTGTGAATATTATCTCATCTTATCCTCACAACAACCCTGGGAGGTAGATGCCATGATGGCTCTGTACAGCTCTGTCTCACTTAAATCATGCACGAATGGTGACATCACTTTCATGATACCATTGGTCCACTTCAAGAATCAGGGATGAACAACAACAACAAATGAGAAAACTGAGGCACACAGAAGTTGTTACTTGCTCAGAGTTTTACCTTTTTTTCTTTTTAAAAATCTTTATTATAAGGGACAGCTTACTGGGTAAGGGATGGGAGATGGAAATATTCGAAACTAATTACATATAAAAATAAAAGATAGCAATAAAATATAAAAAGCATCACAATAATCTTAAATCAAATAAAATTTACTAGCAAAGAAAAAAAATATTTGCCCTTCTCCTGTCCTGTATCCCCTCTCACCCCTCTTGGCTTTTCAATGATTAGTGGCTGCGACTCAGCAGTAAAATCATCCAGTCCATTCAGTACCTTGGGATGTAATTCAGCTGGGCCTGATGACTTGAAAACAGCTTATTGTGCTCTCTTACCATCTCCTCACAGACTCTATTCCAGCTCCTCGTTAACTACTTTTGTTCCATCCTTCCCAATTCAGGGATCATTCTCCCTGGCAGATAAAACAAAAGCAAATGAAGGATTCGGTATTGTCTATGATCACCATCTTGTCCTCCACAGCCATTATTCCTTTACCTTGTTTGAACTGTCTCCAAGATTACGAAATCTTAAAACCCTCTTTGGTTGTCCTTCATACTTGTCACTAGTTTCAACTCATTCTGCTTTTAAGTGCTTCTGCCACTATTCTTCTAGAATTCTATAAAAACAATCTCCATTTCTGTTTGTCCTCTGCTGTCTATCCTTGCTTCCATTTTCCATGCATGTATTTTAAAATTTGAGTTGGTCAAGATCTCTTATTTTACCATATTTATTATCCATACTTTATGCATTATACATATACATCAGAGGCTATAGGTGGTGAGGTTTTTTTTTTAATTCTACCTTCCTGAATATTGTCTTACTTAATTATTTGTCCTTTCTACTCATATTCATCCTTTTGTTCATTACATTCATGCAATTTTGTATGATATCTGGTTTGGCACATATGCATAGGCAGCTTTCACATCCCTTCCATGTTCATCTTAATGCCTCCTTCATTTGATTCACAAGATGCTTGCAAATGTGTTTTTATTACCTTTTGCCAGGTATAGTCTAACTCTTCTGAAGAGTCCTTCATTCCTATGAGTTAAGCTTTGCTCCACACATCCAAATCCCATCCTCAAACACCTTTTCATCCCATTGTTTGCTTCCTAGATCTGCCTTTCTCTTCTCAATCTTTTATTTTCAATCAATAATAGGATTACAAATGCCATCTGTTTTCCCCAGACTCTTCAAGTTTTTCCCCCAGAATATCATAATCTTTAATGATGCTTTCTATGTTCTTTATGGTGGTATCATTTATCCCAGCATGAAGTACCATAAATAGGTAGTGGTTATCAAGGGTGACAATTCTCAGGAAGTCTTTGACTTGCTTTGGAAATATGCCACAGGAAGGCTGACAAAGTAGGACTTTAGAACAGGGTATCCAATAAGTTGGGCCAATAAAACCAAACTCTGGCTAAACTTTAACATTGAATTTTAAGATAAAAATTGATAAAGGCTTTGTGCTCTATAAACTCATCCCTTTATATGCTTTTGTCATTTTATCTTTTGTTACCTTTCACATTTTTTGAAAAACAGCGAGAGGAAAAGAATGTGTCTACACTCGGGCTTAAATCACGGCATCCTGGAGATTGGGTATAAAAGGCTGGCTGTTCCCAGTTCCCAAGTAGAAGCTGATAGATAGAGATCCGCAAGGGAAGTAGAAATTCAGGAAAGGGGAAAAGGGGTCAGCTATGATTTCTGACCACTTCCTACCTGGGATCCCCACCCCCATCCCGGCCAGAGCATATGTGAGATTTGACATTGTTAGAACTTGAAAGTGTGATGATAATTTGAGTGAAAGTCATCAAAGCATCTGTGTGTGCTTTTCTCAACATGAGGGATTCTCTAAAACAATCTCATCAAAAAAACATTTCTGACCTAGATAAATTCTATAGAGTTGCCTGGAGTGTAGAGATATTTAGTGACTTGCCCAGTGTCATAGGGCTAGCAATGTCAGAAGTCAGATTTTTTTAAAAAATCATTATTTCTTTAATATTTTTAGTTTTCAACATTGATTTTCACAAGAGTTTGAATTACAAATTTTCTTCCCAATTCTGCCCTCCCCCCCACTCCAAGATGGCATATATTCCGATTGCCCCATTCCCCAGTCAGCCCTCCCTTCTGTCACCTCACTGCCCCCCCATCCCCTTTTCCTTTACTTTCTTGTAGGGCAAGATAAGTGTTTATGCCCCATTGCCTGTATATCTTATTTCCTAGTTGCAGGCAAAAACTTTTTTTTGAACATCTGCTTTTAAAACTTTGAGTTCCAAATTCTCTCCCCTCTTCCCTCCCCACCCACCCTCCCTAAGAAGGCAAGCACTTCAACATAGGCCACATGTGTATCATTGCGCAAAAGCCTTCCACAATACTCACGTTGTGAAAGACTAACTATATTTTGCTCCTTCCTATCCTATCCCCCTTTATCCAATTTTTTCCCTTGCCCTGTCCCTTTTCAAAAGTGTTTGCTTTTGATTATCTCTTCCCCCTATCTGCCCTCCCTTCTATCGTCCCCCTTTTTTATCTCCTTCCTCCTTCTTTCCTGTGGGGTAAGATACCCAATTGAGTGTGTATGTTATTCCCTCCTCAGGTAAAATTTGATGAGTGCAAGATTCATTCATTCCCCCTCACCTGCCCCCTCTTCCCTCCCAAAGAACTGATTTTTCTTGCCACTTTCATGCAAGATAATTCACCCCATTCTATCTCTCCCTTTTTCCCTCTCTCAATATATTCCTCTCTCATCCCTTAATTTGATTTTATATTTTTCAATATCATTCCTTCATATTCAACTCACCCTATGCCCTCTGTGTGTATATATATATATATATATATATATATATATAATATATGTATATGTGTGTGTGTATGTTTTGTTTGCGTGCGTGTGTGTGTGTGTGTGTGTGTGTGTGTGTGTGTGTATTCCCTTCAGCTACCCTAATACTGAGGTCTCATGAATCATACATATCATCTTTCCATGTAGGAATATAAACAAAACAGTTCAACTTTAGTAAGTCCCTTGCAATATCTCTTTCTTGTTTACCTTTTCATGCTTCTCTTGATTCTTGTGTTTGAAAGTCAAATTTTCTATTCCGCTCTGGTCTTTTCACTGAGAAAGCTTGAAAGTCCTCCATTTTATTGAAAATCCATATTTTGCCTTGGAGCATGATACTCAGTTTTGCTGGGTAGGTGATTCTTGGTTTTAATCCTAGCTCCATTGACCTCCGGAATATCATATTCCAAGCCCTTTGATCCCTTAATGTAGAAGCTGCTAGATCTTGTATTATTCTGATTGTGTTTCCACAATACTCAAATTGTTTCTTTCTGGCTGCTTGCAGTATTTTCTCCTTGATCTGGGAGCTCTGGAATTTGGAGACAATATTCCTAGGAGTTTTCTTTTTGAAATCTTTGTCAGGAGATGATTGGTGGATTCTTTCAATTTCTATTTTACCCTCTGGCTTTAGAATATCAGGGCAGTTCTCCTTGATAATTTCTTGAAAGATGATATCTAGACTCTTTTTTTGATCATGGCTTTCAAGTAGTCCAAAAATTTTTAAATTATCTCTCCTGCATCTATTTTCTAGGTCAGTGGTTTTTTCAATGAGATATTTCACATTGTCTTCCACTTTTTCATTCCTTTGGTTCTGTTTTATAATATCTTGATTTCTCATCAAGTCACTAGCCTCCACTTGCTCCAATCTAATTTTTAAGGTAGTATTTTCTTCAGTGCTCCTTCAGGAGCTCCTTTTCCATGTGACTAATTCTGCCTTTCAAGGCATTCTTCCCCTTATTGGCTTTTTGGAGCTCTTTTGCCATTTGAGTTAGTCTATTTTTTAATGTGTTGTTTTCTTCAGTATATTTTGGGGTCTCCTTTAGCAAGTCATTGACTTGTTTTTCATGGTTTTCTCACATCACTCTCATTTCTCTTCCCAATTTTTCCTCTACTTCTCTAACTTGCTTTTCCAAATCCTTTTTGAGCTCTTCCATGGCCTGAGACCAGTTCATGTTTTTCTTGGAGGCTTTTGATGCAGGCTCTTTGACTTTGTTGACTTCTTTAGGCTGTATGTTTTGGTCTTCTTTGTCACCAAAGAAAGATTCCAAAGTCTGAGTCTGAATCTCAGTCCAATTTTGCTGCCTGTTCATGTTCCCAGCCAACTGCTTGGCTCTTGAGCTTTTTGTCAGGGTATGACTGCTTGTAGAGTATAGAGTACTTTGTTCCAAGCTTGAGGAGCTGCGCTGTTGTTTTCAGAGCTATTTCTATACGGCAAGTTCTGCCATACCAGCACTCCTCCTCCCCCAAGAACCGCCAACCTGGACCTGACTCAGATCTTAAGCAGGCTCTGCACTCCTGCTCTGATCCTCCACTTAATTCCTCCCACCAGATGGGCCTGGGGATGGAAGCAAATGCAGCTGTAGTTCTGTCGCTGTACCACCCCTGCTCCCCCTGGAGCAGTAGCCAAACCGCAAACTCCTTTCACTCTGTCCCCCGCAGCTTTTTCCACTAACCTTCTCTGTTGTCTTTGGTGTTTGTGGGTTGAGAAGTCTGGTAACTGCCACAGCTCAGTGATTCAGGGTGCTAGGGCCTGTTCCACCTGGCTCCCGGTCTGGTTGGTCTGGGCACAGCCCACGCTGGGCTCTTCTCCCCTCCACTCCCACCTCCCCTGAGTGATAGACCTTACCCAGCAACCATCCACACTGTCCTGGGCCAGAGCCCTGTTTCCCTCTGCTATTTCATGGGTTCTGCAGTTCTAGAATTTGTTCAGAGCCATTTTTTATTGGTGTTTGGAGGGTCCTGGGGGAGAGCCCTAGGCAAGTCCCTGCTTTCTAGCTGCCATCTTGGCCCTGCCCCCCCCAGTCAGATTTGAACCCATTTCCTCTTGACTCAAAGTCAAGCACTCACTCTATGCTAAATATTAAAATTGCCCATGTCATTTTGTGTTGCTCAAGACAATTGATGCCTCACTTTATGCTGAGGTAACTGAGACTTACCTGAATGCATCTGTGATCTCAACATGCAGATATTCTCCCCAGCAAAGAAGATTCCAACCCATCCATGCTTGCCCCTTCTCAATGACACTTGTACATGTCAATGTATAAGCTCATTTTAGAGGTTTTGTGGGGTGGGGGTAAGGGGAAGCCACCCAATGTGTTGGGACCTTCTCCATTTTTCCTGAGGTTGAATAGATATCAGTGGAGTAAACCAACTGTTGGAGAAGCTTCAGATGTTCCATATTGCCTCCAAGATAAAATGCAAATTCCCCCATTTGTCCCTTAAACTCCTTTAGAATTCCATTATAACCTCTTTTTCCAGACTGACTACACATTACTCATAGGATCATAGTCATAAGGATATAAATCAAGAACTAGATAAACAACTTTGAAAACATTCACTACTATGATCAGCTCAATGACCAAGCACAATTCCAGAAGAGTGATGATGCTACCTATTTCTTGACAGAGACTTAATAGACTTAAGATCTATAATAACACATGCACTTTTGGACATAGCTAATTAGAGAATTTGTTCAGAGTACATCATATACAACCCTCTCACATTACAGATAAGGGAACTGAGGACCAGGGAAGTTAAGTGACTTTTCCAAGGTAACATGGTCACATAGGTTGTAAGTCTCAGAGCCAGGATTTGAACCCAATCTCTTAAGACTCCAGAATCAGTGGTCTTCTGTACTCTACATTTCAGCCAAACTGGACTCCTTGCTACATGACATTCAATTCTCCTGCCTCCATGCCTTACACAAGCTGTTGCCTATGCCATGGGTGATTAACAAAATCCCTTACTATAACCATGAGACCAGCCAGTCTTCTTTTGCAATTATACCTTTCTCTGACATCTCTTCTTCCAAAGTGTCTTAGTTGTGTTGTATTTCGTACCCACCATGTTCCTTTCCATTGTTCTCTGAGTGATACTCATTTTTAATTCTTCATTCTACTTTTTCAGGGGGTGTTCCAGCTCAAACTGGCTTGTGAAAGGAAATTGCTAAATTTTCAGTGTGAACATCATACCTCGGAAATTGGCAAATACTACAAGTCAGGATTTGATTTATTATTTTGTTGATTGTCTAGCCTAAGAAAGTAATGGAAAATGACCAAAAAATGACAAAAAATGCAGATTAGATTTTAAAATATGTCATGTTTACATTTTTTCAGATACCCAATTGTTAAATATTTACCAGAACACCACTATCCATGACTCTTAGTGATACAAAACAATAGAATATTAGTGTTAAGAAAAAGATGAGCATTTGTTTCTGGGAGAAGTTTAAGTTATTAAAGGAGTTTTACACTGTCCTAAAGGAAATCTAACCCACTTTCTTTCTACCATTTAAGGTCCAATTTGTTACCCACTTGTATTTCTGTTCAAGATACACATGTTGACAAGATGAGCTCTATAGGCTGTCCATCTCCTTACATGTCATTATCTTGGCAATATATATTCTTTATCCACGTGATGTTTCCCAATTAGGTAAAACTCTTTTGATTAGTTAGGGATCTCTTCCAGGAGGCTCCATCCACATTGTTGCAGAACTTGATGCAACCAATAAAATGTCATCTACAAACATGGACATTTGAAAGACTTCACTATCCATATGGAATGCCTCTTGAATTTGTACTCTATGTTGGATTTCCTCCATCACAGTAATGAACACTTTTGATAAGCATGTTTTTCATATATGTGTGTTTGTGTATGTATGTATGTATATATGTGTGTATATATATACGTGTGTGTGTATGTATATATATATGCCCTGATATTTATGACCAGAGGGTAATCAAACAAGGTTATTTGTGTCATCAGTTTCAAGAATTCTTTGATAAGTTTTACATAGAGATGAAACTAGGTATCTACTGGAACCCATTCAAGTTGGCTTAGGAGAGTCAAATATTAAATTTTCATTGAGAGAATCTACACTTTTTGATGATTATATAGACCTAATGAAGTGCTAAAGAAAAGTATTAATAATGCAAATTAAACTTAAAAGTATGTCATGCATACTTTTTTGAGTGCTGGTTAAAGAGATAGCTTGTTGGAAAAGACTCTTTAAGGTTATGTTTTGCTCTATCAAATGAAATATTTTCATTTGAAACTTTGCCCCAAATGTTACCAAACTATGTTTTGACCCAGTGAAACCACTACTGGGCCCACAACACAAAAGATCAAAGAAAGAAAAAAAGGACCTGGGGAGAGGGGCGTACAATTTCTTTTTGTGGTAGAATAGAACTGAAAACTAAAGGGGTGTCCCTATCTATTGGGGAAAAGATGAAAAAATTATAATCTATGGATGCAATGGAATAATATGGTACTGTAAGAAATGATAAAAGGAATGTTTTCAAGGCTTACTATGGAATATCTCTTGCAAAACTTGCCACTCCTTGCTAATCTCATAAAGATTTCCCTCAACACATATGTTGATCATTCTCATTTTTTTAAAAAAATGTATAGAAATGGAAAAGTGGGCACCCCAGTCAATAGTTGTTAGTATGCTCTTGATTGCCTTTTTTTTTAATTAAAGGGCCCCAGATTTTTTTCACATCTCTGGCATGATTCTCTGCCTCAGAAACCCTGTAAATAAACCCATCAATGCCCTCACAATTGCATGGCCTCCACCTTAAATCTCTTGTATCTACATGGTCTAATCCAGCTGTTTTTCTTATATTTGTGCTCTTTGGTGCCATATCTACATCCTCTCAAAGCACATCTGGGTCCATGGTGATGGCTCTACCATTTTTAATGGTGAAAAAGGTTGGTTATAAAAATATTTTCAGACCTTTTCCGTTTCTCTTCTGTGTGTTATCCTTCCATTTTTATTCTTAAGTGCTCTCAGCATGACTTTGCTTAGTTGGGTATTTCATCCAGCTTTTCTTAAAGTGCTTTTCACCTTCTCTCCTATATTTTGTGAAGCAATGCTCTTCATAATCTTCCTTTGTTTATATCCATAAGATTTTAAATAAAAATTTATAAATTTTGTTTACACCTCACATTTCCCAATTTATTCCTCTCTCCTTCCTGGAGACCTATAACTTTTAGAAGCAAAAAAAAAAAAAAACTTCAGCGAAACTAACCAACACATCAGAAAAGTCTGATGACATATGCAGTTTTCCACTCCTCTGCAAAAGAGTGAGGGGAGATGTCTTCTCAACATATCTTCTTTGAAACTAGTCTTGTAATTATAAGTTCACAGCTTCAATTGTTTCGTTGTCTTTGTTCTTTACAATTATATTGCTGTAGTCATTGTGTATATTTGTTTTCCTGGTTCTACTTATTTCACTTTGCATCAGTTCATATACATCTTGCCATGCTTTTTTGTTTTGTCATATTCATCATTTCTTCTAGCACAGTAATAATCTATTATATTCATGTGCCACAATTTCTTTAGCCATTCCCCATTCAATAGGCAGCTGCTTTGTTTCTTGTTCTTTGCTACTGCAAAAATCATAACTATAAATATTTTGGTGTATATGGGCCTCTCTTTTTAGCCATTGACCTCCTGGGAGTATATTCCTTCTCTATAAGATTTTATAAATGAATTTATATTCAAAACTGGATGTCCTTTGGCTGCCATATAACTCTGTTTGGCAAGTAAGTCAAATGTTTACTGACTAAAATGCATTTTAGGCTTTTGTTTATTTCTTTGTAATAATTAATATATATATATATAGATATATAGATAGAAATCCAGTATAAATTATTGTAGTCTGTGTCTATGTATTTTTTCTATTAGTATCCCATTTCTCATCATCAGTAATATTGAATTGTTCCAATTGTATACCTCATCTTTTTCTAATTTTTATTCTTTATTCCAGCTTTATGTTAATGTTAATCTTTATCTCTAACAAGTTTGTGGCCTGCTTTATGCAAACATCTAGTTCAGGGGTGGGGAACCTGTGGCCTCAAGGCTACATGTGGCCTTCTAGGTCCTTGGGTGTGGCCTTTTGACTGAGTCCCAGTTTTACGAAACAAATCCTTTTATTAAGGGGATTTATTCTGTGATATTTAGATTCAGTCAAAGGGCCACACCTGAGGACCTAGAGGGCCACATGTGGCCTTGAGGATTCAGGTTCCCCACCCTGGTCTACTTCTTGAATGACTCCCATATGACTAACAATTATTTCCTATTGGTTTAAATAACATCAAGTTCATCTTTTGTGATGTTATATGGTGATCACCATGCCATTTGATTATTTCCAATAACACCTGATTTATTTCCCAAAACAAGTTTTCTGACATACAGGCATAAAGCTTCTGTATAGTCCATGAGTCTTTGTCCTCTGTCATTACTTGTTCTTGATCTATTTTTTCCAATGTATTTCTTGTCATCCTCACCTATTTCCAACTTTTGTGTTGATGTTACTGAGCATCAAAGTATTTTGTGGTTGTTGAGTAATTTTTCAATGGTGTCTAACTCTTTGTGACTCCATTTAGGGTTTTCTTGGCAAAGATACTGGTGTGGTTTGTCATTTCCTTCTCCAGTTCATTTTTACAGATGAGGAAACTGAGGCAAATGAAGTTAAGTGACTTGCCCAGGGTCACACAGCTAGTAAGTATCTGAGGGCATATTTGAACTCAGGAAAATGAGTCTTCCTGACTACAGGCTGGGTACTCTATCCACTATGCCACCTACCTGCCTGCATCAAAATATATAGATTACATTTAGAGGGTTTTATGGAATTCTCCATAGAATTTCTCTATCTCTTCATCCTCTGCATAAGCTATTATTATTTCCATGGTCATCTTTTTACAGATTTTATCAATACAATACAAGCAATGCAATACAAGATCACCAACTGTTCTATGGAGAGATATTCTTGTTGCCTTTGGACACACAAAAAAACTAACTCCTTTAACCACCTACCAAGGAGAACCTGTGAGACATCTTTCCATTTAGCTCATCCTTGGAAAGCAGACTCAGTCAACTTACTAGAACCATACTGAAAGTCCTTCCTGTATGGTAGAACCTACCAGAGCTTGGGATCCTCAGGAGTAGCCTTCAAGAACCCCAAATCCAACCCATGCCATGAAGAGTCACAGGAACAGGTCTTTCAGGAGACTTAAAGACTTTAAAGAAATCATCTAAGGCCACACAGTAATAAACAGAGACAGGCATAAAACTCAGATCTTCTAAGTCAGATGTTCGATGTTGGGTTTTTTTCCCTATTGTGCAACAACATGAGGAAAAATAATGAAGAAATAAGTTCTTAAAGAAGACCAGAGGGTGCTTGAAAACAGCTTGTTCTCTTAAGTATTTAAGACATATCATTAATCAATAAATAACATTTCTCCTGCAATTGCATTTACACCATAATTTGTACTCTCTTTGAAGGAAGGAAACTCAATCCAGCCCACCCAGCCCTGTTTCCCATTATCACAAATTATCAATGAGTGGAGTCCAAATTAATGAGGTTTTCCTGTAGCTTCATTTTTATCTGACACAATGAAATGCAATATAGATTTTTCTTTCAGAACTAATTCCTCTTACAATCTTTGTGATTTTATTAGCATTCCAGGGAAACAGGAATTTCCAGAGCATTTGTCATGATTTGCCTAAGTAAAGAATCCAATAGCAAATGAAAATAAGATGGGATGTTTGAATGACATTTATAAAGCTTCTTACAAATAACAACTTCAGTTCTTTCCCTTACAGTCAGGATATTTTACCTTGGCATCAATACTGTGCAGACATTTCTGAAAGCTTTTATGAAAAATGCTGCAATGAGAGGGTAGAATTATTTCTTGCCAAAAATTGCTATATTTCTATCACTCTTGATTTATGTAAAAGAAATGAGAATGCACCTGTCTTTTAAAAAATTATTATTAACAATCTTGCATCTGGTGGCTTTTTTAAGGAATTTTCTTTGGAACAAAAGTTCCTTTACTTTAGTCAGAGAAATAACTAAGGAATCCTTAAGGATTTGTCCAAAGGTGCCTAAATTTAGAGGACAGACACAGAGAGTATTTTCATTCCTTTTGCAGTGAGCAAACAACTGAGCTTATGACCTACTTAGAAAGACTAACTAGTTCAGATGTACCCCACATGGACTTCTCCACAGCTTGCCCTACCTCCTACCACTGCTCCCACCACGGTGGCCTCCCCAGCAGTGGCTTCATTTTATCCTTCAATATCCCCATCCACATTACCACCAAAAACAACCCTAATAACAACCCTCAATTGTCCTGGGTAGCGACCGGCTAATTATGGCTCTGCTAGGAAGAATATAGGCAAGAGCAACATACACTTCAACTCCGCCAAATGAGCACAGTGCACCCCAGACTTGGAAGCATGAGGTCAAAGAGATTTAACTGAGTAATAGCAAAAATTTAATGAAGAGTCAATGCACCTCCCATCCTAAAGATGCTAAGGAGTCTAGCCCTAATTGCTATGACATATTCCTTCCATCTAGGTTTCCAGAGCATTGCTTTAGGCATTAGATATGTTCCTAAAAAGTTACGGACTTACATATCAAATTCTGTTTTAGATGTAGGAGGGGATCTTGCTATTTAAAGGCAGTGGATGGATCCTTTTGCACGGATAAGATTCCTCTTGCAAGGTGAATACTACTGCTGTGTTCTCACACTCACATACACACACTTCATCATCCATTCTTATCTAGTTGCTAAGTTGAGCAGTATGTTATGTGGTAGAAAGGTCACTGACTAGAAATAGGAAGTCTTGAATTCTAGTCCCAGCCCAGTCCCAGACCAGTCACTTTCCAGTTAGTGGAAAGTCAATCTCTTTGCCTCAGTTGTCTCAACTGTCATATGGGAATCATCATCTCTGCCCTGATGATCGTACAGAAAATAAGATAATAGACATACCAGTACTTTGAAAAGTAGAATGTACTATACTCATGTAGGTATTATTATTCCTTTCTAGGCTTTTTTAAATATGGGAACTGTACAAACTGTAGTTAAGTTTTCTCAGGAATTAACAAAATCATGATTGTAATCTGATCCTCTAGACAAAACTAGAATGACCCAAATGTCATCACATACTTCATACAACCCAAACACTTGAAGACAAAATAAAATGTAAGCTCTGCTGGGTAAATCTTGTAGCCAAATTCAATTTCAACTTTATCCTCCTTGGTCATGTGCAGATAACCTCAGAATGGAAGAGGTATATATGTCTTTGCTGCCTTCCTATTCCCTGAGCACAACTTCCTTGGCTCTCTATTGTAGTAACATTCATTGGTCTTTAAATGAAACTCACCCCATGCTCATTCTCTGTTCTCTCAAACCAAACTATTCTTCTTATCATACTTCTAATCATATTGCAGTGGCAGTCAAGTGAACCAACTAGGCAACATGCAGCAAGATTCTATGTAAGGCTACATTCCACTCATAAAAGAACTTCCATACACCCATTTGTCTACCATATCTCTCTTTCAGTCTTAATTCCAACTTTTGATTCACCCAGCTTGGCATTCTGGATGATGTACTCTGCTTATAAGTTAAATAAATAAGGTGATAATATATAGCCTTGACACACTTCTTTTCCAATGTTAAACCAATCAGTTGTTCCATGTTCAGTTCTAACTATTGCTTCTTGGCCTGCATACAGGATCCTCAGGAGACAAATAAGATGATCTGATACTCCTATGTCTTTGAAGACATTTTGTTGTGATCTACACAGTCAAAGACTTTAGTGTAGTCAAGAAGCAGAAGTAGATTGTTTGGGGTTTGGGTTTTTTTTTTGTTTTAGGGGGTTTTTGGAACTCTTTTGCTTTCTCCATAATCCAGCAAATGTTGGCAATTTGGTCTCTAGTTCCTCTGCCTCTTTGAAAACCAGCCTGCTCTTCTGGTAATTCTTGGTTTATATATTGTTGAAGTCTAGCTTGCAGAATCTTAAGCATAACCTTGCTGCATGTGAAATGAGTGCAGTTGTTCAGTAATTTGAATATTTCTTAGCATTGTCTTTCTTTAGGATTGGGAAATAAAGTGATCTTTTCAAATCCAGTGGCCAGTTGAGTTTTTCAAATTTTCTGGCATATGGAGTGCAGCACTTTAACAGCATCATCTTTTAGGATTTTAAATAACTTAGCTTCATTGCCATCACTCCCACTAGCCTTATTGTTAGCAATGCTTTTATAAGACCCATTTGACTTCTTTCTCCAGGATGTCTGACTCTAGATCAGACTGTTATTAAGATGAATGAACTGTTGGTATTATCTGTGGCCCAAGGCCCTGTGTTAATGCAGAATGAGTCTTATCCTGGATATTTGACCAAAAGGGTCATTTTCTCATTTTTGCCTGTTGTCCCTACCTGGATTTGCTGTAGGAAAATTTCCTAATTGTACTTAGGTTAGAGCTTATATCTTTTGTTGTTGTTGTTGTTCACCATGACCAACTTCTTTTTGGCCCCATTTGGGGTTTTTTTTTTGGTAAAGATACAGGAGTAGTTTGCCATCTCCTTCTGCATCTCACTTTACAGATGAAGAAACTGAGATAAACAGGGTTAAGTGACTTGCCCAGGGTCACACAGCTAATAAGTGTCTCAGGCCAGATTTGAGCTCAAGAAGATAAGTCTTCCTGATTCCAGGACTACCACTCTATCCACTGTGCCACCTAGCTGCCCTAGAGCTTATTCCCCAAATTTGAGTGAAAGTATCCCTAGAAGTAATCAAGGTAACAAATGCAAATTAGGTATTGCACAGGCATTATTTCATTCCACAGAAAACTTATATGATGCCAAGGACTTACAGGAGCCCATAAACATACAGAAAATACATGAGGTATTCACAAAGCTCATCGTATCCCCCAAGAAGGGATAAATACAGGGTGGCTATTAGAATAGCCCATTGACTTGTTAAATCTCTTTCCCACTAAGCCCACCACACCCTCTCCCAGATTTAAACTGGTTTAAACTCCCTCATTTTGAGGGCTACTGAACAAATAATTCCCTTCCCATAAGACGTGTACTATCCAAATAACTCACCAATTTTACTTTTCAAGTGGAACACCATGTGGGAACTTGGGTGGGTAATCCTCTTCTTTCTCCAAGGAGTATATTGAATCACAAAGTCATTTTCATTTTCTAACAAGTCAAATTGCTGGACTCTCAAACTCAGAAATGCTTAAATTTGAAATTACCTGTGAAGCACTGCTCAGGAGATCTCTCTTCTCTGGCCAAAAAGGCTAGTTTCTAGGATTATTTGGCCTAAGGAATTAAAAATCCCCCCTCCAATAGGCATGTATATGTCTATCTCTACCATGTGCTTCTAGAGGAAGTCCGAGTTGCTACAATCTATTGAGCCAGGAAAGTTCATTCTCAGGATCTCTCATCATCAGGCCACATTTTTGCTACAATTCATCCATTGCTCCTGAGTGGAATATAATGAGCATGGGCAAAATTCCTCCTCCCCTAAATGCAAGTCTCCTCTATGTTATGTCAAAAGAGGGAGAAGAAGAGAGATGAAGAGGGAGAGAGAGGGGTCATGACCCTTTCTCTGAGAGCCCTGCCACTTGGTTCCCCTTTCTTGTGTCATGGTTTTCTCTGTTTTTGATTGCAGGTAGTGACACCAGATGGTCGTGGGAAGTCCAGAGCAAAATGGGGGCTTCTGAAGAATATTCAGTCTGCCCTCCTAAAACGCTTTTGAGCTCCCAACAGCAAAGTTTAAAAGATGCACATTATATATAGTCCTTACAGCATTCCTTATTCAGGTTGGAGTTCCTTGAAAGCTAACTCTAATTTCTTCTAATACAAGTCTTCTAATTCACTAATAAAAAAAAATATACTGAGCCATAACTTAATGATCATGAATATAAGATAAAACCAATCAATTAGCAACTGTCTAAACTCTGTAGGAGTTCTTGCCATTATTTATTTGTATTCACACTGAGGATAGATTTAGGAAGGGATGAAAAAAGAAGTGGTTTTCTCATAGCAGTTCTGCCACCAACTATCTGTGTAATGTTTGAACAGGTCACTGAACCTCTGTGGCACATCTTTCAGGCTGAGGGGATTAGACTAAGTATCTCTAAGGTTTCTTTCAGATCTAAGTTTTATTATTTCAAAATTCAAGCCCAACTAGAAATATACTGGAAGAGAATGACTTAGAGCCACATTTTCCAAACTGTGGCCCATGGAACCCTGGTAGTTCTCACAATGTGAATACAAATTGATGGGAAATCTGAAGATTTGACAGAGGACAGCAAGCAGAAGCAGAAGCAGAGTTCATTCAGTCAACAAGTATTTATTCAAAAAACAAGATAAACCCTTATTTTCCATGGCAGAGGTGGGGAACCTGAGGCCTCAAGGCCACATGTAGCCCTCTAGGTTCTCAGGTGTGGCCCTTTGACTGAATCCAAGCTTCATGGAATGTTCTGCCAAAGGGCCCCACTTGAGGATCTAGAGGGCTACACATGACCTCAAAGCCACAGGCCCCCTACCCTTGGTCCATGGGTTAGCCATTGTGCAAGTGCCAGGTAGAAGATACAATTCTGAATTTGCCTCATTCCAAGCCAAGTGCACAACCCATGTCCCTCCCAACATAGCTCAGCTCCTACCATCTACCTACTGCAGAACCATCTCTTTCCCCACAGGGAGAGTGCACACATAAGGTCCAGTATCTATCACATCCACAACACCCATCTTCTTTCACACTGTGTCACCATCACTCCATAGAGTCTCTCCTCACACTGCCTTCATATCTCCTTAACTCTCTGATATAAACTGATATAAATAAACACAGCTCATGGATTTCTGTCCTATGATATGTCTGATACACATTACATACATTCCTCCCTGTAGCCCTAAAGCCATGTTTGACCTGTACCCTGTAGCCTCTCCCTTCACATGTTACGTCTGACACATATTCCACCGCCCTTTCTTCTCACACCCTATCAAACATATCTCTGTAGATTTCCCTGGCACAATGTCTATCTACCTCACATTCAGGGATACACATACTCTCCATAAATCTCCCTCATACCATGTGTGTCACTCACACAAAATACCACCTTTCCCTCTCACATCATGCCTGACACATATCTTCTGCCATTCTCCCATATACTCCTTGGTCTGGCACATTTTTATTAATTAGTCTCACATAACTTGTCTCTCACTCACAACATCCTACTTTCTTCTCATTGTAAGGCAACAAGGAGAAAATTAGTTACTTGTCATTATTCAGTTTCTATGGGTTAGTACAGAAAAGGGGAAGGAGGGAAAATGCTTAGTTTCTATTATATAAGAATAAAAATGAGAAACATTCTAATAATTTCATCACTATAATTAATTTCTGTGTTTTGTTTGTTTGTTGTGCTCCAAAATTGTATAAAATTCTATATAAGCAAAAAGCATAAAATCAAGGACTTTCCCCTCTGGCACCACCCTTTTTCTAACCCACCTTCTAATATCAGAAATATTAAAATATAAGCTCCTTGAGGGTAAAGCCGATTTTTACTTTTTCTTTGCACCATACAGCCAGGGCTTAGCATAGTTCCTTAGCTTAGCTAAGTGTATAGAGTGTAAAAAGAGTATAAAAAAATTCTTTTTGATTATCACATATGCCGTCATCCTCCTCACACCCTTTGTCTGAACATGCACCACTGCTTTCGTTTACACTACATTCCCCAACCCTTCTATTTTGCTCCAAACTTTCCTTCACCTCCCTCCTTATTTCAGGTGTATTATATATCTTTAGACTCTTCAGATCAGTATTTGTTGGTTTCATTAATACATTTCAAGCCTCAGTCTGTGCCATGGACAATGGAGTTTGTGAAACATTGGCATAGAGAAGAACTTTTTCCAGAGACTTTGTGCTTTCATCTCAATCCCAAAACTGAAATCTGGAAAACTCTCCCTCACCCCAGCTACTATTTTTGACCTTTTCATGTTTGCAGGAAAGACTGAAGTCCTTTTTTTTTCCTTAACTAGCCTTAATCACTGAATGGGTGTTGCCTCAGTCAAACTGAGACCAGGGAAAGACCTTAACTTAAAAAGGCCAAGGTCTCGCACTGCATCCAGGGTCATCTCCAATGGTCCTGATCTATATCTGGCCACTGGACCCAGATCTCTCTGGAGAAGAAAGTGAGGCTGGTGACTTTGCATAGCCCTTACTCACTTAAATTCAATTCACTTGCAAGTCATGGCACGGGTCTTCCTGGTGTCACCATCCTCTTCCCAGAACCAAAGACAAATAACAACAATCTGTCAGCTATTCTCACTTCCAAGCAAAGAAAGTCTTTTGAGTGAGCAAACTAGGTGATTATCTACCTAAAAAGTATTCAAGAATGCTACGGAGATCACCTTACCAAACACAAACAATCAACTGACTTCTTGTTTAACTTCCACTGTTTAGAGTTTTGTTCCTTTGTCTTAAGCCAAACAGAGCATTTGGGCTGCCAAAATGCAAATACATAAAAGCTTTATCAGTCCCATCTGCCTCAAGGTAAGTCTGTCAGGTCCTTTTCTAGCAGCAGATTTCTATAGGAAGTTTATTGAGAACTGTCATGGTAATTAGGGTGGGACTATTTTACTGTTTTCTCTTTTGGAATGCTGAGGTAATCAAGTACCTTTGATAAAGCTTGCCTTTCAAACTAACAAGCAAAGTAGGACTTTTTGCTGTTTTTGTTTGAGTGTTTCTCAGCACTGAGGTAATCAAGTGCCCCAGGGACCTGAGTATATAAGATCTGAGGTTGGTGTTCTGTTTTGGGGGCACACTCATTGAAAGAGTGTTGGTGATGAGACTCTGGTAGCCATTGAAGCAGCCCCCCAGCTTTGAAAACCCAGATGTTGGTGCTTCTCTCTGGTAACTATATATGTATTGTGATTTGGACAGACAGATAAAAGCCTATCTGTTGATCTGTTTGTAATTTCTGTTTGTATTTGCTCTGAAGTTCAGGGTGCTGGCTTTTTCCTCTAAACTAAGTGAATGGTATATGTATGTTTAATTAAAGTAAGACTGTTAACCCCTTAAAGTTGCTTGCCTCAGAAAAGCAGATCAAAGTACCTGTGCTAGCCGCCCTCCCATGTGCTCTTGTTGTTGGTCTTTCACTTCCACAGCAGCTGCTAGCAACATTGTTGTTACAAGAACTGGAAGTATTTGGTACCTTGGTAGTAGCAGTTGGGTCAAATCAGAAGCTTATGAGAATGACCATTCTCTTACTATTAGAAATTATCAGGTTATTAGTACTTTAAGTATAGCATAATTTGCTATTGCAAACTGGTAGGGATAGGATTCTAGAAAAGGCATTCTTCTGGGGAATAGTGTTTGGGGAGATGAGGAAAGAGCAGAAAGGGGACCCTAGATGGAAGAGAAGCGGGAAGCAAAACAGTGAGCTCACCCAATAAAACTCCTCCAAACAGAACCAGAAAATCCACAGCTAACTAGAACAGAGGAGAGCTAGAAGCCCACAGATTCTAATTGCATCAGTGCAGAACAACAGTGCCCTTGCTTGGTGTTGGGAACAGGTGAATGACTCTCAGCAAGGAATGTCAGACAAGGAGAAAGAACAATGGTCTCATACAAACGTCATATACTGGAGGAGCCAACCAAAGCAGAGAGTGGAAACAGAGGGTTAAAGGAGCAATACAGGGAGACAGACAAACAGAGACAAAGGGGGTGGCTAAGATGCAAGCCATAGAACTCAGAGCTCCAGGCTTTGTCCAGATAAAGGGCTGGGTCAACTAAGGGAGAACCGAAGTATAGAAATAGTCAGATAGCAAGGGCCTGATTAACCGCAACCAATGAAGTTCTGAAGGAGCATGTACACCTTTTGATGGTTCACTAGGGCCCATCACTTCCAATCCACTGGGTTCTTTAAAGTCTGATGGCTTACTGTCACCAATACCTTAGATGCACTACTGAGGAGAGGTAAGGAAAAGGATTAAAAGGACAGAAAAGAGCTCAAAAAAGAAAGGATTCCAAAGATAAAATTTTTCAACTTTACAGTTTTTCCTTCAGGTACATGCGGAATCCATATAAATGTATTCACCATCGAATACTTTTCAGTCACAACACAGTCCAGCTCTTGTCTGTCATTCTAGGGTGTCTTCAGGGAAACTTGCTTGGATAAGCTGAATAATTGTGACTGTTTAGACCTGTGCTGGCATGCTGCCACAGCTGGCAAACTGGCCTTCCAAGACTGCTCCTATCCCTTCAAAAGCAAATTGATTTTACCCCTCTGGGTACAGTGAGAGAGGCATTGGTCACTCAGCAAGAACATATTCCCCAAAGCCTCATTAAATTCAAGGTCCCAATGTACTTTGACATTTTTAATGTTGACAAAGTCATTCACTTGGGATGAATTTATGTTAATATATATGTAAATTTCAGGGCTTTCACTTAACCTTCATTTCCTGGTGTGCAGCTCCCAGGAATTGGAAAGACCCAGTTCCCCCGGAAAGAGCAAAATTCTGAACATGACCTCCAGATGCCCAAAGGACCACAATTTGTGACCACCAACCCAGCTTTAACAAAACACTGAAGTTGGAGAAAGATGCCTTCATGTACCTTCACTTTTCTGTTCCTTTTAACCACTCATAAAAAATGCCCCAAACTATCCTTTAGGGGGCTTACAGCCCTTCCATTCTTTCAACCCTGCCTAGAGGAAGGTAGGTGGGGGTGTGGATAGAGTGTTGGACCTAAAGGCAAGAAGATCTGAGTTCGTGTCAAACCCCTCTGTGCCTCAGTTTCCTCAGCTATCAAATGGGGATAATAATAGCACCTACCTCCCAGGATTGTTGCAAAGATAAAAGGAGATGATATGTGCAAAGCACTTGGCACAGTGCCTGGCATATAGTAGGTAGTTAATAAATGTTTGTTTCCTTATTTCCTTCCCTACCCTTCAAATTTCAAATATCAGATCCAACTCTCAGGAAAGGTTATAATAATATCAGTTATGTATATGTTAGTGTGAAGTGTGGTACTTCATACCATACACAAACCCAGCACTACCCCTAGAACAAATAACAGTTCCTTAATAAAAATTTTAGACTGCTAGGTGCCATAGCAAATAGAGTACCAGGAGTGTGTTGTAACAATGCTACTTGCCACTACTGTGGCTATGTAAGGCCAATAACACCAGCACACAGGAGGACTGCTTGCATAGGTTCTTTGATCTGCTTTTCTAAGGAAAGCAACTTTAAGGGGTTTACAATCTCATTTTAATTAAATATATATATATATTATTCACTTAGTTAAGGGGAAAAAGTCAGCACCTTGAATGTCAGAGAAAACACAAACAGAAATTACAAGCAGAAATTATAAAAAGAGCAAAATTAACATAAATCAGCAGACAGGTTTCTATCTATCTTATCATAGCAATACATACATAGTTACCAGAGAGAGAAGCACCAACATCTGGGTTTTCAAAGCCGGGGAGCTCCTCAATGGCTACGCAGACTCTCCACACCAACACTCTTCCAATGAGTGAGCCTCAAACAAAATGCTAACCTCAGAATACATATACACTTCTTCAGGGTCAGAGTGTCACACCTCTCAAGGGCTTCACACCTCTCCAGGGTTTCACACCTCTCCTGACCTAATTAGCAAAAGGGTGTGGGCATTCCTACAAGCAAAGGCAAGACTCAATCAAAGGCACTTGATTGCCTTAGTGCTGAGAAGCACTCCAAAACAAAAGGCAACAAAAAGTCCCACTTTGCTTGCCCTTACAGCTTGAAATCAGGAGGACCTGAATTCAAATCCCACCTCAGACACTTACTAGCTGTGTGACCCTAGGCAAGTCACTTCACCCTGTTTGCTTCAGTTTCCTCATCTGTAAAATAAGCTGGAGAAGGAAATGACAAACCTCTCCAATGTCTTTGCCAAGAAAACCCCAAACGGGGTTGTGAAGAGTCTGAAACAATTTAACAACAAATAAAGATTTATTGATTAACTGATGAAAATCACAATGTTCCAATAGCCATAATGAGAAATAAAGATCAAATTTTTTTCTGCTTAGCCTCAAAAATTAACTAGTAATAATTGATGGAAGTTCTATGGAGACAGATTTCAATTCAAGAGAAGGAAAATTTTCAGAAATTAGAGATAACCAAGAGAGGAATAAGCTGCTTCAGGAGGTAATATATTCCTCCTCACTGTAAGAATTCAAAAAGAGGCCAACTGGTCACATGTTGCAGATTATATAGAAGGAACCCATGTTCCATATACTAGATAGACTTCTGAAGACCCTCCAAACTCTGATATTCAATGATTCTATGATTCTCCCAGGGGATTCACATTTTCATCCCTCTCTTTATTTAGCTCCAGAAAGCAGAACTAGGAGCAGTAGTCATAAAATGTAGAGACAGGTATGTATGTTGGATTTAAAGAAAAACTTCCTGATAGAGCTGTCCAATTATGGAATGGGCTGCCTTAGGAGTAGTGAATCACTGGAGGTCTTCAAGAGAAAATTGGATGACCACTTCTTTGCAATGCTGTAAAAGTTCTCTAAAGATTAGGGTTAGAGTTAGTTGACCTCTGACACTTCCACCTTTGAGATTCTGTGAGTCTAACTGTAGAATGAAGGGTTCTGTCCCTTTCTAAAAGATTTTTAGCAATAGGAGCTAGTCAGGGAGGAGTTTGGTGAGGAGTAAAAGATCCTTCTTTGATGCCCTGAAATTATAGCCTGCTCTGCCTACATGTAAGATTAGTCTTGGTGACAATCTTTTGACATTTCTATTTCCTCAGACTAAATAAGTAAGACTCAGAAATAATTCAAAAGAATAGCATAGTGTTTAATAAACCCAAAAACTTTTAGTCCCTGTTCAATAAGAATTTGATAGGGAAATTCAAGATCACTGTGGTTGAAAATAGGTTTAAACTAGGAACTTATACCATATACCACAATAAGTTCCATTTAGATATGAGACCTAAATAAAAAAGATTACTTGATATAAAAATTTAGAAGAGAAAAGGAGAAAATAACTTTCAGGTATGTGGTTAAAGAAGGGAATCCTTAGCCACCTAGGGATAATAATGATTACTATATGATACTAAAAGGCTCTTGTACAAACTCAAAACAACTAGAATAAGTTAAATTGTTAAGTAGGTGATTTGCATCAAGCATTTGTACTTCTCAGCTTCACTGATATATTGGTACCATGAGTTTTGAATGTTTTGTTTCATCCTAAATACTAATTGATGCACAATTGGGTTTTTTGCCAATATTTACCTTCAATTTTGAAATTTTATGAAGTCATTCACTATGATGCTTTCTTTTCTATGGTATAAATAGGCTACTCTTTGGCTATTAAGATGAATAAAAGAACATGTGCCACTCACTATGGTATTTTTAGGTGCTATCACCATGGGGAGAGCTACTGTTCTGTATAAGGAGTCTAGTGAGTCCCTCAGACCATATTTTCTCATAATGAGTTCAAAATGGTTTATCATTGTTTCCTTGGCAAACTACATGTGGTTTCACATATCTCATTTTAAGGAACAGGCTTTCCATGTGAGGATTTATCAGGTTCGGGAATATCCTCATGACCCTTGAGCACTGAGAAACAAATTAGCCCTTCCTGTCATAGATTCATTACAGCAGTCCTTCTCTCTAAGTATGACAGAGGTATTTCTGAAAAGTCATGTGTAAGTTGAATTTTTGTAAGTGTACCAGGGGGACTTGTTGTCTGAAGTGAACACTCTAGTTTATTCCTTTATTTTTTTTTCCTTTTTTCCCCTTAAAGCATGAATTACTTTTTCTAAGATGGAGATTGCTGTTCTAGAGGTAATTTCATATTATACTTAAGAAAGAAATTTACTAAACTGGTCAAGCTCTTGTACCAGGAAGCATGTGGTGGGCATATGCTCTAAGGAGGTCAAAGAAACATGGAAAAGGACTAACATGTACTGAATATTCATAGCAAAAAAAAAAGAAGATGGATCAAAATAAATATCTTTTCATTGGGATTACTAAACAAATTGTAACAATGAATGTAATAGAATATTATTACAGCGTAAGAAACAACCAAGATGAGGAAAGCTGAGATACATGAAAAGATTTATATTAACTGATACAGAACAAAGTAAACAGAAATGGGGGAATAAAGCATACAGTAACTACAATAATGCAAATCAAATCATCACTTAGATTAATTGCAATAACCAACCTTGGTCCTGGAGAACAGGGGATGAAATGCACTTCTATCCTTTCAGAAAAGAGGTGGGGAACCAAGGGTGTGTATTTCATAAGCTGACAGACCTAGAAATTCTATTGGTTAGTTTATTTGACTGCTTTTCTTTGTTACAACAAAGGGTAAAATAAGTAAGGAAAAAGTCTTAGGAAACAATGATCGTGTTGGTTGGTTGTTTTTTTAAAGGATCAATAAAATGCTTTTAAAAAATATATACTAGCATCTCAAAGAGATTATCAGTGTTATTTCTGTCCCTGTTTGTCTCTAATTTCCTTTATGAATAAATGAGATTATAAAGAAAATGTAGAGAAAGAGATGGAACATGGTCCTTTTCTATGAATGTAAAGCTGGTCTATTTTATGCAATCATTAGCCATAGAAATTAGTATTAAAGTGAACATTTCTCTGCCTTCGCTAGCATGTCCTCCAACTGGCCTCGTGTCATTAACTTTCTTAATGAAACATCTTCCCTCAAAGCATTATTATGGAAAATTAACCCTAACAATTTAATATTGTAATACAAATATTGTAATGCAACCCTGATTTCTTCTAAATTCCTCTTATAAATAAAGCTACCCAGAAAAAAAACAAAACAAGGATGGGGACTAAACTTGTAGTTTCATTGAGATACTGAACTTCATCTACCAACGCAGGTTGGCAACTTGTCTACAAGAGAGTAGTCTGGAAAGAATATTAAGAAGCTAACAAAGCAAGTATTTCAGAAGTGGGACTTGAACCCAGGTGTTTCAGGTGGTTATCTTATAACATCATGGTGCTACTCAACTTTAAATTAAATTATATTCAAATTGGTAGTTACCATTATTTTGAATTTTATATGTACTCATTCAGGAAAATGGAGAACAAAAACTTCCAGAAGCTGTTGCAAAAGTTAGTGGTCAGCCCCCAGGTAGGTGGTACAATGGTTAGAGTGCTGAGTCTGAACTCAGGAAGACCTGAGTTCAAATGTAGTCTCAGAAACACAGGTAGTAACCTGTGTGATCCTGGGCAAATCATTTAATTTCTATTTGCCTCAGTTTCCACAACTATAAAATAAGGATAATAAAATTTACTTGTAGGGTTGTCATTGTAAAGATCAAATGAGATGATATTCATAAAAGGCTTAGCACAGTGTCTGGCAATCAATTTATCAATTAATCAACACTTATTAAATGCCTATTATATTCCAAGCACTATGCGAAATGCTGAGATACAAAAAGTGACAAAAGACAGTCCCTGCCCTCAAAGAGTTTACAATCTAATGGAGATAACAACATACAAATAAAAATAAACAAAGCTAGCTATATATAGGCTAAACAGGAAATAATTAACAGCGGGAAGGCAGTAGAACTAAGAGGAGTTGAGGAAGGCTTCCAGTGAAAGATAGGATGTTAGTCGTAATTTAAAGAAAGCCAGGGGGTCAGTAGGTGGAGCAAAAGAGGGAGGTTGTTCCAGGCTTGGGAAACAGCCAGGAAAAAAATTCTTGGAGCTGAGAGGTGGAGGTTCTTGCTTATAGAACAACCAACACAATAGGTGTGACTATACATACTTAATCCCCTCCCTACCCTTTCCCTTCCCCCAGCCTCAGAACAGGCAAATGACCAATGTTTCAATTCTCTCTTCCTTACCTACATGCCCATCAAAATTCCTATTCTTTCAGGTCTCTGATCTTAGCTAGTTGGGAGGAGAATAACAGATTAAATATTCATTCTATGCCCTAGGAGGCTACTAAAATGGGGGGAGGGGCAAGACCCAACATAAAACGAAGAAGGATGGTAGCACCAAGTAACTGAGGGTGGAATGAATGAAAGAATAAAGAGATACAGAAGTAGGAGGTGAGAAAATTCCAAGGACAAATTTTACAATTTTGCAGTAACTGTACCTAAGACAGCCAAAGAAACTATAGTGCAGGTGCCCAAGGTTGTCATTATGATACATTGTCAGCTTAATAAAGATATCATGAGAAGAAAGGCTCTGAGCAAAACATCTTCTCCACCCGGTGCTGGCCAGCTAGCATACACTGATCTTGATTTCCCCAATGAACCACTCTGGCAGGGCCTGACCTTCTTCTAGCCTAATTCCTTGACCAGTCTCATGAAATGTATATACCCTGTCCTACACTCTCGCCCTTAGATACCTTAAGACCCTGTGGATCCTGTCTGTATATCTCACTCAGTCATCATCATTATCATTATCATCATCATAACTGACATTTATATAGTCATTTAAAGTTTGCAAATCACCTTTCAATAAATTATCTCATTGGAGCCTTACAATAACCCTGTGGGGTAGATAGTATAAGCACTATCATCACCATTTTACAGATAGTAATAACAAGTAATTTTATATAGCACTTTGAGATTTGTAAAGCACTTCACATAGATTACCACATTTGATCCTGCGGGGTAGAGGCTATCATCCCCATTTTAGAGATATGGAAACTGAAGATCAGAGAGGGAGAGGTTAAGTGTCTTGTCTGTGGTCACACAGCTAGTGAACATCAGAGACAGAATCTGAACCCATGTTGAACTGACTCCAGATCATAGAATTTTATCCACTACCTCAAGGTATCTCTTACCAGACACCTTCTCTCTCCCTCTATCAAATATCAACCAATTTTGATAGACAAAGGCTTATTTATTTCTAAGAAAAGTAAATTCACAACTTGTATGTGGAAGATAAGAGAACCAGAGCACTAATAAAATTGTCTGCCTAGTGCATAATTGGATGTTTCTCATGTTCCATAAATACACCCTAATCCAGCCAATTTCCACAAGTGTTCTCAATTGGTCTAGCCTGAAGTCTCACAATAGCTAACATGTTTTAATTCTAAAACATGGAAACCGTATCTGATGATATACTCTTGTTTTACTTTTCTGGTCCAACCTATTCAATAGCCTTAGGTTTGCTCAACTTCCCTAGGTTTACTCCATTGGTCAGTTTAAAATAATGCACCTCATGCCCAGCCATACAGGAAGTCACCCCCATTAGGAGGAGGGATAAGCCACAGAAGTGATTGAAAAGGCCAAACTAGTCCCTGTGCTCCTCCTTTACATGACCATAACTGGCACATCAATAACCAAATTATCCCTCTCCCTTGATCAATGAGACATCACAGAACATGCATGCTTTAAACTATAGGCAATAACCTGCTGCCTACCACATTCTCAAAGTTCATAAAGACACTCCACTACCACTATTCCCCTATTCCCCTCACCTAATTCTCATCAGCCATGATTTCTATTTTGGCCAAAGAAAAGAACTGGAGAAATCCTTAGTTTTGAAGGGCTTAAAGGAAACAATGGTTTCTAGGCATTGTCTATCCACAATGGGCCAGGTGACAGCGATGGCTCCCAGAAGCAACTCACAACACTCGCTGCTATAGTCACCAGACCTCACCGTTCCTAAAGACAGACATCCAATGTGGGAATGTGGGAAACATGTGAGGGTTAAATTAAACTAATCACCAGTAAAATTTGGAAGACATTCAAAATAATAATTCTACTTGAAAAATGTAATTTTTATTGTGAAAATTAGACTACCATAACATTTCAAATGAGTTAATATGAAACTTCATTAGTTATATGAAAATCAAACTGAACCCATCTTGTGAACAAATTCTATTTTGTTGTTTTTTGGTAAATCACCTGATTTCAGGGAATTCCACTCACTCATGCTCCCAACTCAAAAAGTACCTAATCTTACCTAATTCTACATCTTGTTTTGTATGCTGTTTATTGTTTTATTTTAATGTATAAAAATATGTGCAAAATCTGTATTCAGGGTCCTTGTGCCTACTGAGAGGGCCTGGACCCAATTTGTTCTACAACTGTGTGCCTTGCAAATAAATTATGTGGCTTGGACTTGCTTCATTGGTTACTATGAATTCACTCATGACAGTTGGTAACCATGAAGGTACTTGAAATGGGCCCATTCCCCAGGATAGTTTCTTAGAAGACCTCCCTAGAATATGAGCTGGTTGATTTTTCACTGCGGGAATTCTTCATGGAAGAATGCCCCAGAAGTCAGACTTCTCCTTGATCTTGAATTCTTCCAAGGCCCCCACACTACTGGGGAAGCTCCCACACTGTTGGGAAAGCTCCCCTATGGGAATGGTGGAATTTGGTAGTAACATACCAAAGGGAACCCTCCTTTCCTGGAAAAATTTCTTATATCCAGGGACCAGAGCAAACTCCCAGTTCAGCTGACAATCACCAAAAAGCACGCTATTGAATTATGTGAAATTTGGTCTAAAACTACAAGAGATTCAGATGGTAATCTGTTTTGGCCCAATATGGCACTTTTTATTATTGCAAATTAAGGCTAGCCATTGAAAATTCTCATATGAGATCTAATATTGGTTTTGCTGGGCCACTTTGTTTGATGGACTGTGTTTGACACCCTCCAAAAGGGTTTTCTTCTTTATATCCTGTCTTGCCTGTCTTTCTGCAGCCTCTTTCATCTAACATTTCTCTCACCACCACTTCAGCTTCCCTACCTCACACTGCAAGACACTGCTTTATGAATATCCTTTCCTCCTTCTTCCTCTACTCCTCCATCTTAGTCCTCTTCTGCTATAACAGAAAATTTGATCTCCTTTGAACGTGAGGGATATCCTGCAGGTGTCCCTGCTGTAAGTATCCTTCCTGTTTGGGAAGGACTTGTACCTGACCCAACTAACCCTGATATTCTATTATTTGTAAGAAGTCACCAACCTTCCAATCCTTCTGACCTCTCCACATGGAGGAGAGATGTTCCTAAATTTAATTTGGATCCTGGAGCTGTTATAACCCCATTTCAGGCCATATTTAGAGGTTACAATCCTACCTGGGGAGACATAACTGGCTTAATGGAGATATTACTCTCCCCCAGGGGAAAGAACTGCCATTATTAAAGCTGCAAATAGACAAGCCCCAGCAGCAGGAGTACCTCCTGGCCCCATGGGTCTTCCTAATTGGCGATTACAAGACCCTCATTGGAACCCTAATGTTCCAGCTGACCACACCAGACTACAGCAGGCTAGAAAATCTATGATCAGCACATGGAAGCATGTGTTATCTGCCCCCAAAATTGGAGTAAGTTCCAAGAAATTATCTAGGAAGAAAATGAAACCTCTAACTGCTTTTATGACAGGCTGTATAGGAGTGCTAAGCAGGATGTGGGATTAGGCCCACTCCACCCACAAGATGCATGAATCATTAATATATACTTTGTTAGTCAGTCACAGCCAGACATATCAAAATATTTTTATAAGAATTTCCCTGGATGGTATGAAAAGGGCACTGGTGAGCTTAAAAGCACTACTCAATATGCTTATGAAGGGAGAGATAAAGAGATGAAGAAACCAAAGCCAAAACCTCAAAGAATCTTGGTCCAGCTCCCTTCCAAGCTTGGGCCCCTGTCCAAACAGCTCCAGCTCTCCTTCCACCTGCATCAGGGAATAGAGAGCTATGTGAGTGCTTTTATTATCTCAAAAAGAACCACCTTGACAGAGAATGTAGAAAGAAGAAATAGGAATTTAAAATAGTAATAAAGGGGGGCCTGGAAGAGCCCAAGGAAGGTCTTTGGTGTCAGGGTGCTAGGGAGGGGCAGAGACCATAGATTCTGATGAGGATCTTTTTGTTTTTCCTGATCATGATGTCCTTGCCCCAACTATCCCAGTCTCTACCTTCCTCTGCATAGATGAACCCCAAGTCTCCCTTAAAGTTTGTAACATGATTTATAATTCCTGTTAGATACTAGCTTCTAATTTGGTTTTGGTGAACAAACCAGACTCTGACTGTACTTCTACTGAATCTCTAAATGTTGTCAGAATCTCGGGGAAGCCTCAAAGTATCACCAAATTGTCTCTCCGTGAGGTAACTGTTGGTCTTCTGTCAGTGGAGCATTCCTTTCTTCTCATGCCTCAATATCCTATTAACCGGTGGTTGGGCTGTGATCTCCTTCATAAACTTGGAACCACTATTTCCTGCTCCTCTGATGGATCTCTGTCCTTGTAACTCCCTGAGGGCTCCCTCTCTTTGTACATCATATTGGTTTGGAATGCCCAAGATACCCCTAACAATAGTCAAGGCATTCCATCTGGCATCCCTGATTCTCCATGGGCGACTTCATCCTCAGATGTAGGATTGTTAAAATCTGCAGTCTGCATCACCATCAAGACCAAGGAAGGCCTCCCACCATGCGTTCATCAATCTACTTTGGCCAGGTAGGCCACTGAAAGTCTTTTTTTCTTTTTTAATTTATTTAATATATTTAGTTTTCAGCATTGATTTTCACAAGAGTTTAAATTACAAATTTTCTCCCCATTTCTACCCTCCTGCCCACTCCAGGATGGCACATATTCTGGTTGGGCCATTCCCCAGTCAGCCCTCCCATCTGTCACCCCACTCCCCTCCCACCCCCCTTTCCCTTCTTCTCTTGTAGGGCAAGATAAATTTCTATGCCCCATTTCCTGTGTATCTTATTTCCTAGTTGCATGAAAAAAACTTTTTTCTTTGTTGTTTTTGAACGTCTGTTTTTAAAACGTTGAGTTCCAAATTCTCTCCCCTCTTCCCTCCCCACCCACCCTCCCTAAGAAGGGAAGCAATTCAACATAGGCCACACGCGTATCATTATGTAAAACCCTTCCACTATACTCATGTTGTGAAAGATTAACTATGTTTTGCTCCTTCCTAACCTATCCCCCTTTATTGAATTTTATCCCTTGACCCTGACCCTTTTCGAAAGTGTTTGTTTTTGATTGCCTCCTCCCCCCATCTGCCCTCCCTTCTATCGTCCCCCCTTTTTTGTCTTCTTCCTCCTTCTTTACCTGTGGGGTAAGATACCCAATTGAGTGTGTATGGTATTCCCTCCTCAGGTCAAATCCGATGAGAGCAAGATTGACTCATTCCTCCTCACCTGCCCCCTCTTCCCTTCCTAGAGAACTGCTTTTTCTTGCCACTTTTATGAGAGAGAATTTACCCCATTCTATCTCTCCCTTTCTCCCTCTCTCAATATATTCCTCTCTTATCCCTTAATTTGATTTTATTTTTTTTAGATATCATCCCTTCATATTCAACTCACCCTGTGCCCTCTGTGTGTGTGTGTGTGTGTGTGTGTGTATACACACACACCTACATATATACATACATAGACACACACATGTATATATATATATATATGTATACACATATATATATATGCATATTCCTTTCAGCTACTATGTTATTGAAGTCTCATGAATCATACACATCATCTTTCTATGTAGGAATGTAAACAAAACAGTTCAACTTTAGTTAAGTCCCTTATGATTTTTCTTTCTTGTTTACCTTTTCATGCTTCTCTTGATTCTTGTGTTTGAAAGTCAAATTTTCTATTCAGCTCTGGTCTTTTCACTGAGAAAGCTTGAAAGTCCTCTATTTTATTGAAAATCCATATTTTACCTTGGAGCATGATACTCAGTTTTGCTGGGTAGGTGATTCTTGGTTTTAATCCTAGCTCCATTGACCTCCAGAATATCCTATTCCAAGCCCTTTGGTCCCTTGATGTGGAAGCTGCCAGATCCTGTGTTATCCTGATTGTTTTTCCACAATATTCAAATTGTTTCTTTCTGGCTGCTTGCAATATTTTCTCCTTGACCTGGGAGCTCTGGAATTTGGTGACAATGTTCCTAGGAGATTTCTTTTTGGGATCTATTTGAGGGGGCAATCGGTGGATTCTTTCAATTTCTATTTTACCTTCTGCCTCTAGAATATCAGGGCAGTTCTCCTTGATAATTTCTTGAAAGATGATATCTAGGCTCTTTTTTTGTTCATGGCTTTCAGGTAGTCCAATAATTTTTAAATTATCTCTCCTGGATCTATTTTCTAGGTCAGTGGTTTTTCCAATGAGATATTTCACATTGTCTTCTACTTTTTTCATTCCTTTGGTTCTGTTTTATAATATCTTGATTTCTCATAAAGTCACTATCTTCCACTTGTTCCAATCTCATTTTTAAGGTAGTATTTTCTTCAGTGGTCTTTTGGACCTCCTTTTCCATTTGGCTAATTCTGCCTTTCAAGGCATTCTTCTCCTCATTGGCTTTTTGGAGCTCTTTTGCCATTTGAGTTAGTCTAATTTTTAAGGTGTTGTTTTCTTCAATGTTTGTTTTCAGTATTTTTTTGGGTCTCCTTTAGCAAGTCATTGACTTGTTTTTCATGGTTTTCTCGCATCATTCTCATTTCTCTTCCCAATTTTTCCTCTACTTCTCTAACTTGCTTTTCCAAATCCTTTTTGAGCTCTTCCATTGCCTGAGACCAGTTCATGTTTTTTTTCTTGGAGGCTTTTGATGTAGGCTCTTTGACTTTGTTGACTTCTTTAGGCTGTATGTCTTGGTCTTCTTTGTCACCAAAGAAAGATTCCAAAGTCTGAGACTGAATCTGAGTGCATTTTTGCTACCTGGTCATGTTCCCAGCCAACTTACTTGACCCTTGAGTTTTTTGTCAGGGCATGACTGCTTGTAGAGCAAAGAGTACTTTGTTCCAAGCTTGAGGGGATGTGCTGTTGATTTCAGAGCTATATCTATACAGGCAGTTCTGCCACACCAGCACTCCTCCTTCCTCAAGAACCACCAACCCGGACCTGACGCAAATCTTCAGCAGGCTCTGCACTCCTGCTCTGATCCACCACTTAATTCCTCCTACAATGTGGGCCTGGGGCTGGAAGTAACTGCAGCTGTAGTTCTGTAGCTGCACCTCCCTCACTGCCCCTGGGGCAGTGGCTGAACCCCGAACTCTGTCCCCCGCAGCTTTTCCCACTAACCTTCTCTGTTGTCTTTGGTGTTTGTGGGTTAAGAAGTCTGGTAACTGCCACAGCTCACTGATTCAGGGTGCTAGGGCCTGTTCCAGCCTGTTGCTGGTCTGGTTGGTCCTGCCGCCACCCACACTGAGCTCCACTCCCCTCTGCTCCTTGCGCGATAGACCTCATCCAGCGACCATCCAGGCTGTCCTGGGCTAGATCCCTGCTTCCCTCTGCTATTTTGTGGGTTCTGCAGTTCTAGAATTTTTTCAGAGCCATTTTTTATAGTTTTTTGGAGGGACCTGGTGGGGAGCTCATGCAAGTCCCTGCTTTTCAGCTGCCATCTTGGCTCTGCCCCCCCACTGAAAGTCTTACACCCATTATTGACTCTCTGAGAGATTGAGGCAATATTGTTCCATGTAAATCCCTTGTAATACTCCTATCTTTCCTGTTAAGAAATCCAAGCCAGGCCCTGATGGTAAACCGTTTATCACTTTGTATAAGATTATTAATGCTTATTTTCTACCTAGACACCTAGTAACGCCCAACCCAGCTACCAGAATCTCCTTAATTCCCTGTGAGGCTGCCTATTTCACTGTGACACAGTTTTGCTTAGCTTTTTTAAGGATCCAAATTCACCCAGAATTTGAGTACCTGTATGCCTTCACCTAGAAGAACACAAAATGGACATGGATTCATTTGCTTCAAGGATATGTAGAGAGCCCTACTCTGTTTTCCCAAATCTTACAACAGGACCTGGATTTTATTACTTTCAATGGCGCTTCTTGGCTCAGTATGTTGATCTCCTACTAGCAGCACCTCGCATTGAAGTCTGTCAAAACAACAGTCACCATCTCCTCCAGCATCATCTAAGGGGCCATACGTGTTCTAAGTCTGAGCTACAGTACTGCCTCCCCCAGGTAGAGGGCCTTGATTTCATTCTGTCTGCTGGCACTCACTCTGTTTCCCCAAAGAACATACAAGCTCTTCAACAGTTACCAGTTCTTATGACCAAAAGACAATTACGTGCTATTTTGGAAGAAGCTGGATATTGCCACGAGTCAATTCCATTCTTTGGTTGTATCACTAAGCCTCTAGTTCTCCTAACCAAAAATAACATTTCAAAACCTTTCCAGCTTGAACCACAACTTCTTACTACCCTTGCAGACCTCAAGAAAGCCTTGTTATCAGCTCAAGCACTGGAATTTCCACATTACAGCAAGCCCTTTTCTCTTTTTGTACACAAACATAAGTGGGTGGCTTCAGGGGTCCTCACTCAATCCCTTGGACCCTCTCTTTATCCTGTATTACTCCACTCAGCTAGATTCAGTGGTCACAAGAGCTCTGCCCTGCTTACAAGTGGTAGCAGCCACCACCCTTTTAGAAAAGGTATGTGATTTGGTTTTAGGGGCCCCACTTGTAGTGCAGTGCCCCTATGAGGTTGAGGATCTCTTGTTGAGACAGTGCGTTCAAACTTTATCTGATCAAAGATTTGCTAGATATGAAAGGACTTTATTGGACAAAGAAAACGTGATTCTAAAGCATTATTCGATTCTCCACCCCACCACATTAGTTCCTGATTTACCTACCTCAGGGGAGACTCTCCATGATTGTTCCTCTGTGGTAGATATGGCTGAGAGACCCCACAATGATCCTTCTGAAACCTTCTTGAAGAGCCTTGTTCCCATCCTATATACTGATGGTTCCTCTTTTTTTTGCAATTAGATTTCATATTTATTAAATTTGTTTCTCCATATTACAGACAGAAAATAAAAATGAGCAGGGAACACTTTTCCATGGATGAAACTTCCACATTTATTTTTCTTCCATGTGCATAGAAAATGGCAGTGAAGTATCATATGAAAGAGGCAGGGAATGGAAGGACATTGCTATACTGGACTGAACTTTGTTCTTCTAAATTACACTATTCATTTTAAAAACAAAAAGAAATGATATATTTAAAATTGGTAATAGTTTCTTGGGTCTCCCATTTGTTTTTTAATTGTTAGCTTTTGAAATTTCTTTTAAAATGACACACTGCATTACAAATGATAGTTCCTCTTTTATGAGAGATAGCATCTGGAACACAGGAGCTGCCATGATTTCTGACCTTGACACTGGGCAGCCTTTCTGACATCTAACCTCAGTGCCCAAGCTGCCTGAATGACTATGTTTACACAAGCTTCCTGTCTACCTGCAGACAAAGTGCAACCATCTACACTGAATCCTATTATGCATTTGGAGTTTGTCATTGGGGTTTCTTAACTTCTGGTGAGGTCATTGTGAAGGTACAATACTTCGGTGAAATTCTATCTGCCCTATAGCTTCCTAGTACTCTGGCTATTGTCCATTGTCCTGGCCACACTAATGGAACTGACCTTGTTTCAAGAGGTAACAATCGAGCTGATGCTGCTGCAAAACTTGCTGCTTTTGATGGCCAGGTGGTTCATGTTTCTGCTTCCAATAATGGTGACCTCTCTCTATTTTACAATGACTGAAATTATGAAGTAATAACAGCAGATATATGGAGTCTGGTTTTATCACCAGGTATGTCTGTCTATACATAAAGAGGAGCCATTATGGCACACAAGGGGTTATTGATATGATTAGAAGGGCATGGGTCACCCCAGGTCAGGGGTGGGGAACGAACCTGTGGCCCTTTAGGTCCTCAAGTGCAGCCCTTTGACCGAATCCAAATTTCACAGAACGAATCCTCTTAATAAAAGATTTGTTCTGCAAAACTTGGACTCAAGTCAAAAGGCAGCACCCAATGACCTAGAAGGTTCCATGTGGCCTCAAGGCCACAGGTATTACCCCTGTTCCTGCATGTATTTGTGCCTCTTGTCGTACCTGTCATTTAATCAACGTGCATTCCATGTCATTGTTTTCAGTGGCCATCCCCTAGCTCATACTTCTCTCAAGCATTTATAAATTAATTTCATATGTATGTATAAGTCTGACTACTATATGAGTCTGCCTCATTTTCACTGATCAAGCTCACTCTTTGGGTGAAGGCATTTCCTACGTCTAAGGCCACAGCAAGTTTCATGACTAAAATTATTCTCAAAGAAATTGCAAGCTGGTTTGGCCCTCCTGCTCACACTGACAGATAGGGGGTGTCATTTCACTGCTCCTCTCCCAGATTTATGCTTGTCTTGGGGGTGACTCCTAGGTTTCATGTCCTCTATCATCCCCAGAATTCTGATCAGATTGAACACATGAACAAAAACCTAAAGACCCTGACTGGCAAACTATGTTCTGAAACACATCTTAAGTGGCCCAATGTGCTTCATCTTGCTTTATTTCGTCTATGAAGCAGACCAAGGGAAAGATTTTATCTTTCTCTTTCTGAAATGCTTTTTGATCATCCTCCTGAAAATGCAAAACCGTTATTCCCAGCATGTATATGTATGTGTATATATATATATATATATATATATATATATATATATATATATATATATCTTATTACTGGGGGTAGATACTTCTGTTGTTTCCTATACACAGGAACTGAAAAAACTCTGACTTCACAACCAGGAGCTGTGATACAGACCGAGCCCTTAGACTTTTCACTATATGATTTTCACCTTATAGATAAGGTCTACTTAGGGGTAGGGAACCTGCAGCCTCAAGACCACATATGGCCCTCAAGTGCAGGCCTTTGATTGAATCCAAACTTGACAGAACAAATCCTGTGAAGTTTGGATTCAATCAAAGGGCCGTACTTGAGGACCCAGAGGGCCACATGTGGCCTCGAGGCCGCAGGTTCCCCATCCCTGGTACGTCAATAATTTTCAGCGTAGAATGGAATTCAACCTGCCTGGGAAGGCCCACTCCAAGTATTGCTGACCACCCCAATTGCAATCAAGATCAGAGAAAAAGATTCTTGGACACACTGTGCCTATGTAAAATCTACTCCTTACTATTTTACATAAGAGCAATGTATCAGAAAATCTTTTTGCTTTGCTTTATCTTAATAGTATCACCTGGTGTTTCTCTTTCCCCAGTTAAATGGATACTTTCCATGATACCATTTGCTTTGTGCCTCACAATCACACTCATCATATATTTTTAAATCTTGCTCATTTCCTTGTTGTTGTTTAATTCTGGTGTTATTACCAGTTGATCTTTCCAAATTCCACTCCTCCCAGGAGGACTGGAAAAGATGTAATACTATCAGTAACTTCCGTGGCAATGTAGGCCGTACATTGTATCCTCTTAGAGCAAATGGGCCTCATGGATGCCCTGTTTTTCACCATATCCACCAGAGTGACCCTGATTGATGGGCAGTACTCCCTATTAGTGAAAACTAGATTCTCCTACAACCAGCAGTTGCACTGACTGGGTATCCTAAAACAATGCCTTTGAAATAGGTTTTTGAACCCTTTGCTTTAGCCACTTGTGGTATTTATGATCCTGATATCACCAAGGGAGACCCTTTTATTTGTGCTAAAACCAGGAGATTAGAGAAAAGAAAACAGTGTATTTATTTGACCAACCTTACTTATAATGGTTCTAGCTGGACAAAGCATGATGCATCCTTCAATATAAATTTATACTTTTTAAAAGAATATTCAAAGAATTAAATATTTCTCCTTTGGAAATTTCTTGGGGATTAGTGTCCCCTGGAAATTTTTTTGTTTGTGGCAGTAAAGCATATTCCTCTCTTCCCCCTAATTGGTTTGGGACATGTGGGATCACCTATTTGATCCTGCCAGTATCAGTCTTTAAACATACCACAGGAGAAGTGGGAAAGAAAACTACCAGAAACTTGAGAACAGTCATTTAAATGTCAAAAAAGCGAAAGACCCTACTAGTGGAAAAGTGAATATCATCCAAAACCCTGTGAAAGAATATAAACTGGAATGGGAGGATGGGAAGCCAAAATGGCAGAGTAAAGGCAGGAACTAGTCTGAGCTCTCCCAAATCCAACCCTGCCTCCTAAAACAACATTAAAATAATACCTCAAAATAAATTCTGGAGCAGCAAAACTAACAAAAGGACAGGGTGAAACAATTTTCCAGACCAAGAAAACTTAGAAGGTTGGCAAGAAAGGTTTATCTCACTGGGATGAAGTGCGGTCCAGTACAGGCTGCACCAGCTCAGACTGAGCCCCTGAAATTAGCAGCAGCCCTTGGGAGTGACTGAATCAGCATAGCTCTCAGCACACAAATGGTAAAGGAGTCAGAAAACTGATCAGAAGGAGATTATAGGAGACCCTTTGCTAGTACTGGGTACAGTACTCTGTTACATTGCCCATACACAGATCTAGCTTGCAGTACCAAGGCAAGGAGGAGAACTAGAAGGAGGAGGGACCCTGGTCACATTTCCAAGGTAGAAATCACTGTTTGTGGTCACTCACAAACCAGAGCACAGGCCAGGACAGCAGTAACCTCACCTCTCCCTAGATCATATCACTTTGGAAGAACTGAAACTTACAGACCCCCAGAACTACATCTGAACCCAGCAGCACAAAAAACCTGAAGCTTGGTACAAGTACCCCCTCTACCCTGTGAATAGAACCCAACTTTAACAGTCGAGAAAAAGGTTAGGAAAATGAGTAAACATCAAAAAAGAGAACATGACCCTAGAAAGTCACTATGGTGACAGTGAAGACCAAAACATGAACTCAGAAAAAGACAATGAGATCAAAGCAGCTGCATGCAAAGCCTCAAAGAAAAAGCGTGAATTGGTTTCAGGCCATGAAAGATTTTAGAAGGGCTTTTAAAAATCAAATAAGAGAGGCCAAGGAAAAAAATCGGGAAAGGAAATGAAAGCGATGCAAGAGAGAATTAATAGCTTGATAAAGAAGGGACCAAAAAAAAAAACACTGAGGAAAATAACACCTTAAAAAGCAGAATGTCACACATTAAAAGAGGCACAAAAAAACCACTAAAGAGAAGAATTCCTCAAAAAGCAAAATTAGCCAAATGGGAAAAGAGGTACAACAACCAAATGAAGAAAATAATATCTTAAAAATTAGAATTGGGCGAGGGGAAGGTAATGAGTCCATGAGACATCAAAAAACAATAAAACAAAATCAAAAAAATGAAAAAATAGAAGAAAATATAAAATATTTCCTTGGAAAAACTACGAACCTGGAAAACAGATTGAGAAGAAATAATTTAAGAATTGTTGAATACCTGAAAGCCATGATAAAAAAAGAGCCTAGATATCATATTTCAAGAAATTATCAAGAAAAATTTCCCTGATATCCTAGAACCTAAGGGTAAAATAGAAATTGAAAGAATTCACCGATCACTTCTTGAAAGAGATCCCCAAATGATAACTCCCAGGAATGTTATAGACAAATTTCAGAGCACCCAGGTCAAGGAGAAAATATTGCAAGCAGCCAGCAAGAAACAATTTGAATATTATGGAGGCACAGTCAGGATAGCACAAGATTTAGCAGGCTTGGAATATGATATTCAGAGGGCAAAGGAGCTAGGATTACAACCAAGAATCACCTACCCAGCAAAACTGAGTAAGATCCTTCAGGGTGAAAATGGACATTTCATGAAATTAAGGACTTTAAAGCATTTCTGATGAAAAGACCAGAGTTGAACAGAAATCTTGGTCCTCAAACACAAGACTCAAGAGAAGAATAAAAAGGTAAATAGGAAAGAGAAATGAATAAGGTTAAACTATTTACAGCCTATATGGGAAGATGAGAAGATGATATTTATAACTCCTAAAAACTTTTTTCTTGTTGGAAGGATTGTAATAGAGAGAGGGCACAGGTGTGAATTGACTAGAATGAGATGATATCAAAAAAATGAAATTAAGGGATGAGAAAAAGGAACGCAATGGGAAAAGGGGGAAAGGAGAGGTAGAATAGGTAAAGAGGTACAAAAGAGCATTTGCAATGGAAGAGAAGATCAAGGGGTGGCAAACACTGCTTGAATCTTACTCTCATCAGAATTGGCTCAGAGAGGGAATAACATATACATTCAGTTGAGTGTAGAAATCTATCTTAACCTACAGGAAATAGGAGAGCAGGATAAGAGTGGCAAGGCTGATAGAATGGAGAGCAGATTGGGAAAGACAGTGGTCAGAAGCAAAATGCTATAATGGAGGGACAGGGTGAAAAGAAAGAGAGAGAAAGATAAACAGGGGCAAAAGCAGAATGGAGGGAAATAAAGAGTTAGTAATCATAACTGTGAAAGTGAATGGATGAACTCACCCACAAAACAGAAGTGGAGAGCAGAATGGATTAAAAAACAGAATCCAACAATATGTTGTTTACAAGAAACATACCTGAAGCAAAGAGACATAGACAGAGTAAAGGTAAAGAAAGGGCTGGAGAAGAATATATTGTGCTTCAGCTGAAGTTAAAAAAAAAAGAAAAGAAAAAATACAAGGGCAGCAATCATAATTTCAGACAAAGCAAAAGCAAAAATAGATCTAATTTAAAAAGATAAGCAGGGAAACTACATTTTGCTTAAAAGGTACTATAGACAATGAAGCAATATCAATGTCAAACATATACGCAATATATATGCAATAGTATAGCATCCAAATTCTTAAAGGAAAACTTAAATGAGTTATGGGAGGAAGTAGACAGTAAAATCATACTAGTGAAGAACCTCAGCTTGCCCCTTTCAAAACTAGATGAATATAACAAAAAAAAAGAAACTAAGGATATGAATTGATTTTAGAAAAGTCAGATATGGGGGGGGCAGAGCCAAGATGGCGGCTGGAAAGCAGGCACCAGCATGAGCTCCCAGCCGAGTCCCTCCAAAAACCTATAAAAAATGGCTCTGAACCAATTCTAGAACTGTAGAACTCACAAAACAGCAGAGGGAAGCAGGGATCTAGCCCAGGACAGCCTAGATGGTCTCTGGGTGAGGTCTATCCCACACAGAGCTGGGAGCTGGGAGCTGAGAGTGGAGCTGAGCAGAGCCCAGTGAGCGGCGCGGACCAACCAGACCAGGAGCCGGGCGGAATGTGCCCTACCACCCTGAATCGGTGAGCTGTGACAGTCACCAGACTTCTCAACCCACAAACACCAAAGACAGCGGAAAAGGTTAGTGGGAAAAGCTGCAGGAGTCGAAGGAGTTCGTGGTTCGGCTTCCAGCCCCTCCAGCCCCCGGGGTAGCGGAGGTGGGGCAGCTACAGCTGCTGTTGCTTCTGGCCCCAGGCTCACCTGGTGGAAGGAATTAAGTGGTGGATCAGAGCAAGAGTGCACAGCCTGCTGAAGATCTTGTTGTTCCTACATTAACCAATCAGGAAGAATTATGACAAATCTTCATAAAATCCAACAGCTTATAGCAGAAACAATTGCCATGTGACCACTGGTGGAATCCTTCCTCCTGATTTACTGAGTTGCAGGAAACAGCATATTAACCATTATAAGTAAATGGACTCTCTTCCCTTTACACTTCATTATTATGCTGAAGGGTTAGGTGGTGTAGAGGATAGAATGCTAGACCTGGAATTAGGAACCCATCCTATCTACTTACCCAAACTTATCTCCTACTACACTCCAATATAAATTCTCTGTTCTATCTAAGTTGCTTCCTTGTCTTTTGCTAAATCCAGCCTTTAAGCCTTTGTTCACACCATGACCCTAGCCTGAAATGTTCTCCCTGCTCCTCTCCAGCTATCCAAAACTTATTCATCCTTCAAAGCACAGCTCAAATCCTACCTCCTCTCAGAAGTCTTCTGAGACCTCTTCATCTGTCCAGTCATTCATTCATTCATTTATTCAACAAGCCCTGTTGTGAATCCTTTTAGTACTCAGTGTTGCTGCCACTGATTCTGACATAGAATTTCATATTATGATCTAATTCTTTCATGTCATAATGTCACAGAATGTTAGAGCTTGGAGGGACCTTGAGATCATCTTGGTTAACCCCTTTTATTCCACAGAAGAGGAAACTAGGGCCACAAGTGATTTGCCTAAGGGTACGCAGTGAGTTAGTGGCAGAGGAAAGGACAGATGAATATAAAAATAGTTGAAATGGCGTCTGTAGTCAGGTCAGGTCCAACCACATCATTCTTTTGTAATTTTTTGCTTTGATCTAGAGATTCAAGTCAACTAGACTATAATCTCCATGCAGACAAGAATTTATCTTTTCTAAACCTTGCTCCTAACCAGTACCTACCACAGAGTAGGCACTTAATAATTTTTTTTTTCAATCCAGGTGAGTTGAGGACTCAGACTATGTCTACCGGTATTTATTAAAAAGCACTAGTAAGGGTAAGTGGGTTACTAATGAGAATCTTACCATAATCTTAGGATATGATAACACTTTCCAGTTTTCCTTCCTTTTTACAACCTTGCAAGAAGGGATTGCCAAGGAAAAGTCATTATGATCCTATTCTTGTAAATGAGGATTTCAATCCACCATCAGATTTTATATTCTTATGTAATCATTTCAATAAATAGCTTCAGAATCACCATTAGAATAGGAAGTGGATTAAATGAAATGCCAGTGGGGATTTTACTACTAACAGACCAAAGAGAAATTAAACTACAAAACTCCATGAATATTGCATTACAATGATCACACCTACTCGAATAAGCAAACAAGGACTTTGAAAATGAAATTTAATTTCTGTACTCTGATCATGCCTTATTGGAAAATAGTATAATCTTTTTTTCCTCCAGTAAACAATACTGGTAGTTGAATTGCCTAAAAAACATCCTTAAGGACTAACTAAATTGTTTTTGAGCCATTCTTTGAGAATGTTAGTCATTTTTTTCTACCATAGTAGTATGGTTCTGGTACGGATTCAGTAATCAAGGAACAAGGGCAACGTTGCGTAGTGGAAATAGTAGTGACTGCATTCAAGTCTGCTATTAACCAGCCTACTTGACCTTAGGCTTGCTTGTTATTGTGAAACATTGAGTATCAGTTAACTAACTCATCTGTAACATAAAAGAATTAAACTAAATGGTTTCTAACACCCGTTTCAGGTAAAATCTGCTGTGCTTCCTTCTCCTTTATCCTATTGTGCACCAAATATAAAAGGATCTGGAGAGCTTACTTGAAGGTTCTGGCTGGGAAGTCAATTTAATAATTATTTATTAAGTACCTTCTAGGAATTATGTTAGGCTCTGGGGATGTAAAGACAGAAATGAAATAGTTCCTGCCTTCAAGGATCTTATATTTTACTTGGGGGAAGCTCATCAACTCTTACATACCTTATTTTTTTAATGGTATTCACTATCAAATAACATCATCCTTTTTGATTCATGTCTGTCTCTAGGACTGATGCCCACAGAGCAAAGAGGGATGAAGGGCAGATACACCTGGCCATCAGGTCATCCTATTCAGCCTTGGTAGTCAATGAACTAAATCACATCTACATATTTCCAAGGGTATCAAATAGAATTGAAGTGACTTGAGCTCCTATACTGTCACCAATACCATGTTGTAACAATCCAGAAAGAGGCAACAGCATGAAAAAAGGCCTAGAAGTAGGAATGAGCATGATATACACAAGCAACAATAAAGAGATCTCTTTGATTGGAGAAGTGGGTTGGTTGTTGGGGAGAAAGAGAAGATAAGGATTTTGGCCAGACTATAGAAAGCTTGGGGGACAATCATATGCCCTCTCCATTCCTAAAGCATAGCTTTGCTTAGTTCTGATCCCAAGTACCTAGATAAGAGCAGTTAAATAGTGCAGTAGATAGCACTCTAGACCTGGAGTTAGAAAGATCTGAATCCAATTCTAGTCTCGGACACATATTAGGTATGTGACAATAGGCAAGCCAACTAATGTTTTGCCTCAGTTTTATCGTCTGCAGAATGAACATAATAGTACTTAACTCCCAGGGTTGTTGAGAGGACAAAATGAGATTATATTTGTAAAGCACTTTGCTATATAAAGTCTAGCTATTATTCGTACTGTTTTTATCATACTGCCTCTATGAGGCAACTACCTGGAGTTAAAAGCTTTGGTAAGTCCAGCAGAAGGTCCTTACGTGCAGGGTGATTTGTCCTTTTGATGGTTTACATAAGAGCCAATATTTCGAAAACATTAAGCCTTGAATCCATGTGATTTGGATTTATTTTTCAAAATCACTGTCATCATTAAAATCTATGTGTTTAGAAACGTTAAACGGAGGTCAAATGTTTGTATATTCAATTATATCGTGATTAGCTCAATGGTTAAAACACCCAGCTAAATAAAGCAAGGGAAAGCGGCTGGTAACATGAGCAGCATAATTAGTTTTGCTCTGTTCTATGCTTCAGACTGCAAACTCATCGACCCACTTAGATTTAATATGTTCCAAAGACAAACACAAAGATAGGAAAGAGGACAAATAAAAGAGCATGGCTTGTAAAAAAAATGTGCTACATTTTTTTAAAACTGAGTCTGGAGAGGGAAGCTAAGAAAAATAAAAGAGAGAAGGGAGATTATTTAGTTATATGGGGGAAGAAGGGGAGAACGAACGAGAAGAGAAGAGATCAGACCACTTCTTCAGGTGAATGAGATGATTATATAATGGACAAGAAAAAGAAGGCAAAAAGCATTTCACCTCTTGCTTTTAAAAAAAAGCCTAATTTTTATTTTGTGTGTCCAGGTTTTCCTTAAAATCATCATTATCATATCTTTATTCCTTTACTGAGCATCTAATGATGTTTGACACTCTAATTAGAATTTTCAAAGTAAACCACACTGAGCTATTCCCTATCATTAAGGAAAGAAAAAAAGAAGGAAGGAAGGAAGGAAGGAAGGAAGGAAGGAAGGAAGGAAGGAAGGAAGGAAGGGATAGATAGATAGATAGATAGATAGATAGATAGATAGATAGATAGATAAATAGATAGATAGATAGATAATCCTAGTTACCTTCAACAACAACAGTTGACCTACTTAGGACCCCAGTACAGAACATTTATTCTTATGCCTTTGCAGAAGCTTCCCCCCACCTCACTTCTACTTCTTGGAACACCTAACTAGCTGAGCATTTAAGGCTTAGCTCAGGTGTGACCTCCTACACAAGGCCTTTTAAATCTCTCCAGTTGTCAGAGTTTGTGGGGGGCTCTGACCCACCCCCAAAATATATTTTGTATATATTGTGTATTTACTTATCTATGTACATGTTATACTCCCAGTCAAATACAAGCTCCTTGAGGTCATGGACTTTGTTTTAAATATCACATCCTTAGGAACTAGCAAGGTGACTGGTACATGGTAGGTACTCAATAAATGTTTGTTGAAATGAATTATATTTTATTGAAAAAGAAAGCTCAAGAAGATGAATTGCTGTTTACTCTTTAAACTAGCAAACTAATTATTTATTACCAAACTGCACAGTACCTTGATTACAATGACTACGTGTATCCTTGCTATATGAGGACAAAGTAAGCCTCCTCTTGTTAACTATTCAATGACTTACCAGTGTCTCATTTTTGACCCAAAAACTAAACCTAAGCTAACAGGATGCTGGCATCAACCAGACATAACACCACATCCAAAAGAGACATCGATATCTTTCCCCAAAGAAACCTTCCCTTCTCCCCAGTTTTCATTTTACTTTTGAGGGCATCCCCATCCTCCTAGTCTCTCAGATTGGCAACATCAATGTCCTCCTCAACTCCTCACTTACACTCACTCCACATCTGGAAAATGAGAAGTTGGGACTATATGATCTCTGAGGTCCTTCCACCTCTAAATTTTATAATCCTCGTTTTACAGAAAAATAATTGAAGCCAATAAGCTGCAGAGCTAGAACTTGGGCTCAGGTTTTCTAACTCTGAGTCTTCTAAACCTTTTCCATTCTCATCCATGACTGGGAGACTCTATATTCATATATTACCAGAAGTTCATGAGACCCATGCTCCTGCCTTAGGGCAGCACTACATTGAAACCAACTAGAATAGAAAACAGTTTCATTTTTTAATTTAATTTTTTATTGCATTTTGAGTTCCAAACTGCTTCCCTTCTTCCTTCCCCACTCCACACTGGAGAAGACCACCATTTCATACAGATTTATGGATATATGTAAAACCATACTATGTGTACTTCTATTTACCAATTTTTTAATCTAAAGATGTATAGCATCTTTCTTCATAGGTCTCTTACAGTTCATTTGAGTATTTATAATATTCAGAATAACTTGCTTGTTCATAATTATTCTTCAAACAATATTGCTGTTACTATATATAACATTCTCTTGCTTCTGCTTACTTCACTTTTCATTATTTCATGCAAGTCTTTTCATGGTTTTCTAAAATCAACCAGCTCATTATTTCTTTTTTTTCTTTTGCATATATAATGCTTTATTTACCCCAATTACATGTTAAAACAATTTTTAAACTTTTTTTAAAATTTGAGTTTCAAATTCTATCCCTCCCTCCTTCCTCTCCTCGCTCCCTGAGCTGATAACCAGATATGTTATACATGTGCAATCATGTAAGACATTTCTGTATGTCATTTTTTACAAGAAGCCTCAAATAAAAGAAAAAGAATGAAAGAAAGGAAGTAAGAATAGCATGCTTCAGTCTATATTCAAACAATATCAGTTCTTTCTCTAGAGGTGGGTAGTATGCTTCATCACTAGTTCTTTGGGATTGTCTTGTATCATTGTATTGCTGAGAATAGCTAAGTCATTCTTAGTTCATCATATAATATTATCGTTACTGTGTGTAACATTCTCCTGGTTCTGCTCACTTCACTTTGCATCAATTCGTGTAAGTTCTTCCAGGTTTTTCTAAAATCATCCTATTTGTCATTTCTTATAGCACAATAATATTTCATCATAATCATATACCACAGCTTGTTCAGCCATTCCTCAATTGATGGACATCCTTTCCTTTTCCAATTTTTAGCCACAACAAAAGAGCTGCAATACATATTTTTGTACAAATTGGTCTGTTTCTTTTCATATATCTTTGGGGTGTAGACATAGCAGGGGGGTTGCAGTTTTATAGCCCTTTGGGCATAGTTCCAAATTGTTTCCCAGAATGGTTGGATCAGTTCACAACTCCACCAACAATGCATTAATGACCCTATTTTCCTATATCCCCTCCAACATGTATCATTTTCCTTTTTTGTCATATTCAGCTCATCATTTCTTACAATGAAGCAGTATTCCATCACAATGATATAACAACTCATTTACATACAACAACTTGTTTAGCCATTCTACAATTGATGGGCACCCCCTCAATTTCTAGTTCTCTGCCACCACAAAGAGAGCTGTTATAAATATTTTAAACATACAGTTTCTTTTCCTTTTCCCTGATCCCCTTGGGAAATAGAGCTAATACTCTTATTGATGGGTCAAAGGGTATTATTCACAGCTTTATAACTCTTCGGGCATAATTCCAGATTGTTCTCCAAAACAGCTGGATTATTATAGTTGAGACATATTAATTTCTCAATTTTCCCACATCCCTTCCAACATGTCATTTTCCCCTTCTAACATCTTAGCCACTCTGACAGGTGTGAGATGATATATCAAAGTTGTTTTAATTTGCATTTCTCTAATCAATAATGATTTAGAGAATTTTTTCATATGACTATATATAGTTTTGATTTCTTCATTGAAAAACTGCCTGTTCATATCCTTTGACCATTTATAAAGTGGAGAATAACTCATAAAACAGTTTCATTTTAACCTCCCCAACAATAATAATAATACCTAAATATAGCCTTCACCCATAAGATGAAAGTGTTTGAAAGGATGGATCTACCACTACCACTCCATGACTACTATCTCCACGTCAAAGACGCTAATTAGGGAGGGTTTCCTGGATAAATAAGCAGGCTTGCCTGGGCCCAGCAACCCAAGTGCATTCTCTGTATATAGCCTTTTTGTCTGCTCTGGTCTCTTGTCTATGTTTGGCTTTATTCGGGGTTCAGTTCTTTAAGATCAGCTCTTTCCTCTAGGTCTTTCTACTTCCTTGCCCAAGTGAAGAGCATATTTCCAATCTATAAGAATCGCAGAACCTAAGAGCTAGAAGGAACTGCAGAATATATCTAGTTCAACCCATACCTCCCAAAAAATCCCCTCTCTACTATACTCAACAAAATGAGTCTTCTAGCCTTTATTTGAACATATCCAATGAGGAAAAATTCGCAACCTCCCAAGAGCCAGTACTCAGTCAACCTCTTTGGGTTGCCAAGCACCCACAAAATGGAGATGTGATTGATCATCTCAGTTTGGTATCTACAGGTTTCTCCACACCAATCAAAGAGAAACCAAGTTCCAAATGTGTGTAGAAGGAATGTCCACACCCTGGATGGGAAGATATCTTTAAAGTCAGAACAAAGGCCTAATTCTTTATGTAGGCTTATTAGATTAATTAGGCTATTCCTGGTCATACTCTCTACATATTTTGCATGTAAGGTATATTTTGAAAAGCTATCATATTGAAGCATATTTAATATAAACTATTTTTCAATTCTTTCATTCAAATAAAGATATTTCATTCTTTTTTTATCATCATGACTCTCTTTGTCTTTGTCACTGTCATTTTCACATAACTTTTATCATCAGCCATGACAATGAAAGGGTTGTATTTTTCTAAGCCTCCAAGAGATAGACTCAGGGGGTGTTCTTTTCAGCACTGTTACAGCAGATCCACTAATGGCTTTCTAATTTTTTTTTTGCCTGGGGTGGAGCTTTTATCTTCTTGACAAAAGACAATCCATCAGCATACCAAGAGTACTAAGGAGGCAGATTTGGGGAAGGGGATACATCTATTTGATCTGATAGGGTAGCTTCTACTTTAGCTTTTCAGAGTGCTTTCTTTTTTGGACACATTATGCATATAATATTAATTTAAATTATTATAAATAATAACTGTACATTACACATACATAATTTGTGTATGCATATACACAAGTATTTGGTAGTTGAGGTAGTAGAACATAGAGGAGAGAAAACTGGCCTTGAAACCAGGAAGCCATGGATTCATTTCCCACTTCCAATATGCTGGCTATGTATGTGATCCTGGCCTAGGCATCTCAACTCGCAATGCTGAAAACAACTTTCTACAAAAAAAGGTGCAAGTTGGCATTGGTAATGAGAGTTTCCTCCAGGCCATATTCTCTATATGTGTATGTATATGTGTAGATGATGGATAGATGATAGATATATACATACATACATGATAAATATATACATACATACATACAGATACATCAGTAAATATACTTAAGATATATTCTCAGTCTCCCCTCTTCTACCAACTCAAGGCATGGAATCTGTTAACTTGTGTATATGCACAAACATATACTTATGTGTGCATATTATTTATGTGTACCTTCATACATATATTTATATTACATATATATTCTATGCATATAAATTTATAATATATAAAAATTAACACATATATAATATATATTATATGTGTGCATATTTAGCTACTCTGATCAATACAATGATCCAAGACAATTCCAAAGGCATCTAAGTGGCACAGTAGATAGAGCACTGGTCCTGGAGTCAGAAACACCTGAGTTCAAATCTGACTTCAGATGCTTGCTAACTGTTGTTAAACCTGAAAATTTGGTTGAAGGAAACAAACAAGCTAGGTGATAGAAAAATCCATGTTGTTTATTATTTTCCCTTAAAGCATAGCTAAGCTAGCTTACTTGTACGTACAAGGAGTCAGAGCATAGGCTCTGGCTGTCTGAACAAAGGAATGAGAAAACTTACATACGTTATTTTAGCAGAGCTAGCAAGCCTGTATTACCTCACGTTTATGGCCCCCATGTATGTTTAACCATGATACAAGAAGAGGATTTTCCTTAATGGAAAGAATGTTGATAAAGGTCAGTTAATATTAAGCGAGGTAGTCTCTCTTGGGTTTAGGGTCTCATCCCTTAATGGCTAACAGGTATCTGGCCTTGTTGACAGAGGTAAGGGTATTTCCTGAGCAAACTTTTAGAGAGAACAAAGAAGCCCAGGTCCTGGATCTTCATCCAGTTACTCATTAATTCAGGCTCTGGGTCTAGTTGAAATTAAAAATGATATAAAATAGTATAATATTTTCCACACTGTGTAACCCTAGGCAAGTCATTTAAACTCTGCTTGCCTTAGTTTCCTCATCTATGAAATGGGGATAATAATAGGACCTACCTCCAAGGGTTACTGTGAAGATAAAATAATAATTGTAACGAAATTACTGCCACATAGTAAGTACTATAAAAAGTTAGTTTTATTATTATCATTATTAATGTATGTTCCTTTACGTTTTTTAGCAGCCTCCAATTAGAATGTGACTTCCTTGGGGGCAAGGACACTTTCCTTATTGTTGTATTCCTAGCACCTGGCACAATGCCTTGTACATAATAAATGCTTCACAAATGTTTGTTGAATTAAATCAAATTGAGTATCTCACTTGATCTTTACAACACTCCTGTGAGACACGAAGGACAGGTAAGATTATCAGCATATGGCAGACGGAGAAGCTGAAACCCAAAGTCAAATGACTTACTCAAGGTGACATGGATGGTTGATGGCACAGCTGGGGCTGTTTCCCAATCTTTTGATCTTTCTACCATACTATCCTGAGAAGAATAATATTCATCCACTACACACAAGATGCATATTTATTGGAGGCAGAGGTTGAGAAACCACATACGAAAGGGGTAAACTCAGACTCTAGTTTGTTTTTAATGAAAAAGCACTCTACGAGGAGTCAGGAAAACTGGGTTCTCTCTGGCACATTGACTGGCTGTGGCTTCAATTTCCCTTCCTGCAAACTGAGCTAGTTGGACTATATCATGGTTTCTTCCATCTCTAAATTTTATATCCAATGCTTACAGATCAATCCTTCTAGGGCAGAGGAGCCCATGCTGAGATTGTATGAGAGAACTCTGAGCTACCTCGCCATGATGTTCAGTGGTATAAACACATAGCCTAAACCAAGAAACAGATCAGGCCTAGAGGCAGAACAGTGAGAACATAGACTCCATGCATCTGAATCATTTAATATACAAGAGTTAGCCCTGAACCTAGGTCTAGATATTCAAGTTTCTATTCCTTTAAGTATTAGGGCATTAGGCACCTAGGAAAAAGGGAGGAGGTATATCACAAGTAGAGAGCAGATACATAGGAGCTGAGAAAATGCTGAAGATCAAATTATCCAATTGTATATTTTTGCTGAACACTGAATCTTAGCTTCTTCTTTTACCTTCACCATGACAATGAGGGTGGGACTGACTGCCTAGTAACAGTGCCCCCCTTTCCTCCATACCCTTCAAGTTGCATGCTTCCCTGTGAGGATACTGTCTCTCTTTTGGCTGCTTCTTTTTCCCTATCTCTACCTACTACCTGCCGTTTCCAATGTGTAGACTCTTGGTATCGAGCATCAGAATTGCTCATGAATTCTGATGTTCACGTAAATGTTCACGTAAATCGGATTTCATCTATATGTTAGTTGGGAGGGAAAAGATTCTCCAAAGTATGACTTCCCTTTGTTCGAAGTCACCTAAACCTGACTTTGTTCGTATCTTTTGGTGAATTTGTGGTCCATTCAGCGACCCAAAAGTATTTACCTTCTAGCCTTACATCTAAGTGCAGAATTCAAGTAAATTCAACAAACGTTGATCGTCGATTTAGCACTGGGGGGATCTTAGGGATCAGTGAGGCAGCTAGGTGATTTAGAGCACTGGGCCTGGAGTTAGAAAGGCCTGAGTTCAAATTCAGCCTCAAATACTTACTAGCAATGTGGCTCTGGGCAAGTCATTTAGCTTCTTCTTTCCTCAACTTTCTCATCTGTAAAATGGAGATAATAAAAGCACCTAGCTTCCAGGGTTGTTCTGAGGATCAAATGAGATACTATCTGTCAAATGATTTACAAAGCCTAGAGTGCTATGTAAATACCACTAATTATAATTAGAAGTTGTGGTAGTATCTAGTCCAGTCCCTTCATTTTATAGATGAGGCTAAGTGACTTGCTGAAGGTCATCTGAGTAGCAAAGGGTAAGGCTGGAATTCAAACCAAGGACCTCTGACTCACAATCCATCACCCTCTCCACTATATAGCTCTGCCACCAAAATACTGAATATATAGTAATAGTAATATTATTATTACTATAATAATAATAAGCTGTCCATCAATTGGGGAATGGCTAAACAAATTGTGGTATATGAATGCAGTCGAATACTATTTTGCTATAAGAAATAAGGAGCAGATGGACTTCATAAGAACCTGGAGAGTCTTATATGATCTGATGATGAGTAAAGGGGGAAGAACCAGGAGAACATTGTACACAACCACAGACACATTGCTTCTGTGATGACTAACTTTGATAGACTTGACTCTTCTCATCAATGCAAGGTTCAAAGACAGCTCCAAAAGACTCATGATGGAAAAGGCTATCCACATCCAGAGAAAGAATTACGGAGCCTGAATGCAGATTGAGGCAAACTATTGGCTCTTTTTTTAAATTTAATTTAATTTTTTGTTTTGTTACATCTTTCTCATGGGTTATTGTTATAATTCTTCTTTACAACTTGATTATTGGAAAAGAAGTTTAATGTGAAGGTATATGTAGAACCTATATCTGATTACATGTTGCCTTGGGGGGAATGGGGGAGAAAATTTGGAACTCAAAAACTTATGGAACTGAGTGTTGTAAACAAAAAAAAAAACAATTAATTAATAAACATTTATTTAGCAGTTTAAGGTTTTCAAAGCACTTTACACATTACCTCCTTTTATCCTCACAACAACCCAAGAAGCAGGTGATATTATTATCCCTATTTTATAGCTGAGAGAGCTGAGGTTGAAAGGGTGACTTACCCAGGGCCACACATCTCCTAAGCATCTGAGGCCACCTTGAGATTCAGATCTTTCTGACTTGAAGTCCAGCACTTTATATACTTTGCCACAACAACAAAGATGAAAAGCTCTTTCGCCCAGTTAAATGAATTTAAGCATCAGAAACAGCTGCAAGGGGTATATTTAAAGCAAAGGGCTCACCTTGCTCCAGCTATAATCTGTGACCACCTGGGCTAAAGCTGGACTTGACATTAGAAGAGATAGTACAGTGTGGTAGACAGAGAAGTAGAGTAGAATTCCAAAGTTCCAGGAATGAGTCTCATTTCTGCTGCTAATTCCAGGCCAGATGCTAGTGACAAACCAGCAAGGAAGCTAGGTTGCTGAGACAGAGGTTGCCGGGGCAGGGGGGGGGGGGGGGAGGGGGCGGAGCACCGAGAGGTGGGTCTTAAACTATATTAGGAATTGAGTTTGGCTGTTAGCTTAATCCCCTCCCCTCCCTTATAGCTGAGGGGGTATAAGGTAGATTATGCTCCTTCCCTCCACCCAGGTGTTAGGAAGAAAATGCTTATATGTTCGTTCTTGCTATAGCTTTGAAATAAATATTCCTTCTAAAAGCTAATCTGACTCTTAAGAGGTTAAATGAAACTGGAACACTTGGTCCCCCTAATATTGAGGATACACAGTCAGTGGGGATTTGAGCCAATGGCAGAGATTAGATTCCCTTAAGGGAACTGAGAACCCTAAAAGGAGTGAAATATAATATACTTGAACCTCAGAAAGTAAGGGGTGGGACAGACTGGGAAGGGGACAGAGAATCACTATTATGATTATGATCAATACAATGTGATTCCAAAGGATCCATGACAGAGAAGCGATGGATTTAGGGTTCAGAATGAGGAACAGATACATCTGTGTGTGCATATATGTGTGTATGTATGCAGCCAGCAAGGGAATTTTTTTTTGCTTGACTATGTATAATAGTTATTAGAAGAATTTTGGATTTTTTTCTCTTTTTCCCCCCATGGGGTAGGAGTGGGAGGGAGGCAAAACAGATTCCTGCTCATTATTTATTTTAATAGGTTGAATGCAGAACGTCATGCACTTACAGATGAGGTCACTATATTATTAGGTTTGATTAATTGCTTCATACTATAAGACAAGACCTCCTATGGACTGGGATTTTTCATGTGTGTGTATGCATATATATGTATGTGCATGTATGTTTGTAAAATAAAAACAAAGCATTCCAATAAAACTTTTTTTAAAAAACCATCAGTTGACCTGAGTGCAAATCCCAATTCAGACACTTAAACTGCCTGTATGACCTTAGGCAAGTCATTTAATCTCTTTGGGCCCCAGTTTCCTCATTTATAAAATGAGGGGGTTTGACCACATAACCTCTATGGTCCTTTCCAGCTATTCAACTTGTGATCCTGTAGGCTCCAACACTCTCCCACGCTGCCAAAGTTACCCCACTGAAGCATTTCAGGGCACTGCCTCATGTGAAGAAACCTGGTCTCTGCTAGAACTCCTCCCCCCGCCCCTGCCCCCACTTAATTATTAGCTGATGAAGAAGACACAAAGTAGCAGTATCAAGATTCAATATTGTCTAGTCTGGATGTTATGTTCTAGAACAAGAGACGTTACTTTCTTTTTTAAAAAATTATTAGTAATTTTTGTTTTTATATCACCTAAATTTCCCCTTGAATCCTTCCTAGGGATCTATTCCTCTAATATTTTTTAAAGAGGAATAAGAGAAAAAACATTCAGTGAAACAAATCAATACATTTTAAAAAATCTGTTGTATGAAATGTTCTAGACCAATGGAGCCAGAGGACCTAGGTTGAAATCTCCTCTATTCTATCTGTTCATAGGTAAGACATTTAACCTCACTGGGCCTCAGTTTCTTTAACTGTAAAATGAAGGAGCTGCCAAGATGACTTTGAAGTTCCATGACATCTCTAAATCTATAATCTTATGACCTTCTTATACAATGCACTGTGCTAGATACTAGGGACACACTGTCTGTTGATGGCAAACAACCCAGTCGCTACCTTGAAGGAGCTTACAACTAATTGGGAGAAGGAGCAAATATGTCCAGAAATGAACATAGTACAAAGAAAAATGAGATAAGAGTAAATCAAGAGTCAGAGCGCTCTAAGATAACATTATGCCTATCTTTACTCTATCAACCGATTGCACTCCCTATTTCCCAGCCCTAAAGAAGGGGACCCAGGGGTGGGCATGGGAACTATGGAACACTTCTTCCTTATTAGGAGGTCATCTAAGTGCTTGATGAGCTAGTGAAAAGAGGAATATCTGCTGTTCCTTGAGACCTTTTCCCTAGACTCCCAAAATTCTGCCTCTATAGTTCTCTCTGCCTACCTCTGAAGACATCATGAGATAAGTAAGTTTCCTTCTGCTTCCAGGAAACCATATTCATGCTATATCTATAGAACTCCAAATAAAAGAGTTTTTCCTTTTAGGAGAAGTCATTCTAAAACTACTTCCTAACCCTCCACATATGGTTAATATCTTACTAGCAAACAATAACTAAATTTACAGACATAGTAACTTGTCTGGTTCTTAGCAATGGCTTTCAGATTCAGAATAATTTCTTTTTTTAAAATCATAGATTCCAAACTTAGAGCAGAATACTATAAAACATCTCAGCTGACTTCATCAAACACCTTCTATAATCCTGTTTTCAGTTTGTCCCCAAGCCACCACTCAATCAAAATGACAGGTTAAAACACTCTTCCACCTGTAAAGGGTTCAGCTAGTTGAAGATGCAAGAATTCAGTGATCACAGCAAGCAGGGTTGGCCCTCAGCAAAACTGTGAAGTAGAGTAACTTCTATCTCAGTGTTTCTTTATGCCCCATTTCAGTGTCCCTTCCTCCCTTTCTTTGCCTACCATCTTCTTCCCCATTTCCCAACAATTCAGGAAACGACTTAAGATGACTTTCCTAAATAAAACTAGAAGCTGAGGAAGAATTTATGGGGTTTTTTTGAGATGTAAATGAGTTTCTTTTGAGTCCCTTGTGAACCCAAAGAATGGCCATAACTACCTGCACTGACCATGCCTTCCCACCATAGGCTCTAGTGCTAGAGAAAAGGAGAAGTAAAGGAGAAAACCTAGAATAGGGACTCGCTTGACTGAAGGGGTAAAGGCCCAGTAGACTGAGCCCCAAAGCTAAGTGAGAAGGAAGAGTTGAATAGGGAAGAATCCAAGAGAGACATTCCCAACTGCTTCCCTCTGTCTGGATTTTCATAGTCCTGGTTCCTAGTTCAAAATCTCTGGATCTTCCTTATGAGAATCTGATTGAACATCTTCCCCAACCCCATAAACATCTGAAAACAAAATTCTGAATATGATACAGCCCCTTGAAAGACCCTACAGACTGTGAATTGGTCCAATTATTCTGGAGAACAATTTGAAACTATGCCCAAAGGGCTATAAAACCCTTTGACCCAACAATACCACTATTAGGTCTATATCCCAAAGAGATCAAAGAAAAAATAAAAGGACATATATGTACAAAATATTTATACCAGTTCTTTCTGTGGTGGCAAAGAATTGGAAATTGAGGGGGTGCCCACCAATTGGAGAATGACTGAACAAGTTTTGGCATATGTGATGGAGTACTATTGTGCTGAAAGAAATGACAAGGGGTTGGTTTCATAAAAATGTGGGAAAATCTATATGAACTCATGCTAAGTGAAGTGAGCAGAGCCAGGACATCTCTGTACATAGTAATAGTAATATTGTAATGATGATCAACTGTGAAAGACTTAGCTATTCTGATCAAAACAATGATCCAAGCCAAATCCAAATGACTTATGATAAAAAATGCTATCCACCTCAAGAGAAAGAGCTGATGAACTTTGAGTACAAACTGAAGTACTGTAGTTTTGTCTTTTTATTTTTTCTTACTTTTTTTTTAAATGTGGATAATATGGAAATATGTTTTGCAAGACTTCAATGTATACTTGATATATTCTTATCTTCTCAGTTGGGGGAGGGGCGAAGGGAGAGAATTTGGAACTCAAAAGTAAACAGTTAATAAATTCTTATTGACTAAGAAGGTACACTTCTCCAAAGTTAGGTTGTTTATATTACAGGGCCTCCTTAGATACATGATTATCCAAAAAAGAACAGCCTAATGATATCAAAAGGAGGTGTCATCATCATATGGCAAGAGTGATAAAAGATGAAAAAAAGCAACATGGGTACCCACAAAATATAAAGACATGGAAGAAAGCTTCTAGTAAATTGGATGGATCCTCTGTAGAGGATATATGAATAGACATCAACAAGATTCATATGAGATGAGATAGTATTGATAAATTGTAGTCCTATCAATTATACAATTGCTGCACAATCATAGATTTGTATGCGATCTACAACAAGAGAAGAAATATCTATGTTGATGAGATCATGAATTCATAAAATTATCTCTGTGGCTACTGCTTCTGTTTCAAATAGCTGCTACAAGATGTTGATAAAGTTTTATAACAGTAATAATAATAATAATAATAGGAATTATAAAATAACATAAAACTTAAAAGCTTTCCCAAGTATTTGAACTATATGTGATCTCAATTGCACTTCACAACCCTTTCAAGTAAGTACTATAGTATTATTATCAACATCTTTTAGATGAGGAAAGTGAATTCCATAGAATTTAAATGATTTATCTCTCTTGTCTGGTCATATCACTAGTAATTATCAGGGGTGGGATTTTAATCCAAGTCTTTTCGTCTCCAAGTCCAGTGCTCTATAAGGAATGGAGTGCAAACCACATTATAAAGATCTCTTGAGGCATGACCAAAGATAAATCCAAATCTATAAAAATAAATGCCTTTGTCAAAATATTTTAATGATTTTAGCATTATTAATATAGAAATATCATCTGGAGCAAAATTTAAAGAAAGATAAGACATGAATACCAAAGGGTATTTCTCTAACTATCAACTATGTAGCTATACCTGGGTTATTCTTAAAGGTAAGCTATAAACTCATTCAGAAACATCTTTTAAGATCAAATATTTTCCTACTATCTTCCTGCTTCAAAGTATCTCTGTTTAAGGCTTTTATACAACTATATCACATGCTAATCTTTCCCAATTTAAACTACCAACTTTTCTTCCTCTTTCCCCCAAAATTCAATACTGAAATCTCAAAAGACAAGATGAAGCTCATGTCCTGCCCTTGCCCCAATGATGGTTTTACTTTAACACCTGCCTATTGCATTTTTAGAAGTTTAGTCTTGTTTCCTTGCGCTGCATGTCTTTCCGATATTTCCCAAGCAATGACGCTTCTAGTTCTTACTCTTCTTTCCTCATAAATACATAATCTATTTTTACTACCTTAAAGTTAACTACTATAAAATCCCTTTCTCCATCTGAAAAAGGCCAAGCTAATGTTTGAAGGGTATGAAACAAAGCAAATAATAATTGAATAAATAAAAAAGTTCATTCACATCTCTCTCATCACTCAAGACTAATGATGTATTGTTCCTTCCCAGGGATCTCTTTGCATTTTAATAGAGCCTTTCAATATTTCACAAAGAAGTGATTCTAATGATGGACTTTCAAGAATTGTGGCAGGCTGATAAGCGCAGAATATTTGGAATGGAGAGAGAAACTTTGGTCACCCTTCAGATACCATGTGGGTGACTATATGTTAAGCCTACATTTAGAACTCACTCTAGTTGCTATTCAAGCAGGTTTATTGTGAATCAAGAATAGTGGGGCCTTTCCCTTCACAGAGAAAGGGTGTTTAATTAGGCTAATGAGAAGCAAATTGTTTCTATCACTCAGACTGCATACTCTTTCAAAATATAATCCAAATATGGATGAAGGCGTATTATCTTTTATTATTATTAAATATAATGGTTTATGTTCCATAGTCTACAAGATGAATTTAGTGATTCTAAATGCAATTACTGCATATATTTTGCCCATTCAATTAACAATCTGTTTATTGCCTGAATAACCAGTCATCCTTCTAACCTGTACACAGCTTTGGTTGGGAGAATAGCATTTTATCTATGGTCCCAAGATAGCCATAGTGGTATGGCAGTCCCTTCATTTGGCATCAAAATAGCTTTCTACAACTGAATGGTTCATCAGCATGAGAAAAATGGGAGAATATACCTTCTTGCCTACATTTTCTCTTATCCAAGACAGTTTTGCCTTTTACAAGGTTGGGTGTCAGATTTTACATAAAAATATAAAAATTGTTATATGGAAGTCAAGCTCTTTCAACATCTTCTTCCATTCTGCTCAGAGTTTTACAATAATGCACCAAGGTATGTAACATAAATGAGCATCCAAGCCTTCCTATGTAGCTTCTTATGATATAGCTCCTTTAATGTTTATAGCTCCTAAAATGTTTAAATTTGCAGTAATTCAATGTTTTTAATCTACTTGGGCATTAAATCTTGTCAACTGACTTTTAGAAGTCTAAATAAAATGCATTGACCAACTTTTCCCTTGGCCACAAGCTTATATGCCTTAGAATTACAGAATCTCAGAGGTGGTAACAATTCCAGAGGCCATCTAGTATAACTTGCACATGACCAAGAGTCCCACCTACAACATCGCCAATTAGCTGTCAACTCAGTCTTTTCCTGAATACTTCCAGTGAAGAGGAGTTCACTAGCTCCAAAGATAATCCACTATTGGAACACTCTGTTAGGAATTTTTTCCTCACATGAAGACTTAAGCCACCTCTTTGTAACTTGGACCCAATGTTCCTAAGCCTGCCTTACTTTCTTACTAGAAGTTTAAATTCCTTTGGTTCAGGGGACCAGGCTGCTTCTGTAATTTTAGACCACAGTTCCCATCTAGCTAGTGAACAAGAGACACATTTAATGACTTATAACCCTGTGCTCCCAACCTATAGAAGGTAGATAAGGAGGCCAAAATAAGGAGGGTGGTGAAAGACCTACTCTGTCTGGCATATGCTGATAAGAACTTATTAACTTCTGTGTAAGGCTCTGTACTAGGCACCAAAGATACAAAGACAAAAGTACAAGTCCCTTCACTTGAGGATCTTACAATTTAGCCGTGAGAGAAAACATGCAAAAATACAGTTAGATTTTTTAATGGATACAAAATGAATGTGAGATAATGTTTAGAAGATGACACTAGTCAGAGATGAGGAGGGGGGATCAGAAAAAGTTTTATATAGAAAGTAGCACTTGAACTAAGCCTTGAAAGAAAACAAGGGTTCAAAGAGGAAAAGGTAAGCTGGCAGTTCTTTCCAAACATGGTAGCCAGCAAATACAAATGAATATATAAAGATGGGAAATGGAGCTCAAGAGATAATGAAGTATAATAAATAATAAGGCCAATCTGGGCAGACTGCAGTGTGCATAAAGGGAAGTAAAGCATACTTAAAATGTAAAGGTAGATTGTGTTGGGTTTAAATGCCAAACAAAGTAATTTCTATTCTATCCTAGGGGTAATATGGAGTCACAGAAGTTTATTGAATAGGAGGTGAACATGATCAGACTGGGATTTTAGAAAATCACTTTTGCAGCTATCTACAGGATGGATTAGAGTAGAGAGACTTACGGCAAAAAGACCCATAAGGAGGTTATTTCAACAGTCTAAGTGTAATAAGGACCTGAATTAGAGTGGTGCCTGCATGAATAGAGAGAAGGAAATATAGGAGAAAAGCTGTAGAGGTAGAAACTATAAGATTGGCAGGTGATCAAGAGTGTGGAGTCAAATGTGACTGTGTAATTGGAAGAATGGTGGTGCTATCAACAGAAAAAGAGAAATTTGGAAGAGGGATGTTTGAGGGGAAGAATAATGAACTCTGTTTTGGAGATTTGGGTTCTGAGATCCGACAGGACATTGAGTTGAAAATGACCAGTAGGCTGTTCAGGATATGAGAGTGGAGCTCAGGAGAAAAGCTATGGTTAGATACATAGATGTGGGAGTCATAAGCATAGATATGATCATTAAACCCACATCAACTAATGAAATCATTGAGAGAGACAGAGAGAGGAGATGCAAGAGGATACCAAGAGATCACTGTATCTCAGAGACCGCATCACCTGTGATGGGTTTGATTATCATAGCCATGATGATAAGTCCCAGATTTAAAATCCATAGATTTCAGAGGAGCTAAAGGACAAGGAATTGGAGAACCAAGCGAGAGAAGTATCTCAAAAACTCAGAGAGGAGAGTTTCCAAAAGGTCAACAGTGTCAAATGCAGCAGAGAGTTCAAGAAGAATGAAAAACGGAGAAAAACCCATTAGATTTTACAATTATGAAATCACTCATAGCTTTAGAGAGGGCAATTTCAGTTGAGTAATAGATAAATTCTAAAGCCTAATTGCAAAGGATTAAGCAGTATGAAGAGATGAAGAGGAGACAAAGAGTATTGAAAGAGTTTTAAAGGTTGAAAATGAGAGGAAAGATATAGGACAATAACTCAGAGAAGGAAGCATTTATGTAGCACCTACTATATGCCAGACATTGTGCTAAGCAGGGTTTTTTATGTATAAATATTATATTATTTGATCCTGACAGCAAACCTGAGAGGTAGGTGTTGTTATCCCCATTTTACAGTTGAAGAAACTGAGACAAATCTCTATTTAAGTGAGTTGCCCGGGGTCACACATTTAGTAAGTGACTAAGACTGGATTTGAAGTCAGGTCTTTTTGTTTCCAGACTCAGCTTAAAAAGATAAGAGTCCAGTGAGTTGTTTTTGTTTATTTGTTTGTTTTGGTATGGGGGAAATGAGTGTGTTTGGAGGTAGCAGGTAAGGAACAAATAGCTGGACAGGCTAAGGATTAGGAGGAAATAAGGTGATTTAGGATATGATCTGCTGGAAAAGATAGGAAGGGATAGGATCAGGGGGACATAGAGAGGGACTGGCAAGAAGAAGGGCCACCTCATCAGAAACTACAGTAAAAGAAGAGAGAATGGCAGATGATGTCCAGGAGTTGTGAAATTTAGAGAATAAGAGAAGAGGAAGCTTACTGCAAATGGTCTCTATTTTCTCAGTAAAGTATGAACACAAAAGTCCTAAACTATGAGGGTCTGGGAAAAGGGTGGTGTGGAAGGCTTCAGGAGGTTTATAACAGCTGACTAGGAAGTTAGAGAATCAACTAAGAAGTAAAAGAATTGCCTTGCTGCAGTGAGGGCCCGGTTGAGATTAGATCGCATAAATTGGTAATACCAGTCATAGGATCACAGTTATAGAGCTAGAAAAACCTCCAAGGCCATCTAATTCAACCCCAGTATTTTATAGATAAGGAAATGAGACATGGAAGGTTTAAGTGACTAGACATGGTCATACAACTAATAGATATCTGAGATGGGATTTGAACAGAGGTCCTATTGACTCCCTGTCCAACCCTTTCCATTGTACAATGTAGCCTCAAAGCTGTTATATTATTTTTGTTGTTAAGTCATTCATTCGTGTCCGTAGAGTTTTCTTGGCAAAGATACTGGAGTGGTTTGCCATTTCCTTCTCCAGTAACTTTCTCGAGCTCCATTTAATAGTATATTAGTAGGAGCAGACGAGGATATAGTGGGAACAACCTAGGGTTAGGGTTTGGCAGAGCCAACAACAACAGGTCAGGGGAACAAAAGATTTAAGAGTGAAAAACAGTAAAAAGTTGAACTAGTTGACTAAGGGGTTGAAATCGATAAGGGAGGGAGCTGAAGACAGAGCAGTGGTAATGGCCTGAGGAAAGTATCATGAACTACAGAGAAATAAATTATATTATGGATAGCTGTGCTGTAAGTCATATTGTTTCACTTGTCCTGAAGAGAGGAACAAAATATTAGATTAATGGAAGAGGAAGAAATGGCCTGTATGGCATGTTGCTTTTTTAATGAAAATGGATACAATAAAATAGCTATTTGATTCTTAAAATTTAATCAAGGAATTTCTTCTTATTTATTTGTAAATTACTTTCTCTGTGTTTTGGACTAATTCTGGCTCTGCCATAATTTCACATATAACTTTGGGCATTCTCTGAGCCTTGGTTCCATTATCTGTCAAACAAGTACAATAACACCTGTCCTTAATGTTGTAAAGAGTTGTTTCAAATACCAATAATACTGATTTTAATTTTTAAAAAATCGTTGGAAGCTACTACCTTAAAAGCTGAGGCTGCCATTTATGGACCTGATGAGAACAAAAAATGACTACTATTTTCCCTGGGACATATATCTAGAATGCGATAGAGAACCTCCTGAGATTTGTCAGAATTAAAGATGACTACCCACTCCTGGTGATTCATAAGTAGGGAAAGGCTATCCCCAGAAAAAAATTAGAAAGCATGACAAAGAATCTGAAAACCTTTGATGTTTTTGCCATTGTTACCAATTGAAGGTAAAGACTTCAGAAAAGTTGGTTTGTGAAATGAATAGCTGGTTATGAAGATCAAGTCTGAGAATGGGATTTAGATTTCTGGACTTCATTAAGAGAAGACTGAACTAACTATTAAACTGAATTAAGAAAAGCATAGTACCCAGAAGGATGCTAGTTGGTATAATCAATAGCATTCTGGCCTTGGGGTCAGGTAGACCTCACTCACCCTAGGCAGGTCCCTCAACTTCAGTCAACAAGTATTTATTAAATGATTACAATGTGACAAAGGGAAGCTAGGTGACCCAGTGTTTAGAGCTCTGGGTCTGGAGTCAGGAAGACCTGAATTCAAATCCAGCCACAGATAGTAGCTTTGTGACCCTGGGCAAGTCACTTAACCCTGTTTGCCTCAGTTTCCTCTTTTGAAAAATGAGCTGGAGAAGGAAATGACAACCCATTCCAGTATCTTTGCCAAGAAAATCCCAAATGGGATCGTTAAGATTTGCATGCAGCTAGACTAAACAACAATACAGTGTACTCTGGGTTAAACAATGGGAATACAAGTACAGGCAGAAAAGGACAGTCTCTTCCCTCAAGGAGCTTATATTCCAATGGGGCAAGAAAATATGTAAAAGAGAAAGGGTGTAAGTGGGTAGAGAAAGTCAAGAGTTCAACCCAGAGAAGAACAAGGGCTTCCCTGGCCTTAGAGGTTCTGACAGGAGCTATCCAATCAGCAAGAGACAGGTAGAGAGTAGATCTACCTCACCGGGATGAAGTAGGGAACAATGAAATATTAACTGTTAAATTGCTTGCAAACCTCAAAGTTCTATATAAATGCTAGCAATTATTGTTATCATTTATTATTGTATAAGACTGCTATATTCAGCCTCAGGCAGACCTCATTTTGCGTTCAATTCTAGGAACCATATTTGAGCTATGAACCACTGGACCTATCCTCTAAACTTCAAAGGTCTGTTGCATGGATCAAGTGAAATAAAACAGAATAAAATGCAAGATCATAGGTCTGGAGCTGGACTGGACCTTAGAGGCCAGATCTAGTCCAAATCTCTCCCTTTATAGATGAAGAAAGTAAGGCTCAAGGTGGTTAAAGGAATTACCCAAGGTTATTTAGGTCATAAGCATCCAAAGGACTGTTCAGACCAAGGCTTCTAACTCCAGTTGATATTCTTTCCACCGTATCAAATTGATTCAATTTAGGATACTAGCTTTAGAGGTTTTGGTTGTTGTTGTCACTGGTGTCATCATTTTAAACATCAGTGGGGAAATTCTTATTTGCTTTTACAGTGGACTACCAAGGTCCAGGAAAAAAAAATCATTTTTCAACGAAGTTCAAATATTTTAATTCTTCCTTTTTTAAATAATGGAAGAACCATAATATTTGAGAGACAACAGATATTACTGAAGAGCCTGCACTATGTGAGGCACTGAATTATACACACTGAGAAGTCAAAGACAAAAATAAAACTATTTTTGCTCTAAAAGAGCTTACATTCTACTAGAGAGATACACACACAGGTAAGTAAATACATGGTCATTTGGGAAGGAAAATTTATCACTGACTGGAAAGAACAATCATAGCCTATAGCATCTGAAATGAGCCTTGAAAAAAATAAAGATTCAAAGAGGCAGAGATGAGGAGGGAGCCTGATTCAACCTTGGGGTACAGAGCCAGGAGAGGGAATTCTGAGTCTCAGTTTGACCAGGAGTCCACTGTTAAACTAGAACATAAAGTCTGGAGAGGAGAGTAATGTGAAATAAGTTGGAAAGGCAAATGGGAGCCAAATTATTAAGAACTTTCAATGCCAGGCTAAATATTTTGTATTTTACCCTAGACACACAAGGGAGACACTGAAGAATTTTGAGCAAGGGAACAAATTGTGCTTTAGGAATATTAGTTTAGTAGTTGTTTGGAGGATGGATTAGAGAGGGGGTGAATTGGAAGCAGAAAGATCGAATAGGAGGCTACTAGAGTATTCCAGAACAGTGGAAAGAACCTGAACAACTGTAGCAATTATGTGGGTTGAGAGAAATCTAATAGATAGTGTGGAAGTAGAATTAACAGTGCTTGTCAACTGATTGGCTAATGGGGATGAAGAAGAGGCAATCATGTAGCTATGAACCTGCAGGAATAGCAAAATGGTGGTGCCCTGAATAGAAATAAGGAAGTTTGGAGGAGAGGCACACTTATGAGGGAAAATAAGGAGTTCTTTTTCAGATATTCTAAATTAAGTCCACAGTGTATCAAGATGGAGATGTCCAACAGGCAGGTGGCAATTTAGGATGAGCAAATTGGAGAGAGATTAGGTTGGATATATAGATTAGTATATAAATGATAACTGAACCCTTGGGAACAGATGAAGTCCTCAAGACAGAAAGAGAAGAGAAGGGAAAAGAGAAATGGAGAGGAAATGAGAGGAGAGAAAAGAGGAGGAGAGGAGGGAAAGAGAGAGAGAAAGGAGAAGAGAGGAGAAAGAGTCAAAAAGTGAAACTTGGGGGCAGGGAGTAGGGGCCAGAGAGTGGGAATGGAAATAACTATCAGAAAAGGACAGGTCAGATAGGAGAAGAAATTACTATGCTCATTACTGGCATTTCCTCAATGTTATGGTAGACTCTAACATACATAAACATGCAGAGAGGATTCTTCCAGTGACCTTATATTCTGGTTCTCTTCAATGTTATTTTTACAAGCTTTTTCTTTGCAGCTTGCTATAGTACTTTTCCTTAGGGATTGACAGTGGTTGAAGTACTGACCCTGCCTGGAGACTTACATAGAACAAAAATATCCCGGAGGGGGGAGTTCAACAATAACATCCATCTGTTGGCTACATAAAACACCTGGAGATGCTGAATGGAGCCCAAATTAATGGTCTTCTACTCCCCTCTCTCTTCCCCCCGAAAATGATCTCTGGGCAACAGAGGTTTTATGTCCATAGCTTAAAGTTTGGATGTGTTCAGAGGGGGAGGGGTGCAGTGTTAAGAAAAGCAAAAGAAGAGGACAGAAACCTTTTTAACTTATCTTCTTTCTTATCACCCTGTTGCTTTTGCCTGCTAGCCTTCGATTTCTGCAGTGAATGCTAACTCCCCAGCCAGTGCTTTGTTCTGAAGGTGGGTTCATTATCTTACATACACACCAGCAAAGTTGTTTATTAAAAACTGGTGTGGAGTGTTTGAACTTCGGTGCATGAACTAGGTCAATAAGCAATGTATGGGTGACAAGAGGAAAACCAGGACCATTTTTCATGTGAACTGAAGGAAGGCAGAATAGGAACTAGAAAGACACATGCCGCCTCCAATCTGAAACTGTCACCCAGACATCACCATGACGCCATGCCTGAAATTCCACTATCACTCATTCTTTTAGGTAACTAAAAGCCCCTTTAAAACATATTTTGTTAGCTGAGGGTAGGTAACAAATTAAGCCATTTTTTGGCCATCGATGTCTTAGTTCAATTTTTTTTATCAGTCTCCTAATAGAGAACAGTCCCTAAGAGGATGAGATATATCTGCCAAGGGAGAGAGGTGTGGCTCTTTGAATCCAAACTTCACGGAACAAATTCCCTTAATAAAGGGATTTGTTCTGTAAAACTTGGACTCAGTCAAAAGGCCACACTCAAGGACCTAGAAGGCCACATGTGGCCTCGAGGCCACAGGTTGCCCACCCCTGGTTGGAGTATGGTGGGTTATGGCATATAAATGGCTAGGAGGGGAAGACGAACAGATGTCAGACAGTGAGACTAAAGAGAGGAGTCCGGATAGCACTAGGCTCTTGAAGGAAACAGGTTGTGTTGCTGAAAGGGAGTGGAGCAATACTGAGCACAAACTTCATTTTGTGAAGGTCTATCCATCCCTCACTGGGATTGTAGTAGAATGCAAGATCCTCTAGGACAGGCATTATTTCATTTGTTAGTTTTTCTATGTCCAGAGCCCAGCTCAGCACCTTGCACAAGGTAGACTTATGATTATGCTTGCTGAATTGAATTGAATCAATTTTTATTTGAACTGACTGATTGGACTTCTAGTGGGAATGTCAGCCTGGTTTTTCGGACCTTCTCAGCTCTTAAATACTCAGGCATCACTATATTAATTGGCATACATTTGTGGGTTTCTATGTTAGACATTCCCAAATGATTTCAGATATCTCCATTCTTTATGCTGTTGATTGTAAGCAGGAACCATGTTTTTGTAATCTTTCCCCACTAGTAGCTCCCAAGCTGGGTTTTTGCATGCACTGAGGGCTCTGACCTCTTCACCTTCACAAAGGTCTATTATGTTCTGCTTATTTTATTAGCTAATACACTCCCTGAGAGCAAGAGCCATGTCTATTTCTTGCTCCCTCAGCATTCAGTACAAGACTCTGCCTGCTTTTAGAATTTTTATTCACGCAAAAATGTAAATGCCTGATGACTTTAAAGCTTGATCCCCCTTTTTTGGAAATTTGTTTTTACTTGAAGTTTCAAACAAAAGGGATGAAGCTCTGATAGTGGAATTTTTGAGATGCCTTCCTGGCACCCCTAAAACTCTACCTGCTCAAGTCAAGTCAGCCCCAAGCTCAATACATAACAGGCGCTCTCTCTCTCTCTCTCTCTCTCTCTCTCTCTCTCTCTCTCTCTCTCTCTCTGTCTCTCTCTCTCTCTCATCCAGTCAGTTAATAAATATTTATTAAGTACATCCAATAGTGCTGGGCACTGAACTAAGTCCTGGGAATACAAAAAGAGGCAAAAGACAATCCCTGCCCTCAAGGAGCTCACAATCTAATGGGAGAGACAAGCAGACAAGTATATACAAATAAGCTGTATATCAGATAAATGGGAAATAATTAAAAGAGGGAAAGCACTAGAATTAAGAGGGATTGGGAAAAGCTTCCTGTGGAAGATGGCATTTTAGTTGGGACTTAAAGGAAGCCAGGGAAGGCAATAGGGACAGATGAGGAAGGAAAGCATTTCAAACATGGGGGCTGCCAGAGAAAATACCTGGAACCAAGAGATGGAGTTTTTTGTTAGTGGATCAGAAAGGAGAGTACATAGCAGAGAGTAAGGTGTAAGAAGACTGGAAAGGTAGGAGTATTTTCTAGCATTTCTACTGCCTGGCACTTACCCCATGTGGATCAAGCAGTGTGAGGTCTCTATGGAGATCTTCACTACCTCCTGAATTGAAGTCAGAGTAGGAGACCATAGAGTGAGATTTGATTAATGTTGGACCTCAGTTTTCTCAGCTGTGAGATGAGGGAATGATCTCTAAGTTCCCTTCCAGCTATAAAGCTATGAAAGGCCCTCTAGCATGTGTGTGTGACAGAGACAGACAGAGACACATAGAAGAGGCAGAGACAGAGAGAGCAAGAGTATATTTATGAAAAGCTTACTATATACCAATCACTGTGCTAGGAACTGAGACACAAATAGAAGCAAACAGCGAGGTTACATTCTAACGGGGAAAGACAATGCATAAAGGAGAGCTGGAAAGGGAAGGGGGAGATACCTAATACTGCAATTGTGGTACAGAGATAGCCAGTAAGTGACAGGTAGATCTTGTTCCAGGAAAGAAGAAACTAGAGTTCACCAGTGTCCCAAGGGGCGGATTCAATGGGAAGGGATGAGGACGATGGCTAGAGTTCAGGGAGCACGGTGAGATGCCCAGGGTGTCAAGTATAAAGGTAGAGTAGAAAACTAGAAGGTATAATGGAATGATCATTGGGCTTAAGAATGAGAAAACACTAGTTCAAGGCCTGGCTCTGCCATTTATTATCTGTGTAACATGGGTTGTTCTTGCCCCACTTTCTCAGAGCCAGAACTGTTACATTTTATACCCTCTGCCCTTAGACTTCTATGGTACACTAAGGGAGTTGGGAATTCTTTTTTGTGGAGGGGTCTCTTTTTTCCATCAACTCAAGCCCCACAAATTATATCTCCCCCATTTTTAGGATTCTAGTGGCTAGCCCCTCAGTTCCATTTAGCCATTTAATATCTGATTAGCTTGGAGAGGGAATACCAACTTCAGAGATATAGCTAAACAAACAAAATTTTATTTGTTTATATTTATAAATATACATATATATCTATATAGATATTTCCCCAACACCTCAGGAGCAAAATCTCTCCCTACAGTTTCTGGAGATGGGGATGGGAGATTAGGCTCGTAATTGAACTTAGTTCCTACATAATATTGGTCCCACTAAATTCAACTCCAAAGCTGGAAGTGTCCGGCTTCTGCTGGGCTGGGGTCTCAATCCTAGGGATCACCACTTCTAGGCTAACTATAACATCTATCCTGGATTCCTAGACTTGTAGATGCCCATGGCTTACACTCGAGCCTAGGTCAAAGACTACACTCTATGTACCTAAAATAGACAAGAATGAATAAAAATGCCAAGATGGTAAGGGTCTAAGACCAGATTTGAACTCAGTCTTCCTGTCTCCAGGCCCAGTGCCCTATACAGTACACCACCTAGCTGTCCTGAAGTGAGGAAGACCTAAGTTCAAATCCTGCTTCAGCCACTTACTAACTGTATAACCCTAGGCAAATCATTTAACTTCTATAAAGTGAGGATGATAACAGTGCCAACCTCCCAGGGTTGTTGTGATGATCAAATGAGATAGCATGTGTAATGCATTTTGCAAATCTTAAAGTACTATATAAATGCTAATTACATGTTATTTTTATTTTCTTTACATTCATGGGCCTGTCTTTCTCCATCTTGCTACTGAAAAAAGATTAAGACATTATCATATACAGAAAGAAAACAACATATTCAAGATAATTTCTTTTAAAGTATATTTGGTTTTTATAAATATAGCCTTCAATCTGGAGAAGAGATTTTTTTTTGGTTTAGTTTTTGTTTTGTTTTTTGTTTTGTTGTTTGTCCTTCATTCTCAAAGGGGACCAATGACAACAGGAAGGTAATGTCTTTACTTGCAAGTGAATTGGATTTAAGTGAGGGAGGGCTGTGCAAAGTCATCAGCCTCACTCTCTCCTCCAGAGCCATCCAGGTCCAGTGGCAAAATATAGATCTGGATGACTGGAGATGGCTCTGGATACAGTGAGAGACCAGGCCTTTAAGCCTGTCAGACCTGAGTTCAATGATACTTGACAGTTGGGCAAACTCTTTAATCTCTTTGATCCTCAGCTCCTCATCTGTAAAATATAAGGGTTGGAATAGATAGCATCTAATGTTTCTTCCAATTTTAAATCATTGATTCTATGATGACTATCCTTGAATATATGAAGAACTGTCATGTGGAAAACCAATTCTACTTATCCCCTGAAAGCTTAACAAGAGCAGTAGCTGTCCATCACAAAGAAGCACACTTCCCCAACACACAAGAAAAAACTTCCTAACACTTTGCTCTAAGACAGTGATGGTCTACCTTAGCAGTCAGTGGATTTACCCTCAATGAAAGTGTTCAAGCAGGGAGTGATGATCATTTAGTGAGGTTGACATAGAGGGGATTCTCCTCCAGTTAGAGACTGGACAAGGTGATCACTGAGATTTCTTCCAATTCTGAAACTCTATGATTCTATATGTAGAGCGTTGGTCAATGGAGTTCTATGATCAATCTGATGAGCTTACTGGGTAGGGAGCCTGGGCTGGTGAACCATCAGATGCTCAGCATGGGATGAAGCTGAGACACTTTGAGATATAGCCCAGAAGGAAACCACTTTCGGAGGAGACAGTCAGAAAGCATATAGGGAAAAGCTAGGAGGAGGGGAGGTAGGAGAATGAAATTACCACAGATCTCAGGAAGAAGAAAACTCAAAGACTTTGAATCTAAGAAGATAAATCAATAGGGAAATCATAAATAACAGAAGGAAATATGGCCTCCAGATCTAGTAAATGTCTTAGGCACCTATGAATAAATACTGCTAAAAAAAAAAAGGGAAAATGATCCAACATTTGATGACACAAAGGACCCTGTGCAATGTGAGGAGAATATGAACCACAATACACTGTTCCTTAGAGGTTCAGAAAGAAATGAGAATTATGAGAATAGAATTTATGGCCTGCACAGCAAAAGTAATGGGCAAAATAGAAAAAAAAATGGATTCTGTGGTGGCAAGGCTCACCAAACAAAAGAGAACTGTAGATTGAGAGGGCAAACTATAGAAGTAGTAGACAATCTAGAAGAAGAGAAGCAAAGATTAATTCTTTTTAAAACATGCTCATTATGCAAGCAACATATACTTATCTCTACGTCAGAATTTGAAGGAACAACCTAAGGATGACAGGTCTCCCAGAAAAACGCAACAGGACCAAAAGAACAATGACAACAACAACAAAACCTAAACACCTTAATAAAGGAAACAATAGAACTGCCCAGAACTTTTGAATATAGGAAATAAACTAATTGAAAAAATTCACAGATCCCTTAGCCGATAAATTTAAACAATTTAATTCAGAAACAAAAGATCTGCAAGTCATCAGGGGAAAGATCTTTAAATACAAAGAAAAGGAAATTTTAATAAAACAAGACCCTGTACTCTCCAGAAAACATAAGAAGGAATGGAATAATGTGTTCTGAAGAACAATTCAGCTCAGGATGCACCCCGAGGTGATTTACCTACAAATCTGAACTTAACCACACATGAAAAAAGATGGATGTTCGATAATAAAGAGGCATTTCAAATGTTTTTATAAAGAAAACCAGAACTGAAGAGATTATTTGCTTCTTGAATACCCCAAACAACAGAAATGTAGGAGGAGTGAATATAAAGGCAGCAACCTAGGACAGCAACAGCAACAAGGCAACATTCTGCCTCCAGGTGAATCAATGCTGCTTTATAGAACTGCATATTTTAACATGTAATGGTACATGAAAAGGGGGAGAGAAGCAGAGTGAAGAGAGATGACCTATGAAGACTAAGATCCTGTGTTGGGTGTGCCCTAGGGAATTTGGTACTTGAAAAATCTACTTATCCTGCCTTAAGAGGGGGAAGGCGAAGGTTGGAATGCCTGGGGGCAAATGGCACCTAAAAGGTGAAGGAACGTGGACCCCAGGAGGAGATTTTGAGGCAAATGGGGGAAGGGGAGGGGGAAGCATCCAGGGGAGAGTACAGATGAGAAGTGGTCTATGTAATCAGGGATGTGGTAGGGGAGGGGCTTTATCATGGGCAGCATCTTTGCTGACACCTGCAATAATTGGTTTTATTCTGGGAGCTAAGCACAATGGAAAAGGGAAATCTATGGGCAAAGCTCTATAAGGTAGTGGCAGAAATTGCCTAGAGGGGACTGCCTAGACTGGATACTTTAGAAGCTTTGATTCCATGAGGAATACAGAGAAAGCAGAGAGGCTAGCTAAATATAAGGATAATGAATCAGAGAATGAGAGTCTAAAGTAAACAGAGAGTGGATAATGAGGGGAGTGACAGAAGTACTATTTTAGAAAGAGGCACAAAAATGAAATTTTTAAAACTAATGAATTTTTGCATGACTGTACATGTATAATCTATATCAAATTGCTTGCCTTCCCAAGTAGGAAGGGAAGGAGAGAATATGGAATTCAAAAAAATTTTAAATGAATGCTAAAGATTTTGTATACACGTAATTGAGAAAATGTATAATTAAATGTAAAAATACATTTTAAAAAAATAAGGGAAAATCCATTTTAAAATTTAAGTTTAGAAAACTAATGATCAAGGCAGCTAGGTGGTGCAGTGAGTAGAGCACCAGCCCTGGAGTCAGGAGGACCTGAGTTCAAATCCAGCCTCAGACACTTGACACTTGTACTAGCTGTGTGACCTTGGGCAAGTCACTTAACCCCAATTGCCCTGCCAAAAAGCAAAAAATAAAATAAAATAAAATAAAAATAAAAAACTAATGATCAAGACAAGTTGAAGGGAAGGAAAAGAAGAGAGAATCTTTTTGACTAACCAAGAGTGAAAAAAGGGAGGAAAACTTCTAAAACCACATAAAAGCAGAGAGAAAAGAGAGAAAAAGGAACCAAGAAACAAAACCCCAAAGGGAAATGGATAACAAATGGGAGGAGGGAATCAGGAGTGAGAGGAAGAAAGTCAAAGGAAAAATTGATAAACCCTTAACTAATTTGAGTAAAAAGAAGAGAACAGAAATTCAAATCAATAAGACAGCAAATAAGGAGGCGAAATCAGAAAAAGTGAAAAGAATAATCAGAATAGATTATATATAGTTACATGCTATCTAAACTGAGAACATACACATACACACAAATAAAGGAGTACCTTCAAAAAGATAAAATACTCAAACTATCAGAAGATCAAATGGATATGTTAAATAATATAATTTCATAAAAGGAAATAGATTTAAAGGAGGTACCAAAGAAAAAACTCCTAGTCCTGATGGAATCACAAGAGAATTTTATCAAACTGTTAGAGAACTGTTAGTACTCATTCTTCACAAATTATTTTCAAAAATTGAGAAAGCACCTTAACTGAATCTCGTTATGAGACAAACATAGTCCTAATACTTAAACCAGGGAAAGATAAAACACAGAAAGAAAACTATAGGCCAATATCATTAATGAACAGTGACTCAAAATTTTTAAACAAAATCCTACAGACTATAGTGATTTATTCAAGAAATCATTTGTTATGACCAAGAGGAATTTATACCAGGGATACAAGGATGGTTCAACATTAAGAAAACAGTCAATATTATCAATCATATTAAAAATTAAAATATCCAAAACCACATAATCATCTCAACAGATGCAGAAAAAAATCTTTGACAAAGTATAACACTCTTTTATGCTAAAATTCCTACAAAGCATAGACATAGATGCTTTTATGTCATAAAAAGCATCTATTGAAAAATGAAAATAAGCCTCAAACGCAAATGGAGATACACTAGCATCTTTTTCAATGGATACAGAAGGGAAGCATGAATGTCCACTCTTCTCACTATTATTTGATATGGTTTAAGAAATATTAACAACAGCAATAAGACAAGACAAATTAAAGACATAAAGACCAGTAAAGAAGAGAAAGACAGTGACTTTCTTAGAAAGAAAAGAAGATATCACATGAAACCATGAAGTTGAAGAGCATCAAAAGTGTCTAAGGTACCATTCTATGAGGGAACAAAAAACAAACCTTTGTCTTCTAAGCAATACAAGCCAAAAAGGAAGTGATTTTTGGAGAGCCCCAAAGATTGGACTTTGTCTTTGGAAGCCAAGGCTTAGGGTACTAGGCCAGGGGTTATATTTATTTATTTGGAGGGAATTAAAAATATCAACACTTTCTTGGTTCTACTACCACTTGTGCCTTAATCAAGTGAAAGGCTTGACCTCCACTCAGAAGTCCAGTTTTGTTTATGACCATGCCCCATTCAACACTTCTGGTTTTGGAGAATGGAGTTCCTACAAGGACTTGCAAAAATGCAGTTACATGGACACCCTGTTGACTGGCAGGCCATCTGATAACACTGCTGAAGCGTAGAAGCTGTTTTCTCTGAAGCATGTCTTATTTGTTTCTTGAAGATAAAGGAAAAAAAGATAAAGGAAAAAAATTGCAGTAAACACACGTTGCCCTCTCTTTGCTCTTGGGAGAGGAGAGGAACAGACATTTTCCCTTCCTGTATTTCCACTTTAAAACGTTCCAAATTAGGTCTGCTTCTAAATGAGAGAGTCATGTGGATACGTGCTTCATTTTTGACAGGAAAGGGCAATATTTAATAGAAGAAAATGGTAAAGTAATGAAGAGAAACAACAGGGCCCCGACTTCTGGAAAATCACTTAACCTCCCAGGGCTCAGATTTGCTGCCTGACAATGAACTGTCAACACCTGGCTTTGTTAGGCTTTGGGGACAATGGAGGAAACGGTGTTTGCCAAGTCACCTCTCAGACTGGTGCTTCATAAATACAATGCATTGGGGGGAAACCTCAAGGTCCACGAATAAGATTATTTAAAAGGGGTCTGACTTGAAAAACTGAGACTGCTTTTGGCATATTTGTTAAAGAGTAATCACTCAACCCACAAAAATTTCCTCGAGGTCTGCCGTTTGCCCAGTCCTCAGCCAGGTGGTGGGATGCAATGGAGTATTGGAAGGTGGGGGCAGGGGGAGTGTGGATAATGCAGAAAGGAAAAGTCAAAGTTCTTGTTATCATAGCTTAAATGAGCTCAACTCAGGTACTAGCTCCTAGGGGAAGCCTTTCCTAATTCCCCTAAAACTCAAGAGTATAGCTTCTGAAATTACTTGTATTTACTTAACCATTTATATATTGTATCCCTCAGAAGAACGGAATGCCCTTTAAAATAGAGGCTGTATTTCCTTTTTCCTTTGTATCTCCAGTGCCCAATTCCAATTCCATTACATTGAAGAACATTTATCAAGGACTTACTTTTATGCCAAGCATTGTGCTAGGCTCAGAGGAAAGAAAGACAAAAAAAAGACAGTCTCTGTCTTCAAAGTACTTATATTTCATTTCCAGGAATGGGAACAAGCATTTATTAAATGCCTATTATATACCTAAGGGGGGGCAGCTAGGTGGTGAAATGACTACAATGCCAGCCCAAAGTCTGAAAGAATTAAAAGCTGGCCTCAGACATTCACTAACTGTGTGACCCTGGCCAGGTCACTTAATCCTCTTTGCTTCAGTTTCCTCATCTATAAAATGATCTGGAGAAGGAAATGGCAAACCACTCCAGTGCCTTTGCCAGGAAAACCCCAAATGGGCTCACAAAGAGTCAGACACAACTTAAAAAATAACTGAATTACATGCCAGGTGTATTATAAATATTATCTCATTTGAGTCTCAACAGCAAATCTAAGAGGAAAGTGCAGTTATTATCCCCGTTAGAAAAAACTCACAGCTAGTGAAGGTCTGAGGCTGGATTTGGAGTCAGGTCTTCCTGACTTGAGGCTCAGCACTTTATCCATCATCCTGCCTGCACACACTGGGAAGATTTATATAAGTAAATAAGTATATTAAGTAATGCATAGTAAAGGGGTGATGGAAGGGCTTGTGGAATACTGCTTAGAGAAGTTCCTAAAGGAGACAGAAGAAATGAAGTACAAAGGGAGACCTGAAGATGCTGAGGTCAGACAGAAAATATGAATAGAGACAGGAAGGGGACCTATGATTCCATTAGTAGAGGGAACTCCTGGGAGAGGAGATTTCCTCTGCTAATGCAGGTTGCTACCTGAAACTTTGGGCTTTGCCTAGAGCACTGAGAATTTAAGTGACTTGTCCAGGGTCACACAAACAGAAAGTGTATAAGGCAGGACTGGAACCCAAATGTTTCTGACTTCCAAACTGCAAAGTCCAGGACTAATGAGACAAGGAGGCCCCCCACATTGTAAGAGTTTCAGGGGTATTCTTACCCTGCAGTGTTCCTGAAGGTAAAGCTGGAGAATTCAGACCTCAACCTCAACATGGAAAAAATTAGGCTGAAAGAGAATGAGGTGAGAACTTCCAGACAGGCCAGAGAGACTAGCCATGAGGAGGCAGCTTTTCTGTCTGTCCTTATCCTTAAAGCCCTAAGGAAGTATCGAAATATTTATTCACCAATTCCGATGCTTCAGGTAATTGTATTTCAGAGGAGAAACAATCTGTCTCTGCCATCCAATCTGCAATTTTATGGTAAATGCACTCTAAACCAGTGGCTATGTGTTATGTCTGCCAACACAGCAGAGAAATGAAAACATGGGTTACAAGTGAATTTACATATCCCAGTGAGATTTATTGAAGAATGAAGGTGCAGGCTACCAGTCCTGAGTGAAAAGCAAGAGCTTAGAACATAGTTAATTCAACCTCTCAGGGGCTTTCAAATGAGAGATGTATTCTTGTATGGCCCCGTAAAACATCTTGCATCAACTGCCAGAGACCATACAAGTACTATTATCTGTGAATCATTCAACAGGACGGCATTCAGTGGCCCCGCTTTTAGAATTTTCTAATTTAGAAAGCCTGCTTTTTGAAACTGTCCTCTGCCTCACCATTTCTGTCTTGCTTTGGACTTTGCATCATTTTAATTGATGGGGAGGCAAGTGTTACCTCTTATTTCCATTTCCAAATAGTGATTAGAATACCATCTCATAGGCCTACAGGAGGTGTTGCCAATCTATATATCCATTACTCCTTTGGATTAGAAAGCCTGGGGATGAAGGTTTCTCTCACGTGTTATGAACAAGCAGATGGCAAAAACAAAATGAAGAAACAAAAAACAAGCTAAATGTCTCCATGGCCCAAGTAGCTGACCTAACTCCTAACTCTCTCAAACTAATATCCAAACTTTAGATTTCTAAAACTTAATAAATTTTCAATTATTTTTATTTCATTATCAAATTTTATTATTATATTTTATTAAAATTAATTTAATTATTCACTTATAGCTTTTAAAATTTTAGTTCCAAATTCTCTTCCTCCCTCTAGCCCCTCCCTACTTACTAAGAAGGCAAGCAATACTATATCAACACTACATGTGAAATCATGCAAAACATTTCCATATTAGCCACATTTCAAAAAAAGCAAGAAAAACAAAAGAAAGTGAGAACATATATTTCAATTTGCAGAATTCATCAGTTCTCTCTCTGGAGATGAATAGCATTTTTCATCAAGAATGCTCCAGAATTGTCTTTGATCACTGTGTCTATCAGAGCAGCCAAATCCTTCACAGCTGTTCATCATTACAATATTGCTGTTAGTGTGTATAATGTTCTCCTGGTTCAGCTCACTTCACTATGCATCAATTCATATAGGTCTTCCAGGCTTTTCTGAAACCATTCCCTTCATCATTTCTTACAATACAATAGTACCCCATCACAATCATATGCTACAACTTGTACAGCCAATCCCCAATTTCATGGGCATTCCCTTCAATTTCCAATTCTTTGCCACCACAAAAAGAGCTGCTATAAATATTTTTATGAATGTAGGTCCTTTTCCTTTTTCTTTGATCTCTTTGGGATACAGACCTAGCACGGGTATAGCTGGGTGAAAGAGTGTGCAGTTTTATCGCCCTTTGGACATAGTTCCAAAGTATTCTCCAGGATCGTTGGACCAGTTTATAACTCCACCAAAGTTCATAGTGTACCTATTTTCCCTCATTCCCTCCAGAATTTATCATTTCAAAATAAGTGTGAGGTAGTACCTTAGAGTTGTTTTAAATTTGCATTTCACTAATCAATAGTGATTTGGAGCATTTTTTCATATGACTATAGACAATTTGGATTTCTTCTTCTGAAAGCTACTGTTCATGCCTTTGACCACTTGTTAATTGGGGTATAACTCTCATTTTTATAAATTTGACTCCATTCCCTATATATTTGAGAAATGAGGCCTTTATCAGAGAAACTTGCTATAAAAATTTTTATATTATTTCATTGTACATGGTACTTTTTAGCAAAATGACGTTTCCCTGATTGTCTCTTTTAACCAGGTCTATTTTGCTTTTGCCTTGTTTGGGATTATGATTACTACCCCTGACCTTTTTACTTCAGCTGAAGCATAATAGATTCTGTTCCAGCCCCTAATTTTAACTGTGTGTGCGTATCTTTCTATGTCAAGTGTTTCTCTTGTAAACAACATATTGTTGGAATGTACAAACTTTAAAGCATACTTATAGATACAGTAAAAAGATTAACATTACTCCTGGCTTTTGTTCAATACTTCATTGTATTTCAGTTTCTCAGATTTGCAAGGTGAGATAAAGCAGACAAATGACAAAGAAACAGAGAAGGCCTCCATTAAAGAGCAAAAATTCACCATTAAATAGTTATGGTTCCTCCATCATTTCTGATGAGAATGGATCAGTCAGTGTGCAAATGCTAGCAGATTTATTCCTTTTCACTGTTGTGGGTTTATGGCAGGGGAGGGGGAGAACTCCTTGTAGCTCTTTTTTCGCTGCTTTGTGACATGATACTTCCTATCATCTTCCATCATTTTCCTTTCATAAAATTTTGTAAATGAGTTTCAATTCTGAATCACTGTTGCCGTTATCTCCCTGCTTGGTGAGAAGCTCCCATGTTTACTGCCAAGGGTATTCTGGCCCCTTTTCATCTCCTCATTGTGAAGATTGAGTAACATCAGTTAAACAGGTCTAGGAAATGGTGAGAACTAGGAAAGTAGCTGGTGTAATGGAAAGAACACCAATCTCAAGAGTCAGAAGATACAAGTTCGAGGTCCAGCTCTGATACCATCTGTCATGAAAGAGTTTCTAGCTTAACTTTCTTGCTGGCATTTACTTGGGATGAACAGATCATATAACTAGCTAGAGTCTACAAAATCAAGCTAAGAAATCAACTATAACCCTGGGGTTATTTGGCTAGTTCTTGCTCTACCTGTCTGCAAATTCAAGCTTCAGATATCAGCTATAGCTATGGTGTCAACTATCTAGTTTCCTATTTTTTTCTGATGTAGATGTTTCCCTTCTGCCATCTGCTCTTTGCTCTGTAAATCATTACCTTTCCCTTTCACTTTCTATAAAATTCCCTTGTGCCCATCCTGCTTTAAGTAATCAAAACCTGTGAGGTTGCTGAAACATGTTCAGGACACACTGACTTATACACAGTTATGTCTGTGCTCTGAGCATAATACACTGCAGTTTTTCCCTATTTCTGCATCTTTGATTGTATGATTGGTAGCAGTACCTATCAACGGATCCTCAGACAGTTTTCATCACACATCTAAGGGACCCTAGCCAAGTCATTTAATTTCCTTATACCTCAGTTTCCTCATCTGAAAATCAGGGTGATACTGCTTGTATTACTTATTTCACAGGTAAAATTGAGGTAATGCTGCTCGTATTATCTCACAGGTTGTCATAAGTCATCAAAGTACAATATAAATGTGCCATAGGTCACTGGTGCTAGATATGCACAGTTTGGTGTTACTAGAGCTACATCTATCCACACCCTGGCTCCTTCCCTTGCTTTCTGCAATCTATAGAATATAGCAAGTTGCCATCTAATTAATAAGTTAATTAACCACCTGAGAGTGTTGTGTAAAATTTGGCCAGCAAACAGCACTACCAAGTGAGATTATATTTGTAAAAGAGTTTAGGACTGTACCTAGTGCATAATAGGCACTGTGTAAATTTCTTTTGCCAACAACCACTGGTGGCAAAATCAAAGGATAGTCAGTTCCCAGGGCACAAATTTTTCCCAGTACTTACGGTCTACTTCATTATTCCCCAGATGGCACTGACTACATACAAATAACCTATGCCACTTTCCCACCAAAGCTGGCTCCAGTTTCTATACAAATCTAGGGATATGCCCTGAAATATGTTTGAAATAAACCAAAATGGGAAATTCTCTTATATCTTCCCCATCCCTCAATTCCTTCATCTTGAAACTTCCCTTCTCAGTAATACTTTCAAATAGCAAGCTGGAGAATCAACCTTGGGATTGGCTTCTTTTGCCCCACACCTCCCCCCAGACCAGTAGAAGAGGATAAAGAATAAAGAAAGTACTTGGAGCTGTGAGCTCTTCCACCCAGAGTGCACTTACCTGCCCCCTACCTCCAGGTGCGGCACTACCTCCTCTCTCTCTCTCTCTCTCCCTCTCTTAAGGGTTTAAACTTGCCACTTCAAAGCTCAGCATTGATGATGACATTGCTGCTCTGTTTGTTGACAATAGCTCTGGAATGTGCGAAGCTGGCTTTGCAGGAGACAGTGACCCTTGGGCTGTCTTCCCTTTCATTGTTGGGTGCCCCAGACATCAGGGTGTGATGGTGGGTATGAGCCAGAAAGACAGCTATGTGGGGGATGAGACCCAGAGCAAGAGAGGTATTCTGACCCTGAAGTACCCCATTGAACATGGTATTGTCACCAACTGGGATGACATAGAGAAGATCTGGCATCATACTTTCTACAATGAGCTCCATGTACCCCTTGAAGAGTACCTTGTATTGCTCACAGAAGCTCCCCTGAACCCCAAAGCCAACAGAGAATAGATTACTCAGATTATGTTTGAGACCTTCACCACCCCAGCCATGTGCATTGCCATCCAGGCTGTGCTGTCCCTGTATGCCTCTGGTCACACCACTAGTATTGTGATGGACTCCAGCGATGGTGTGACCCACGCTGTTCCCATCTATGCAGGCTATGCCCTTCCTGACACCAACCTCTGTCTGGATCTGGCTGGCCATGATCTGACGGACTAGCTCATGAAGATTCTGACTAAGAAAGGGTACAGTTTCACTACCACAGCAGAGAGGGAAATGGTGCATGACATCAAGGAGAAGCTGTCTTACATCGCCCTAAACTTTGAGCAGGAGATAGCCACTGCTGCATCTAGCTCCTCTCTGGAAAAGAGCTATGAGCTCCCTGATGGTCAGGTTATCACCATTGACAATGAGAGGTTCTGATGCCCAGAAGCTCTCTTTCAACCATCTTTCTTTGGTATGGAATCCTGTGGAATCCACAAAACTACCTTCAACTCAGTCATGAAACGTCACGTTGACATCCATAAGGATTTGTATGCCAATACCATATTGTCTGGTGGTGTCACCACATACCCAGGATTGCAGAAGAACATTACAGCCCTAGCTCCCAGCACAATGAAAATCAAGATCATTGCCCCACCTAAGCACAAATACTCTGTCTAGATTGGAGGCTCCATCCTGGCATCTCTTTCCACCTTCCAGCAGATGTGGATCAGCAAGCAGGAGTATGATGAATCTGGGCCCTCCATTGTCCACCACAAGTGCTTCTAAATGGACTGTGTTGGTTTTTTTATTGTTATTTTCTTTGTAAAGGGTGTGACATGATAATTGGCCCCCAAAAAAGAGGTAAAATTGGCATGGCTTTATTTTTTGTTTTTGTTTTGGTTTTTTGGTGCTTGACTCAGGATTTCAAAATTGGAATGGTGAAGATGATGAGCAGTCTACGTAGGTTGGAGGCAAACAGCCCTGAAGTTCTACAGTACATCTTTAGGACTCTGATTGTACATTTGTTTTTTTTAATAGTCATTCCAAATATTGTATAATGTATTGTTGCAGAGTTACAAGCCTCTGTGAAGGCTGTCTTCTGCTAGGGCAAAGAAGCTACATAACGAAAATCCAGATGAGGAGGGGGAGGGAGGAAGATACTAATATTGCTTTACACATAAATTATGCAATCATTTAAAAAAATTTGTATCTTCCGCCTTAATACTTGTTCATTTTTTTTAAATTGTCAGCCATAATGAATGGCCCCCTAAATCCTCTCCCTGCCCGCAAAATAGATGCGAATGAAGACTTTACAATCTCCCTGAGAGTTTTATGAGATTGGTGCCAGTACCTGCAGGAGGAGAGTAGCTTTACCTTTACACTGACTTAAGGCCAGTTCAAATAAAAGTGTACACATTAAAGAAAAAAAGTATTTGACAAGTTTTCAAACTCACCAAAATTTCCCCTGCATCTCTGAGAAAAGAAGGGAAGTTTGTTATTGGTGAGTCATTTTCAGTTGGGCCAACTCTTTGTGACCCTATTTGGGGTTTTAGTGGCAAAGATACTGAAGTGGTTTGCCATTTCCTTCTCCCGCTCATTTTTACAGGTAAGGAAACTGAGGTAGAGTTAAGTAACTTACCCAGGGTCACACAGCTAGTAAGTATGTGAGCCCAGATTTGAATTCAGAAAGATGAGTCTTCCTGATTCCAGGTCCAGAACTTTATCTACTGAGCCACCTAGATGTCCCCACAGCCGTGGTTTACAGCACAGGCTCAAATCTGCTCTGGTTTTTCCCACTTCCGTGTCAACTATTCCCAAGTATTGTAGATCTGCAGCACTCCAAATGATTGCTTAGGCCTCACAGTTCTCCAGAAGCAATCCCAGCTCTAGCTTTGCTCCATTCCCCTGCAGTAGCACCACAAAACACAGGATGCCTTTCCACTCCAGCCACTTAAAAGGAAAACCAACATCTCCTGGTACAACAGATCACTTCCAGGAGACATTGTAAGAGCCCCATTACATAAATGTTATTAATTCTGCTTACCTTCTTTATTCACACGCCCCCTCATCCCTCCAACCAATAGTCTTCATGCTTCCCTGTGAGTCATGCCAAGAAGGAAGACTGGATTGACACAACCACAATAAGTTATCATGGAATTAATGTATCCTCCTCCTCAGCAGTCCTTGCTTTTTAAAAGAGGAGGCTGGAGGGACATTGTGTGTTAACCAGGAAATATTTCTAGTCAGGATGGCCTCCCTGAATCTTCTCACATCACAGCACATAGAAGATGATCGACTCTACCTCGAGTAAGGTCTACCTGACCTGTAAATTCTGTTGGGAGAAGTATGGAGATTTTATTCCAGGGTTGTTAGGGTATAATTTGAGGTAAACCTGGAAGATCTCCCTACACACACACAAAAAAAAATCTATCTTCCCTACCACCACACAGAGTCCCTGAATTCTACCACTTAAAATACATTTATTTAGGTTAACATATTCCACCTTCCTCTTTAACCCTTCCTTGCTACTTCCAAAACAATGATTTCTCTATTTTCTGAACTTCCTTACTACAGATCTTCTATGTTATTGTTTTTAGCTGTCATTAAATAGTTTTTATTTAGCTTTATACAGGTCTATCAGTTGTCTCCCTAATTTATAAGTACCTCTAAGAAAGGATCTAAGTACAGTTGTCCCTTTCCCATCACAACTTTCCCCATCTCAGTTTTCATATATCATGGATTGGCATAAGAAATGAAATGGGAACATTTTGGGAGTTTTGTGGAGGCCGACACATGAAGGCCAGCAGATGACACAGAGCCCATGACCAAATATTTAACCCAAATTTTACAATTAAGTACTGTAAACATCCCATAAAAGAAAAAGAAAAATATCAGACTTCTCTGGTATGAAGGGAGGGCCAAAAAACTTTTGCATGGATTTTCCAGATTGCTGGGGGCACTGTGCACCTCCATCCCCCACGATGTGGAAGGGATAACTGTATTCTTTTGTATCCATTCCAGTATATAGCACAGAGCTGATTATACAATAGGTGCTCAGTGTTTTTGCTACTGCTGCTGTGATCAAGCATTAGGAAAAGAACCAGGACCACAGTCACAAGTGATTTCTAGTTCTGGCTTTGACATTGACAATCTGCATTACCCTGAGCAAGTGACTTCCTTTCTCTGCACCTCAGTTACCACATCTGCAAAATGACTAAAATGATCTCTAAGGTACCTTGCAGTCTTGACAGTCTATAACTCTATGAAGCTGTGTATTTAATCATATTTGCAATATGAGGAATTTGGTGCATAGCCACAGACCTGGATGACTGGCAGGAGGGCCACAGAAAGGACAGAAAAGCATTCTGAAAAGGGCAGCTGGGGCTGCTGAAGATAAACTTCTCTGACTTCACAATTCTGTCTGCAGGGCCCTGGTTATGGGGCTTTCTAACTGCTTGGCCTCCAGAAGAAGATAGATTTCCCATATTTACATTTCTATCCTTCTTTCTGCTTGGGCAAGTTGCCCTTTCTTTGAAAAGTGAAACTACTGCCAGCTCCCATCCAGTAAAGACCACTTCTTCCCCTGATGCCTTAGGAAAGTGTCACCTTTAAGGCCCTGAAAGTCTCCATCATTGTGCCCTTAGATTGGATGAGTTTTTTATCCCCTACTGAAACCAGATTTCTAAGTTCAGTAACTTATTTCCCTTCTCTCTCACTCACCTCATTCCTTCTTTGATGGAACTTATGAGCCCTGCTCTTCGGGACTGTTTGGTTAAGGTTCCCTGCCTTTTATAGAAATGAGGCAGAGCTGGGTCATTAATTCTCTATCTCTGTGCAATCTCCAGAGACTAAGATTGCAGTTAAATATCTTCAAGTTCAGATGAAGCACCTCTTCTCTGTCAGCTAAAATTCAGAACCTAGAGGTACAGAGGAGATCCTAACATTTTCTGGAATTGACACCAAGGATTCTCAGAGTTGAGGTAAAGTCAGATTATCAAATGCCTACTGTATGCCTGTCCCTGTATGATGCAAAAGACACAAAAGGAAGAGACACAGTGCAGGCCTGTGAAGAGTTTTCAATGGGATTGAGGAGACAAGATATATAATCTGAGAGTTTTCCTCATGCCGTTCCCCCAGCTACTGGTTCTGAAATATGGTACAAGGAAAGGAAGCTGTGGAGAATCATAGATTGAGAGAAGAAGAAGGTCATCTTAAAGGTAATCATGTGCAACATTTTACAAATGAATAAACTCATCCCCAGTGAAGTTGAGTGATTTGCCAAGGTCACATGGTTATTATAGTATCTGAGGCAGGATTTGAACCAAGGTCTTCCAGACTCTAGATCAAGTATTCTAGTCACTACAGAATGCTAAGCCTACACCTGTGCTTCCAGTCCTTTCCTGGACACCTTGACAGAACAATCTTAAGTAAGGAATCCCTAGCAAACATGGAGATACATCTGAGCCTAGAGCCCTGAGTCATGAGCCAAGATTTTCTTCTTTCTCGCTGACCAGTTCCTAGACTTCTCAAGCTCTGATTTAAAAAATTTTCCTCCTTCCCAAAGGCTCTATTCCTGGTCTGTGATATTTGTTGATGATTTAAGTAAGAGGCAGCTAGATGGCACAGTAGATAGAGTTCTGGGCCTGGAGTCAGGAAGATACATCTTCCTGAGTTCAAATCTGGTCTCAAACTAGCTGTGTGACCCTGGGCAAGTCACTTAACCCTGTTTGCCTCAGTTTCCTCATCTGTAAAATGAGCTGGAGAAGGAAATAGCAAACCACTCTGGTACCTTTGGCAAGAAAACCTCAAATGGGGTCACAAAGAGTTAGGCATGACTGAACAACAACTGAGAGGAAGCACCTGCCTACCTGAACCAATCACAGGGTAGAGTACTGTTAATCTTTTTTACCCTCCTTCTCCTCCTTATCTCTGTCATAATAGATTTCAGTCTCTTACTCTAGGGCTTCTTTCCAAGGTTCTGTTTCTCTCCACAACAGAGATACATAAGATGGAGAGTGTTATTGGGAAAAGAGCAAAAGCCTGGGTTCAAGTCCCAGATCTGCCTCTAATTTATCTGTGTGACCTTGGGCCAGCCCATGTAATGAGGGAAATAGTGTATTTGGAATCAAAAGACCTACAATCCGATCCTTGATCTGCTTTTTAGTTCATATTTGACTGGGTACAAGTCAGTGAACTGGCCCTAATGTCTGGACCTCAGTTTTCTCATCTCTAAAAGGAAGGGACTAGTCAAGGTCATCTCCAATGTCCCCTAGAGCCCTAGCATTTTGTAGAGGGTTGTCCCCACAGGAGTCCTTTCAACTCAGTAAGACCATTGGGAGGTAAACATTTTTTAGGACTATGATTATATCTCACTATGCAGGGTGTGATCTCACTCATTAATACTGTTTTGAGAGAGTGATAGCCATCATTTAGAAAATGCCTTAAGATTTCACTTCACAAATGCTGTCTCATTTTATCCTCATAGTCATAATCCTCACAGTCATGGAAGGCAGATGTTATTATTATCTCCATTTGTTATCATTCCGTCATTTCCGTCATGTCTGACTCTTCGTGAGCCCATTGGGGGTTTTCTTGTCAAAGATACTACAGTGGTTTGCCATTTCCTTCTCCAATCATTTTACATATGAGGAAAGTGAGGCAAAATGAGTTAGGTGACTTGCCAAGAGTCACACAGACGGCAAGTGTCTAAAGAAGAGGAGTCTTCCTGACTCCTGGCACAGCAATCTATCCACTGGGCCACCTAGCTGCCCTATCTCCATTTTACAGATGAGGCAACGGAAGTAGAAAGAGATTAAGTGTTTTGCCCTGTGTCACATAATTAGTAAGTGTCTAAGGCTACATTTGAACTCAGTTCTTTCTAACTCCAGGTCTAGCATGCAACCCACCTAGCTGTCTCTATTAACAATATCCCCTGGGCCCATAAAATGTTCCAGGTTTAGCAGAAATTTGGGTTACATTGAATGAATTGATGGGCTCAAGTCACTGTGAATGGGGCCACCCTTGAGTATAGTATTCGACTTAAAAGAGGGAAGTCATTTGGAGAGATACAAAGAGAGCTGAACACAGATCAGAAACTAGAGACCTAAGAGTCATCTGAGTCCACAGAAGGAAAATACCTGTGCATTCACATAGCTTCACTCTCATCCCCCTTTTTTCTCCCTCCCTCTCCCCCTACTTCGCCCACAGCCACAGACTAATGACAGACTAAGAAACAGGGACAGAAGCATATTGCAGAGTCACGTTCTCTCATCCACATGACCAGAGAGGTGGTAGACAAAAACCAATCATGGGGTTTCTCAACCACTTCAGCCTAAGAAATGATGAAGTCACGTGACCCAGTCTACCACATGGAGAAGAGAGATTCCTCGACAAAGTAAGAGAAGGGGGATTTTCATGAGAATGTCCTGTTCTTAGAGAGTTCTGGCACCCAAACTTTTAGAGGGAGGAGGAAGATATAAATAGCACTAGCCTCTTGGAGAGAGGCATCACATAGTTAGCTCTGAAGCTGAAGGATAAAGAGGCAGGATACAATATAGAGGAGCAAAACCCAGGCTTTGCCACCTGTAATATCACAAGTCACTCTTTCCTATATGGCTACCGGCTCTTTTTCTTGTCTTTTTTTTTAAACTTTTTTCAATTAACAAGCACTTATTTTTCTCCCTGCCACATCCTCACACCCACTGCAAGAAGAAAATAAAGAAATACAGAATCCACATATCATGTAAGCCCAGTGAAGCAAAACTAATTCCCCTGCTGGTCACATCTAAAAATGGCTTTCTCATTCTGCATATGAGTCCATTATCTGTCTGTTGTGAGATAAGCAGCATTTTTCTCCAATTGCCTCACTACACACAGTAGGGAGCACAGTGCCCTGGAGGAACATCTGTACTGAGTCTTGGCCATTCTTCACTTCACTTCCTCTCCTCTGGCCACCTACTAGACCATGAATGTTCTCATTCTCACTGCTAAGTACATATCTTTTCTTCCTCCCTCCCTAAAACCCACCCCACCTCAATCAACCGGCTCTCAGGAACCATGAAACATCATCAGATTAACTCTGGTCTTGTTCCTAGATGAAAACTATCATCCCACTCCCCTGCGCCTGTAACTTCCATGGCCAAAATGTCCCTCACCGGGCAATATATATATATATATATATATATATATATATATATATATATATATATATATATATATATATATATATATATATATAATTTCCCCTTAAGAATATAAACTCCTTGAAGGCAGGGTCTATCTTTGCTTTTGTAATTGTATATCCAGCACTTAGGAACAGCAGAGTACTTGGCACATAGTAAGTGCTTAATAAATGCTTTTTCATTCATTTATTTGGATGGCACATATCTGAAAAGAAGGGGATTTCTAGCAATGCCAGTTTGTTTTGTTTGTTTTGTTTTTTCTCTTTGGTCCAAATCCTTAATGCATTACTGTGAGACTATATCGTTGTTGTCTTGTGGTTTGTCCTTCATTCTTGAAGAGGACCAGTAACATCAGGAAGGTGATGTCTTGACTTGAAAGTAAATTGGATTTAAGCGAGGCAGGACGGTGCAAAGTCACCCTCCTCACTCTCTCCTCCAGAGGCATCTGGGTCCAGTGGCAAGATATTGATTAGGATGACTGGAGATATCCCCAAATGCGGTGGCAGACCTTGGTCTTTTCTCACTGTGAGACTATATAGTTCTATAAGGTAAAGGTGGGATTCATGGTGGTGGAGAGAAGTATGGGGGTTGCCTCTGAAGCAACCCAAGTTTGCCTGTAAGGAGGCCCCAAAACACAGGATAAGTGCTGTTAGTCTCATAGAATTCATAAGTCAGAAATTGAATTCACTGAAAAGGAAGGAAAATAGTATCGATTGTTTATTGTAAGTCCTTTGTGTTTTCTGCATTCTCTGAAGTAAAATATATGTTTGCTTGTACCTGTATGTTTTATCTTGATTGTTTCCAAAGGCTGGAGTAGCATGGGGAATTTTTTGCTTGAATCTGAGAAGGCATAGGCAAAAGCAGTATTTTGACATTCCCAGAGGAAACTCTAGGTAGGGGCAAAATAAACTAAAGAGAATGATTTGGTGGTCTAACCCCAACCCCCACAATTAAACCTGATCCATATAAACCCAGAGCTTGGAGAGCTGAGCCACAAATTACAAATCTATGTTAATATCAATATCTGAGCCTCCCCATAGCTCTGTGAATTAGATAATACAGTTATCATATCCTTTTTGCCAATGAAAGAACTAAGGCCACAGAGAGACTGAATTACCCAGAGAAGTTGAATCGTCTGCCCAAGGTCAAAGTGTTACTGTCAGAGGTAGAATCTGAACCCAAATCTCTCCTGACTCCAAATCTATCAGTCTTTCCACCTCACCACACTGACACCCAGGATTTTTTGTTACAAGAAATAATGATATAGAACTGCAAGTGCCATCAGGGAAGAGGTCATACAGCAAGGATCAGAAGAAGAAAAAGGAAGTAGTAATGGTTGGTGCCTTCCCTGTGACTACTTTTTGGCCTGACATAAAACAACAGAGAACTCTCTGACTTCCTGGGCATGTATCTAAGATGGAAAACTGTCCAAGATTTGTGAAACATGGTGACTACTACTCACTCTTAGTGATTCATATTCGCGTAAATAATACCACCAAAAGGAATCTAGAAAGCATTGCTGGGGATTATGGTATTCCAGATGAGAAACTGAAAACCTTAGGGACACAAGTGGTGTTTTTATCACCACTGCCAAATGAAGAAGTAGCTTTAGAAATGAAAGGTAGATTTGGGAAAGGAACAGCTGGTTAAGAAGGTGGTGTCTGAGAACAGGATTTAGACCTCTGAATCATGGCTTAAAATACAGAAAGAGTGGCTTCTTAGCTAGTGATGGATGTACCTAACTAAAGCTAGTAAAAATAAATTTGCCTCAAGCCTTGTAAATGTGATCAAGAATGCTTTAAACTCAAAGGTAGATGGAGGAAGAAAATTGCCTACATATATCTACCAAGCTAGACACTACAGAGAGGAGCAAGCACAACCTAAGAAGAATAGCATGAAAGGGAACCAGTAATTCTCAAAATACAATATCCCAGAGGGGAGCCAGCAATAAAATCCATAGCTTTGGATATCTATTCAAAAATGTGCAAAGCACTAGTAATAAACAGTGAAATTACAATCCTGATACAAGAAAATAAATTCAAACTTGTTGGTATCACTGGGACTTTGTAGGATGGGACTCATAACTAAAATGTAGCTATGGAAGGATATATCATATTCAGAAGAAACAATAGCTAGAAGGTGTGATGGAAAAACATTGTATAGTAAGAACATATACTCATTGAAAGAAATTCAAGAACCAGAGGAAGTACGCATATGGAAAATATTTGGGTAAGGATCAACACTGGGAGAAACAAATGACAGTGGAGCAATTAGGCAAGAGGGTTGAGAAATAGATTACAGAGCTAATATGGAGGAATGAGAGCAGTGATAGAGAATTTATATTATCTGGATAGCTGCAAGTCCTTTCAACCAAGAGCAGAGCAACAAATAAATTCTTGATTTGCCTTGATGATAATTTTATTCTTTAACGAGTAGAGAAAGTAACAATGGAAACTCCTGTTTGGGACTGGATTATGAACAACAAGGATGAGTAAATTACTGATGTAGAAGTAATGAGAACCTTGTAGGGAAGTGACTACTACTTTGAATTTGCAATTGAGAAGGGGAAAGTTAGGCATACTCTGTAATATGCAAGATTAGGGGAGAGCAGATAAGAACAGCTTCAAAAAACAGAATAAGAAGGATCCAGTGACCTGAGATTCTCTAGGGGAAAGTCATCTCAGGGTGGGAAGGCAGGAAGGAGGTAGGGATAGAAACCTCAGAAAAGCAGAATTTTGAAGACACCAACAGTAACAGTTCTGATATGGAAAAAAGAGGGGGAGGAGTTGTTTAAGGAGACCAATGGGGATGTTCATAAAACGCATTAAGCAACTTCGATTTTAAAACACACAGATAGAAAATTATATGGAGGATAGACAATAGAGGATAATTTTTTTTTTAAAGAGCAGCATGGCCCTGTAAGAATAGTACCACAATTTCTAAAACTTAAAATGAATGAAGGATGGTGACAAGTTCTAAGCACATACAAAAAAATTAGCTAGGTTGGGGACAAGAGGAAGATAAAAGGAAGGACAAGAACATTGCTCAGGGTAGATGGGACAATAATAATGGGTGACAGAGAAAAGACTTATCTACTGAACTCTCATTTTGCTTTTTTTCTGCCAAGGAGAAAGGACCTTCAGACTGGGAAATATGGTGATGGGATGGTTGACAAGGTATATAAACCCTAGATATACTCAGATCAACAGATCTGGACAGCCTATATACCAGATCACTGAAAGAACTGGTGAATGTAATATCTTAGTTATTATTAATGATTTTTAAAAGATTATAGACAGCGATAGAGGTACCACAGAACTGGAGCAGGGCAAATGTCCCAATGTTTTTAAAAGGGAAGGGGGCAGAGCTTGCAAACTTCAGGTTGCTTTAAATTTGATTCTTGGCATTATTCTAGATGACTCTACCATGTGGTAGGTGGAGGGTAATGGGTGGGGAAATAAACATTTAAGTGCCTACTAAGTGCCAAGAACTGTGCTAAGTTCTTTACAAATATTTTCTCATTTTATCTTTAGAACAATCCTGTGAGGTAGGTGTTTATAAACCCCATTTTATAGATGAGGAAGCTGAAGCAGACCAATGCTAAAGGGTTATAGAGCTAGAAAGTGTCTGAGTTAGAACTCAAGTCTTCCTGACTCCCAACTCAGTGCTCTATCCACTGTGCCACCTAATTGCCCTTAAGGAAGGCACATGTTTGTCTCTGTAATACTTTTTTTACTACTCTTTTTCTTTTTTAAATCTTTTTACTTAATAGTATTTTATTTTATCCAATTACACATATAGTTTTCAATGTTTATTTTGGTAAGATTTTGATTTCCAAATTTTTCTCTTTCCCTCTTTTCTTTTCTCCCTCCTTAAGACAGCAAGCAATCTGATACAGGTTACACATGTGCAATCATGTTAAATATATTTCCATATTAGGCATGTTGTGAAAGAATCATAACAAAAGGGAAAAAATACAAGAAATAAAAAACAAAAAAGAAGTGAAAATAGTATGCTTTGATCTATATTCAGACTCCGTAGTTCTTTCTCTGGATATGGTTAGAATTTTCCATCATCATCTCTTGGAATTGTCTTGGATCATTGTATTGCTGAGAAGAGCTAACTCTATCACAGTTGATCATCATACAGCATTACTGTTACTGTGTGCAATGTTGGTTCTGCTCACTGCACTCAGCATCAGTTCATGTAAGTCTTTGCAGGTTTTTTGAAATCTGCCTGCTCATTATTTCTTATAGCATAATAGTATTGCATTACATTCAGATAACACAACTTATTCAGCCATTCCCCCAATTGATGGGTATCCCCTCAATTTCCAATTCTTTGCTACCACAAAAATTACTGCTATAAATATTTTTGTACATGGGGGTCCTTTTCCATTTTTTATTATCTCTTTGGGATATGGACCTAGTAGTGGTATTGCTGGATCAAACATAGTTTGATTGCCTATGAATAGTTCCAAATTGCTCCACAGAATGGTTGATCAGTTGACAATTCTACCAACAATGCTTAAGTGTTCTAATTTTCTCACATCTGCTCCAATATTTGTCATTTTCCTTTTCTGTCATATTAGCCAATCTATAGGTGTGAGATAGCACCGCAAGAGTTGTTTTAATGTGCATTTCTCTAATCAATAATGATTTAGAGCATTTTTTCATATGACTATAGATAGCTTTAATTTCTTCATCTGAAAACAGCCTGTTTTCCTCTGACCATTTATCAATTGGGGAATGAATTATATTCTTATAAATGCTATTCAGTTTTCTATATATTTTAGAAATGAGGCCTTTATCAGAAACACTGGCTGTAAAAATTGTTTCCCAGCTTTCTGCTTTCCTTCTAATCTTGGTTGCATTAGTTTTGTTTGTGCAAAGCCTTTTTAATTTAGTGTAATCAAAACTATCCATTTTGCATTTCATAATGTCCTCTATCTCTTGATTGGTCATAAATTCTTTGCTTCTCCATAGAACTGTCCACCATTCACTTCTGCAGGAACTCTATCAGTGCCTCAGTAACTATCTTCTCTTGGACTAGCAAAGTCTACTATCTAGTCTCTGATCTCCGACTTGTCAGAAAAGGAAGCAGAAAGACAAAAAGCAACCAGAAACATGAGGCACAAAAATTCCCTTTGGTACATCTGGGCAAACGTGTGTACCTGGCCATGGGCTTCTGCTACAAATTGCCATTCATTGTTTGGGGTACCTGGAGAATCAGGAGATTTTTTCACTATGGAAAAAAGCATAAGGAAAAAGTAAAGAGCATATCTTCTAGAAAGAAAGAAGGAGGGAGGAAGGGAGAGATGAAGGAAGGGAAAGAGACTGACAGAGACAGAGAGCATTGGTCTAACATCTTCCTTTAGACACCAGGGAAAGGAGCAGCAAATAATAATAAATCAAAGAGCAATGTATTACAAAATTGTCTCACCAAGCTTCCTATTATGTTGTTTTTCCATCAACTTCTTGCTAATTTAGGAAATAATCTTTCACCATCCTCTTTATCATCATACAAGTTTATATACAAGTTAATAATAATAATAACAACAAGTTTATTCACTGGTAATGCCATTCATTTTCATGCCTCTCCACATGTCAAGGAGATGGAGTATTTGCTGGATGAAGTCATTCTAGGCTCTTCTGGTCTCTTTGTTTTGGTGATTGAATTAAACTAGTTAAACTGTCTTAGGAAATGGTAAATGTCTGTCTTAAAATCTGTTCTTTTATCCATTTTCATTTTTTGTTGTGTTTTTTTTTGCAGTTAATAGTTTGCTTAAATAGGTCAGATTGGTACTCTGTAAACTCTATGACATACACAGATAATTCAGAAATTACTTATACATCAGTAAACAATCACTTCCTGTCTACTAAAATATAATTAATTTCATTTGTTTTAATGTTATTTGGTGCTTGGCATATCTAGTGTCCCCTGACTGTTCTCAAAGTAAATATTCATGACATAACTGTAAAGCTTCTATTTAGTCTATAATCCTCACATATCTTTCTCTTGGACTATATTTTCCTCCATCCTTTCCACCTTTGAACTGGTTACTAGAATTTCTTTGTCTTTTCATCCTCTACTGTAGATATTGGTTCATAAACCCCAATTGGGAGCAGCTAGATGGTGCAATAGAAAGAGTAGTAGTCGGTAAGACTCATCTTCCTGAGTTCAAATCTGGCCTCTGACACTCACTAGCTGTGTGAGCCTGGGCAAGCCAGTTAATCCTGTTTGCCTCCATTCCTTATCTGTAAAATGAGTGGGAAAAGGAAATAGCAAACCACTCTAGTATCCTTTCCAAGAAAACCCCAAATAGTGTCACAAAGAGCCAAACACAACTACAGTGACTCAACAATAACAACAAGCCCCAATTGTTTTTATGATGGTCTTTTTGTGAGTTCCTTGCTATGAGGTTTGTGAGATGAGATGGTCAAATATCCCAGGAAATAGAGCATTGTGTTGGCCTTGTACATATTATAAAAATCTACTTTACCAGTATCTTTATTTAGTACTCCAAAGAAAGCTAATAAACCACCCTTCCATTTAAGTATAGCTTCTTTTTGTGTTCTAATTTAATTTATAGCAAAATGTCAAGATTTAGTTCCTCCATTATTATATCCTCTGGACAATAATTTACACTTAGAGTACCTAAAGCTAAGCTGATATTTATACACTACCTAAAACCTGTCATTCAGAGTCACCTTTAGCTTTATTTTCCATCACTGTACTTTTTTCTATCACCAGAGAATCAAAAGGCATAGGGTCAAAAGCCATTTCATATATTTCCTTTTTTGGTGGGGGGGAGTTGTCATGGCCAATGAATTTATCATCTATTGTCTAGTCTACTAGCGATGAATTACTCTATGTGTAGCTAGTCTGGTCCTCATGAAGCAGACTTAATCTGTTATTAGGACCATATTTGAAGTTTGTACAATGTAGTAGAAACTACCAGAACTTGCAGTCCACTGATTCCACAAGTCTCCAAATAGTGATGGGTCAAATTAAGCCATGTAGAATAGCAGCATATTTCAATTGTGGGTGTTTCACCTAGAGAGGCCTTATGCCAAGCAGAGAAGATCCTCAGGAAATTTGAAAATATGGACTTACTACTTTGAAGAAAAAAGTTTGGTAATATAAAGAAAGATTAGGGAGTCATCTTCATAAAAGTAATATGTGATGCCATATTCTTGGATGAAATTTATAAGGGAGAAAGTGTAGAAAGAGAATAGAAGTTGTCTAAGGACAGAAACTTAAGAAGTAGGCAAATTTGAGGGTTGGGAAGAAGAGAAATGGAGAAGGAATAACTAGAGAAGCATGTAAATAGTACAATATCATAGACTCTAAGGGAGGGAAGAGTTTCAAGGAAGAATTGGTTGACGGTATCCAGTGTTCAAGGAGAAAGACGAAGGATCTCATGTCTGATGTGTTTCAGTGTTTTCAGTAAAGTAAAAGACAAAGTATCTGCTGAGGGGAGTGATTGAGATCTTGAGGAGAGTGGGGAAAGCTTAGAAAAGCTAATGTGGGAAATATATTAAGGAGGTAGATGTATATTTCATTCATAGATAAATACAGAATGGAATAATTTTTAAAATTACAGTAATCCCCTTGGCATAATGCAACACAAATTTGAAATAGCATCTCCCAAATTGAGGGAATAAGATTACTAAGCAAAGGATAAAGGAGAAATTCACAGAAAAATAAGAGGTAGAACTCCACATGGTTGTTTGGTGGTGATACAGTAGAGTGTCAGCATTAGAAGCAGGAGAACCAGGCAGAGCCAAGATGACAGACTAAAGGCAGGAACTTGCCTGAGCTCTCCCCCAAACCCCTCCAAATACCTTTTAAAAATGACTCTAAACAGATTCTAGAGCACCCAGGTGTGACAGACCTTTTCTCCTGACCTTCTAAGTTGTCTTTGGTGTCTATGGGTTAAGAAGTCTGGAAACCACCACTGTTGCCAAGTGATTCAGTCTCCCCAAGGCCTGCTCCTAGTTTGCTGAGGCCAGGTCTACCAACACTGGCACACCTGTGCTAGACTGAACTCCTTTCTCACCCTAGTGTAACAGACATTTTCTGCAGACTTTCCAAGTTGTCTTGGGCTGGAAATTTGTTTCACTCCATCTTTTTGTGGGTTCTGCTGCAGTAGAATTTGTTTAGAGTCATTTTTAAATATATTTGAAGAGGTATTTAGGGGAGAGCTCAGGAAAGTCCCTGCCTTTACTCTGCCAGCTTGGCTCCACCTGGTCCTCCTGTTTCTAAAGCTGACACTCTATCTGCTGTATCACATTGCCTCTCTTCTAAATGATGTAATGTTCTCACCAAGCTGGATGACAAGGTTTGATGATTCAAGGTCATAGGAGAACTAATCCTGTTTCCTTTCATTTTAGTTCAGGATTTCTGAAGGCAAAGAGGTATCATAGAAAAGCTTCTCCAACAAAATTCGAGAACCTTGAGGAGGACAATTATTTTCATTTTTGCCTTTCTATCCCAGCATTTTGGATAGCACCTAACATAGGAGAAGCTTAATCAATGTTTATTGAATTGAATGTTTATCTATATGCAGAGACAAAGACAGAGACAGAGAAATAGAGACAGAGAGAGAGAGTCCTCTCAATTATAATCTAAGGTTACTTGGGTCAAGAACCACCTAACATATATTGGGAACTTTTAAAAATATTTTCAACATTCTAATTTATTGTTTATTTATTTAAAATATTATTTTCCTTTTAAATTTTGAATTTCTTCTTCCCACACCCTCCCCCACACACTGAGAAGGCAAACAATATGGTATTGATTATACATGTGAAATCATGCAAAATATATTTCCATAAAGAAAAATAAAGTGATTTTGCATTCAGAGTTTATCAGTTCTCTTTCTGGATGTGGATAGCATTTTTTTCACCAAGAGTCTTTTGAAATTGTCTTAGATCATTGGATTGAGTGCTCAAGTCTTTCACAGTTGATCATCATTCCAAACTTGCTGTTAGTGTGCACATTTGCCCAGCTACAATGATCTCCCATTTCTTCTCAGTTCATTTTGCTCATATAGGTCTTGTCATGTTTTTTCTAAAATCATCTAGTCATCATTTCTTACAGCACAGTAGTATTCCATTACTATCATGTACCACAACTCGTTCAGTCAATCTCCAATTAACGGGCATTCCCTCAATTTCCGGTTCTTTGCCATCACAAAAAGAGCTGACCTAAACATTCTATACAACTAAGTTTTTTTTCACTTTTTCTTTGATCTCTTTGGGATACAGAACTAGCAGTGGTTTTGCTGGTTAGGCAGTTTTATAGCGCTTTGGGAATAGTTCTAAACTGTCCTCCAGAATGGTTGGACCAGTTCACTATTCCACCAATAGTTCATTAATGTACCTATTTTTTCCTCATCCACTCTAACATTTGTCATTTCTGATAGGTATGAGGTAGTACCTCAGAAATGTTTTGATTTGCATTTCTCTAATCAATAGTGATTTAGCATATTTTATATGACTATAGACAGCTTTGATGGCTTCTGAAAACTTCCTGTTTACATTTTTTGACCATTTATCAATTGGGGAATGGCTCTTATTTTTATAAATTTGACTCCATTCTATAAAATTCACTAATAAAAGAACTCAAAAAGCAGAATTGGCTAAATGGGAAAAGAATCATGAAATCTCACTAAAGAAAATAATTCCTTAAAAATTAGAATTGGCCAAATAGAAACCAATGACTTCATAAAGCATCAAAAAAAAATTTAAAAGTTGAAAGAATGAAAAAATAGAAGAAAATGTGAAATATCTCCTCAGAAAAACAAATGACCTAGAAAATAGATTGAAAAGAGGTAATTTAATAATTATTAAACTACTTGAAAGCCATGATCAAAAAAAGAGTCTAGATGGCATATTTCAAGAAATTATGAAAGAAAACTCCCAATATCTTAGATGCAGAGGGTAAAATAGAAATTGAAAGAATTCAGTAATCATCCGTTGAAAGAAATTTCAAAATGAAAATTCCCAGGAATGTTATAGTCAAATTCCAGAGTTCACAGGTCAAAGAGAAAATATTTCAAGCAGCTAAAGAGAAACAATTCAAAAATTGTCAAGTCACAGTCAGGATCGCACAAGATTTAGTGGCTTCCCTTTTAAAGGAGCATTTCAGAAGGCAAAGGAGTTGGATTACAACTAAGAATAACATATCCAGAAAAACTGAGTCATTTATGGGAGAAAAATTGATATTTGATGAAATAGATGACTTTCAAACATTCCTGATGAAAAGACCACAGCTGAATAGAAAATTTGACATTCAAACACAAGACTCAAGAGAAGCATAAAAAGTAAACATATGGGTAAAAGAGTAACCATACGGTACTCAATAAAATTAAACTTTTTACATTCCTATATGGAAAGATGATACATGTAACTCCTAAGAACTTTGTAATTATTAAGGCAGTTAAAAGGAATTTACATAGACAGAGGGCATGGCTGTGAGTCACTTACGTTAGAATGATCTCCAAAAAATAAGGAATGAGAAAGAAGGATGCACTGGTAGAATGGGAAAAGGAAAGGTAGAATGTAGAAAATGTTCTCACATAAAAGGGGTGCACAAGGAAGAACATTTACGATGGCGAGGAAAATAAGAGGGGTGGGGGGCAATGTTTGAAACTCACTCTCGTTGGAATTGGTTCAAAGTGGGCAGAATATATGTACACATTCAATTGTGTACAGAGATGTAAGTTACCAAATGAAGAAATAGGAGGGAAAGGATGATAAAAGGGAGAGGAGATTAAGAAAGGGATAAAGGCTTCATTTCTCAAATATATACTAAGTGTAGAACTAAGTCAATTTTATCATTTAAAAAAGCCACTGTTGTAGCTTTATGGTCACATTATTTTTTTGTTCCTTGCTCATTTTCCTAGCCTATTTCTTGACTTCAAATTTTACGTTAAAGTTGAGCTCTGCTCACCTGGGAGTGGGGAGGCACTGTGCCAAGCTTCAGGCTTTTTCGTGCTGCTGTTTTCAGAGCTAGTTGGGGGGTGGGGTCTGCAAGTTTTGGATGATGCCAATGTGTTGTGATCCTGGGAAAGTCATGGTCACTGCTCTCCTGGTCTGTGCTCTGGTCTTTACCCAGGAAAGACTCCTGGTCCTCTGCAGCTGCAAGCGCTAGCACTCATCTTTGCCTTGGAAATGTGACCAGGGCTCCTGCTCCCTTGTGACTGACCACCAGCACCCTTCTCTGCCCTGGAACTGTGACCCAGAACTGCATATGGACAACAGAGTTTCCAATCAGCACTATTTGTACCTAGTGCCAGCAAAGCATTCCCTGTAATCTCTTTCTTACCAGTTGTCTGACCTCTTTACCATTTCTGAGCTGAGAGCTCCCAAAGCTGCTGCTGTTGCTGTGGCCACTGTTCCATACTAGGAACTTTCAACATATTATTTTTCATTCATTCATTTATTCATTCATTCTTATGCTTTGCCCAGGATCTCACAGCATGCCAGGGGCAAAGTTGGGACCAAAATCAAAAACTAAAATCAAAATCCCTTAACTTTACTCCTCAGTGAATACTTCTTAAGAAAAGTGAATATCCACTCCTTGACTTGTTTTATGTTGGACTTGGGTATGTTGTAGCTTTTTAATTAGAACCAACCACATAAAAATTCCTAGTTTTTTTTTTCTCTTTTATGAATTGAACTATAAATACCATTACCCTTTTATTCTAACATTCCCTACTTAGAGAATCCCCTGCTAAAATATCTCATAACTCCTTCTAGAAGACCCACTATTAGAACAGAAAGAAATTTTTCCCCTTGTCTTATGTTCTCTGAAGCTCTCAGATAAAATTTTCTTGCCATTCTGAATCCTGGAGACTTAGGGATTCACACAGCACTTAGGTCACCAGAAACTAGAGCAAGAAGAGAACTTAGAAATTATTTCATCTAACCAAATCATTTTACATAAGGAAATTGAGGCCCAGAGAGGTGAAGTAACATGCCTAACATGACAGAGTTCCTTATTACTAGTTCATGTTCTTTCCGCTGTACCACACACTACACCACTGCTTCTGGGATCCGTGCATTTCCAGAAAGTCTTCAACTAGGTCCTCCCAGGTGCAAGTCCACAGATAGATGTCTGCCACTTCATTTTCTACAAAAGGAAGAAACAGCAAATAGACCACGTATCAAGAAGCTAGAAAATATTTATCCGATCAGATGAGCACAAATAAAACTACCAGCAAACTCTCTTGGGAAAAGGGGAGAAAGGGATAATGTAGCCTGTTTTTTGACATAAAATGACATTGTAGTATTATGTATAAAACTGAAGGATTTTTTGTGGTTCTCCATTTTGTTGGGAGTTGTTTGCTATAAAATACAAGTTTCAAAATTTTAAAACTTAAGAAGGAAAATATTTGCAACACCCACCTGCTGTGGATGAGAAATGTGTGATTTTTTTTAATTTTGAAAGAATGTGGGTTGTTTGGGGTCTTTTTTTAAGGAAGAAAAATCTGTAAAATTAGGATTTTAAAAGTAACTTTAAGAGAAGACCTCCACTTACCAATCTTCTCTGGGGAGTAATACTGAGGCAAAGTACCTAGAGTGAACAAAGACAAAGTTATTTTAATCAAACATTTGTTAAATATCTACTATGTGTGGATATGATGACAAAAGTGGGAACAATTCCTGCCTTCAAGGAGCTTGTCTAGCCATAAGGTACAATGTGTACATATGCAAAAATACAGAAATAGATATTTTGTATATATGTATATATACATATAGATTGTGCACCTATGTGTGTGTATATATATATATATATACATATATATATTATTATTGTTGATTTTTGTCCTTCATTCTCAAAGAGGAACAATGATATCTGGAGGGTGATGCCTTGACTTGCAAGTAAATAGGATTTAAGTGAGGCAGGACTGTGAAAAGTCATCAGCCTCATCCTCTCCTCCAGAGTCATTTGGTGTCCAGTGGCAAGACATAGGTCAGAACAACTGGCGATAGTCCCAAATGCAGTAGGAGACCTTGGCCTTTTTAAGATCAGGTCTTTCCCAGGTCTCAGTTTGTCTGAGGCAAAGCCCATTTAGTAATTAAGGGCTAGGTAAGAATTGAGGCAAAATATGGCCTAGTTTGCTTGGTTCACAAAAGAATCAGTCTGCAAGGGGAAGATCTCAGGGTTTCTGGCCAGAACAGAAACAATTGCTATTTACACTCACTCTCAGCCATCAAAAGCTAAACAAAGAGCCATACGCAAATATACATATATGATACTAGATTATTTGTAGAAGTTTTGAATTAAGTCTTGAGGACAACTAGAGAGTCTAAGAGGAGAAGATGAAGAGGTTATCGTCCATGTAATCGCAGACACGGTGGACACACAGTGCAAAGGTAGAGAGAAAGAAAATATTCCCTGATGCCCTTCTCAAAGATTATTTAGATTTAGACCGCCCTAGGGATTACTGGGGAGAAACAAAGCTGATTCAGCCTAACACCCCCAAATGACTAAATGTGGAAAGAAGCTGGAGAAAAAAAAAGGCTGGGATGACAACCAAAAGAAGTCCAGACTGAAGGTCAGGAAACTTGAGTTCCAATATCTTTCCTTTTCTGCCTCCAAGTCACTGTGTGACATCAGGCAAGTCATCTTGCCCTCTCTGGGACTCAGTTATCCATGTGTAAAATGGGCATAAACAAAAATATAACAATGGAAAAAAAATCCTCTCCCACATACAAATTCATAGAATTGTTAACACAGCAAACATGAAAGCATTTTATGGTCCTTCAGAAAAGAAAGGTATATAAATATTAGTATATTAAACCAAGTAATCTGAAACACCAATTTCATTTTTATCTTAAATTTATAGCATTATTACTATGAGACTGTAGCTTTTCTGTTGCAAATATGTCTTTAGCCCTATTACAAATTCATATCTGAACAGAGGGAGAAGTAGGCCTATTTGGCTGAGTATTGGGAGCTAAAATCCGTTATACTCCATATGGAGAAATTTGCCCAGCTACAAATGGCCACATGGATGCTTGCCCAACTTTGGAGTCAGGGAACATTTTAAAGTCACTGTAGAGTTCCCAGCTTTGACTTGAACTAAGCCTAAAAAAACCATGTTGAGTTCGTTCTGCTGCCTCATTCTGCTTTCCAAAAGTCATTGAAAAAAAAAAACATCTCAAATCCTCAGTGTTCTGGTTCATTCTCTGTTCATTTTACTTATATCAAGTCAGAATAACTTGATGTTTGCATTCCTTAATGGTTATGGCACATTGATTCATCTTGAATGGGTCTAAATGATTTTCCAGACTTGGACAAGGATCATCAGGATTCTACATCAGTTCTCCAATGCATAGATAACACTATGACTATTAGTCCATAAATCAATGTGTATATTATAGTAGGCACTATACTAAATCGCCAACAAAAATGGTGAATAGAATATAAGCCTCTTGGGAGCAAGGGCTCTTTGCTTTCTTCATCCTATCCCCAGCAGTAAGCACAGTGTCCTGCACATAGTAGGCCAGACATTTAAATACTTACTCAATTGAATTTATATGCAGAGTATGTGCATATGACCGAGTGTAAATATATTTAGCTGTCACATACACACTCATACCTGCACCCCTCAATTTGTACTTTGTATTTTTTCTGCATGAAGAAACCCAATTGTACTGAAAGAAAATGAAGCATCTGTCCTATCATCATCATTAGAGCTCTATTTTTATATATCATTATTACTTGTGTTACAGTAGATTGCATTACTAAAAACCCAGTCTCTGCTTCACTTACGCCAATTGAATGTCATGCCAAACTCATTTGATGACAACCTTGCCCTCATTTCTATATTGGTGACTAGGATAGCAATCCCTTTAAAATAGTGCCCTTGTCTTTGTACCTGGCTAACACTGCAATGAGAACAATGAGAACTACATGAGAAGTACCAGATGAGCAGCACAGAGAGCAAGGGCTAGAAAATCATCCAGGAATAATATCTATAAAGTGAAAGTGTTGTACAATCATCTGCAGAATTTAGCCAGTGTAGACAGGTTATCTGAATCATTTGGATGTGAACTTTTTTCTGCAATAGCAGATTTAGAGGTGGCGGGTGAGGGTTGTTTATATTGAATTGTCTTAGCTAATTGACTGAAGTATCAACTATTGTAGCATGCGTTTAGACATAGAGTAGAAACATCCTGTGGCCAGGGGCTAATTTGCAAATGTTGTTGTTCAGTCATTTTCAGTCAGGTTCTGTGAAGTTTAGATTCAGCCAAAGGGCCACACTTGAGGACCTGGAGGGCCACATGTGGCCTCAAGGCTGCAGGTTCCCCACCCCTAATCAAGATGATCTCTAAGGTTTCTTTCAGCTCTAATAAATAGTCTAAGAATTCTTATGATCTAATAAGCCCTGGGAGAGCGTGGTGACACATACCTGTATTTCCAGCTACCAGAGAAGCTAAAGCTAGAGTATCTCTTGAGCTCAAGAGTTCTGAGCTGCAAGAGACTATGCCAGCTGAATATCTGCCCTAAGTCTGATTTTAATATGATAAGCCCCCAGGATCAAGGGGCCACCAGGTTGTCTAAGGAAGAACAAACCAGCCCAGGTCAGAAAGTAGGGCAGCTAAGAGGATCTGCGCCAATGAAAGTGGGATAGGGCTTATGAGTAGCCCCTGTACTTCCAGACTGGATGAGATAGGAAGAGTCACCCTTTTAAAAAAGAAGTAGTAAAACAGATGGTGAATATTTCAAATAAGTATCACTGAATACCACCTCTCTGGTTCTTAGGGTGGTTGAGGCTATCGCTACTGTTTGCAATGAGAACTTTTCAGTTCCTTACTTCTTAACTAATTACATCTATTCTTTGAACTCTAAGATTTTTTCACTACCTCCTCCAATACTATTTATAAAGGTCTTGAAAAGTAAGTGGAAAGGGAATGGGGAGGGGGGAGAGTGGGGTGAAAGAAGGGAGGGCTGACTGGGGAATGAGGCAATCAGAATACATGCCATCTTAGAATGGGGGGGGAGGGTAGAAATGAGCAGAAAATTTGTAACTCAGAATCTTGTGGAAATCAATGTTAAAAACTACAATATTAAATAAAAATGATAAAACTTTTTAAAAAAATAACAGTCTTGAGCCCAGAAGTTATGACTTTTGCAAAAGACAACTTCAGCTGCTCTATTTATTGTTGAGAGTAACATCTGCATTATTTGCCTGACTAAACATAACATCTGGAGTTCAGGCTGTATGAAGAGTTAGTCTTAGGGAGGCAAGTTGGGAATTGCAGATTCTAGAGTAGGGTTCTACTCTATTTTTCTGTCAAATTCCCAAAGCCTGATTGCTTCCTACCAAGATGCCATGGTAAAGGGGGTGGGGAGGAAGGATATGCCCTTTGCAGCTGGTCATAAGCCTGCTCTCCACCTATATTTTGAAAATTCCAGACCCATAGGATTATGTGTCTACTTATTCCTTCTACACACTAGGATGACCGATGGCTGACATCATTGGCTGGCCAAAGTACTGTCTTCATTAGAGGCCACAGAGGCAAAAGAGATAGGCAAACTGGCTGATCTTTGACAAAACTGTGAAGTAGGTGAATCTTGTCTTTTACATCTTCCCAATTCTCCTTTCGAGTAAATCTCTATGTTTCTGTTGTTGTGTTCTCTCTCTCTCTCTCTCTCTCTCTCTCTCTCTCTCTCTCTCTCTCTCTCTCTCTCTCTCTCAAACACACACACACACACACACACACACACACACACACACACAAATTTCCTCCTGCTTTGGGAATCTGGCTTACTCTCAACTGACTATCAAATAACCCTTTAAGATATTTTATGAAAATGTTCTAAGGTGTCACAGCTTCTAGGGCTATTTGAATTTAATAAGTAACTTTGGAAGAGCAGAAAGCCCTCAAAACCCAGAGGAATGAATATCAAGGCGGAATTCCAGGAACTCTGCCAGGTATAATGAGGAAAAACCATACTGTGTAGGTGGCCTCCTACTCCACATATCACCTAAGCCCAGCCTTGACAATAATACTAGACTTCTGGCCTTGTTTAATTTCAGTCCAGATAATGATGGAGAAAATCAGAAACTCTCACCAAAATTAAGATATTCAATGCCCCCCACTGCTTCCCCACCAAATATACACAGAAGGAAATTAATTAATCTGACAGGATTTTATTTTTCCCACAGCAGAGCTGTATTCCTGCAAACCACTATACCAAAGGAAGTCTGCATGATAAAATCCAGTGCTTTTCCAGGTATAAATGTTAAGCTAATAGTGATATAATTTCCTAAGTTTAATTCCCTACCTTTCCTCACCCCCACCAGATACATTTTCCTTTGTCCTTTTCCATTCTCAGGGCATAGAACTGTAACCAGAATTACCAGAAATTTATCTAAAGATATTAAAAAACAGAGGGTGCTAATAGTATATGCATCTTTCTGCAACATAGAAACAACTGAATTTAGCACCTGGTTACCAAGAAAAAATAGCTAAAATAGGAAACTATAAGAAGCTCACCTCAAGTGAATACCTCCACAGCCTACTACACACCACTTTCCCCTATACCTCCTCTGGCAGCAGTGTCCCTGGCAACAGCCTTGTGGTGCCCCAGAGTCCTCCCCCACTTTCCACTGAAAGCATTCATCAATGTTTTATATAAAACTCTGGGCACCAGTTTCTAAAATTTCTAGTTGTAGCTCTGCCAAGGCACTTCCATGAGGAGAAATGTAGCTGAGCACCTTGTATCACTCTTAAGCAAACAGAGCCTGCAGAGGTGAATAAATTAAATCTTAAATTATAATATATAGATCTTTTTGAGCTTGAAGTTTCCTGAATTCTCATTCCAAGTGTTCTCTGGTGTTGGATGACAACTGACTAGTTTGGGTGAAAGTATAAGTGTGAATAGGCAGTTAAGTGGCACATGGATAGAGTGCCTCACCTAGTGTCAGAAAGACTCATTTTCCTAAGTTCAAATTGGCCTCAGATACTTACTAGCTGTGTGACCCTGGGCAAGTCACTTAACTCTGCCCCATTTCCTCATCTGTAAAATGATCTGAAGAAGAAAATGGCAAACCATGCCAGTATCTTTGCTAATAAAACCCCAAATGGGGTCATGAAGAATTGAACATGAGTGAACACATATGTGTGAATATGTATTCACATGTATATACCTTTATGTCAAGCAACATTTTATCTCTCAGCATTTATTGAATGTCCACAAAGTATTGTAAACGTTGAAAATCTGACCTATATTTTCGAGAACCTAACAATCCAGTTAGGAAGACAGGAGAAAGACTGAGTACAGGAGATGAAATGGTGCCCACTGTGCCAAGATCAAATGTCAGATAAAGAAAGAGCAGTCATTTAAAGATCAGACTTCTTGAGTCATCAGACCTTCAAAATGTAGTCTTGAACCTAAAACTAAAGGGGCTCTGAATCATGAAAATGATTCTTACACTTATATCACAAACAGAGGCCCTCAGGCTTTCAGACAGTGATGTAGGAGTATGTAGTAACTAAGATGACTGACTTAATCTTTTTATTTTTCTGGTTTCCCCATACGTAAAGCACTTTGCAAACCCTAAGGTGTTATATAAATGCTAGCTATAATTATTCTTCCTCGCTTAAAAAAAACATCAGATTAGAAATAGAGGTAAAGAAGAGGAGAAGATTGCAAGTCAAAGCTGGCATAATGAAAGGGTACAATGGACAAAGAAAGGTTAGAAAGTCAAATGGCCATTAGCAGGCTGAGGGCCATTCAATGTTGAGTTGAGTTTGAATTGGGGAAAAGAGTTCTAGATCTCAATATGAAAATTCAAAAATTTAAGTGAAAATTTAAAAATGACAAAAATACGTTCAATATGCTTTTTAACAAGGATAGGAAATGGACATATACTTCAGAAAGTATTCAAAATAGTTAAATATATATGGGAGGCATGTGTGTATACATATATATTGTATATGTATACATACACATATATACATATATAGACACATACAGATATACACACATGTGTACTTGTATACATATACATATATATACATAACTGTGTGCATGTGTACATGCATTCATACATACATGCATGTATACATACACAGGGGCAACTAGGCAGTATAGTAGATAGAGTGCCAAACCTAGAGTCAGGAAGACTCTGGCCTCAGAAACTTGCTAGCAATATGACCCTGGCCAAGTCACTTAACCCCGTTTGCCTCCATTTCCTAGTCTGTAAAATGAGCTTGAGAAGGAAATGGAAAACCTTTCCAGTATTTTTGCCAAGAAAACCCCAAACTGCTTCACAAAGGAGACATGAATGAAAAATATTATATAAAGATATGTGTATATATGCGAGTGTGTATACATGCACACACACACACACACACACACACACACACAGTTTCATTGTTTGAAGAAGTAAATTTCAATTATCTCAAAAATTCATTCTATGAAATGGAAATTTCATTTCCCAGTGAGGCTAAATAAATGGCCTATGTCTTTTCATGTACATATTTAGGCTAAAAACCTTCAATAATAGGTGAATTAAACAGGAGCACTCATGTTGATACTACTGCCCTTTGTGTTAAGGATGGATTATTTAAATTAAGGTTTTGGCTTCTTTACAAATAGTTAACCCTCTGAAATGATATTGAAGTGCAAAAGCTAAGCTACTGTAGTTGCATTCCTCTTTGGTTCCCAGCAGGAATTTTCCCATATTCTTTGGATGTGTTGAGAACCTTTAGTAATAAACCATTAGGTTGAGAACAGTGCTGCCAGGATAGGCATATCTGCATGATTAATATTAGTAATGACTTTTATAGTATGCTTCCAACTTTTCTAGTTTCTCCTATTAAAAAAAATTCCCCTCCTCATGAGCAGTTAGGTATAGTAGAAAGAGCACACTGAGTAAGGAGTCCACTGAGTTCGAGTCTTGACTACACTACTTATTAGTTGTGTGACATTGGGGAAATCATTTTATCTCTCTTAGCTTTGGTATCCTCCTTTGTAACGTGAGAATTGGATCACTTGATATCTACAGTTTCTTCTAGTCATATGAGTCTATGAAAACAAAGAGCATTACTTTTCCTTTATTCATCCTAAACAAATATTTATTAAGTACCTATTGAATATTGGTCCCAACATCAGCTCCTAGAAATGCAAAGTACATTAAGATATAGTCCCTGCTCTCTAGAAGGTTCTAATTTGGTTGAACAGCAATAAGTATACCTAAAAAAAATTACAAACAATACCAGATAGCACAGTTTTGGTTCCAAAAGAATAGAAGGAATTAATGAAAACAATATTTATTAAGCATTTACCTGGTAAAAGCACTGTGCAAAACACTCAGCATACAAGCAGAAAAGTAAGACAATCCCTATTCTCAAGGCACTCATATTCTGATGAAAGGGACAATATCGCAAGATTTTGGTAGCAAGAATTTTCTTTTCTGGGTCTTCAGTAGCTGTGGCTGTAGCACCTGTAACCATTCTGGAGAATAATTTGGAACTATGCCTGAAGGGATATAAAACTGTGCATACTCTTTGACTCAGTATGACTCACTACTAGGTCTGTATCCCAAAGAAATCAAAGAAAAAGGGAAAGAACCTATGTACAAAAACATTTATAGCAGTTTTTGTAGTGGCAAATAATTGGAAATTGAGGGATGCCCACTAATTGGGGAATGGCTGAACAAGTTATGGCATATGATTGTAGTGGAATACCATTGTTTCATAAGAAATGATGAGCAAGACAGTTTCAGAAAACCCTAGAAAGACTTACATGAACAATGCAAAGTGAAGTGAACAGAACCAGAGGAACAGTGTACACAGTAACAGCAATATCATGTGATGATCAATTGTGAATGAGTTAGCTGTTCTCAGCAGTATAATGATCCAAGACAATTCCAAAGGACTTATGATGAAAATGCTATCCACCTCCAGAGAAAGAACCAAATGCAGACCAAAGAATACTTTTTTTACTTATTTTTTCTTGGTTTGGGGGGAGGTGGTTGGTCTATGTTTTCTTTCACAACATGGCTAATATGAAAATGTTTTAAATGAAATTGCTTGACTTCTCAGGGATGGGGGGAAGAAGAGAGGAAGGAAAAGAACTTGAAACTCAAGATTTGAAACAAATGTTAAATTATTTTTACATGTAATTGGAAAAAATAAAATATTTTAAACAGAAAAGAAAAAGAAATTCGAAAGACTTAAGAACTTTAATCAATCAGTGGTCATTATCAATTATGATTCCCCAAGGAATGGCGATGAAACATGGTACCTACCTTCAGACGGAGAGATAAATTCGGGCTACAAAGTAAGACATGGTCATCATGGGACTTTGTTTTGCCGGACTATTACTATCTGAGAAAAATAAGTCATTTTTATTTCTTTAAGTGGGATGGGTGGGGGTTTGGGAGAATATTGAGAGACTAGAGTGGGAATACCAAAATGAAAAAAGAAAAAGAAAAAAGTAAGAAAAGAGGATCATTAAAGCATTTTTAAAAATCATAAAAAGGAAACAGAACAAAGGTTAGTAGGAAACATAGACAAGCAAGATAGCTTTGAAAGAAAAACAGTTTAGATGTATTAGATGCTTTAAAAGAAAAGTAAATTGTTCATGATATAGATTCATCATTTCATTGTGCAGTCCCCTTCTCCATTCTCCTTTATCTACGGAAACTCTTATTCTATTTGGTTTTGGTTAAGTTCAGTCTACGAAAAGAAAAAAACTATTTCTAAATGCTTCTAGAATTTACAAAATAAAAAGAAAATAGAGATTAGAAGGTACATAATGTATTTGGGAAACTTTTCTCCCATGTGTCCAGTGCCTTTTTCAAGTTTACTATACTAATGGCCAAGGAACCAATGGTGATTACAAGCTCCTTCTTACTTTTTGTGGTAGCAAAAACCTGTAAACAAATTGAGGGATCATCAACAGGAGAATGACTGAACGAATTTTAATATGTGAATGCAATGGAGTATTACTGAACCATAACAAAGGATGAATTTGAAGAATTCCGAGAAAAAGGGGAAGATTTATATGAAGTGATAGAGATTAAAGAAAGCAGAACCAGAACAATGTATCCAATGACAATAATAATGTAAAGGCAAACATGGAAAGACATTAGAAATCAGATCAAGTCAGAACTATGACCAATCATAGTTCCAAAGAACTAGAGCTAAAATGCCTCTTCCTCAGCACAGTGATGGTAGACTAGTCAAGGGTATGATAAAGCCAGCTCAAACCAAATGAGGAAAACCCATCCTTAAATTTTCATTGTAAGCACTTACACCTTGAAAATCCACAAAAGCTACAAATCAGGGCTTGAGTTATTGATTGTTGGATTTTTTTTTAATCTAGACCTAAGAAAGTGATAGCAAAATTGTAATAGTGCAGATTAAATATTTACTGCCACACCACTGACAGTCAAGGAATATTACACCCCTGTGAGTTATTATATATTAGGCTTTGCTTAACTATTTTTCTTCACTATGATGGTAAGTTCTAAGGGTTTGGGGGCATTATACAATTATTGTGAAGTAATCATGGTGGAGAGAAAAAGCAAAAAGCATAAAAAATGCTTTTTTAAGGCCCTCTTTTCCCCTCTTGGATCTATTACCGAGTTATACAGTGATCATTTGCTTCTCAGTTAAGATTTTCTAAGTGGGTGCTCAGTGCAAACTCGATAGAAACTTCAAGCCGTAGCTATGCACTGGTAGTTTACAAATTAATGGTTTACACTTGCTAGAGGAAGAATACATAAGAACTTCATAAGAGGAAAGGTGTCACTTTGAAATTCAGATTTCAGGAACAGATTTTTTTTTGTTCAAATTGGTTACACTGGTACTTCTAATTCCCGTATTGTGAGATTATAACATATCAGTGTGTAGAGATTAGGGCCTGACAAATTCATTGACTGTATTCTTATTCAGATCAATCTTCTGGATGTAACTCATTGACTGCCACTGGCTCTGTGGTAGGTCCTGTATTGGAGCAATGGTGCCACCTTGTGGCAAGAAATATTTCCATTTGGGAGGACTGGATGGATGGATGGATGGATGAGAATATTCTTCAGAAACAGCCTCCTTCCAGATCAGGATCATCCCTGGCCATGACTCTACCACAGACTGACTGAGACATGATTAGGTCATGAAGATTTCCTCCTAAACATCATGTACTGAAGCTGTAAGAGATCAAAGCCATCTTGATACTCAGTGGAATAGGTGGTTGTCCAAATATTCAATTCAAATCAACAAATATTTATCACATTCTTATATATAAGAAATTAAGTTAGGGACCAAGGAAGATTAAAAAAAATACATGACACCTATCCCTGAAAGATGTTGCATTGTATTTGAGAAGAATATGATAAGTGAATTTTTTTTGTTGTTCAGTCCTTTCAGTTGTATCTGATTTTTCATGACCCCATTTAAGGTTTTCTTGGCAGAGATACTGGAGTGATCGGTCATTCCTTCTCCACCTCATTTTGCAGATGAGGAAACTAAGGCAAACAGGATTAAATGACTTGCCCAGGGTCACACAGCTAAGAAGTGTCTGTAATGCCAAGCAGGGTGGGACTTTCTGCCCTTTTTTTGTTTGAGTGCTTCTCAGTACTAAGGCGATCTCAAGTGCCTTTGATTGAGTCTTGCCTTTGTTTCAATCAAGAGTCTTTGATTAATTCAAGAGTCTTTGAAGACCTGCTTAAGTCACAGGGAGATCTAGGTCTCATGGGTTTGAGTTGCATGGTTGTGATGCCTTCTGAACCAAAAGAAGTTTATATATACTCTGGGGTTAGCATTTTGTTTCAGGGCTCACTCACTGGAAGAGCATTGTGCAATTTGACCAGACAAGACTCTGGGTAGCTGTTGGAGCCCCCCGGATTTGAAAATCCAGATGTTGGTGCTTCTCTGTCTGGTAACTATGTATTAATGTCTTAGACAAACAGATAGAAGCCTGTCTGTTGATTTGTATTTATTTGGTCTGTTTATATAATTTCTGCTTGTAATTTCTGTTTGTGTTTTCTCTGAAGTTCAGGGTGCTGTCTTTTTCCCCCTGAACTAAGTGAATAATATGTGTGTGTGTGTGTGTGTGTGTGTGTGTGTGTTTAATTAAAGACTGTTAACCCCTTAAAGTTGCTTTCCTTAGAAAAGCAGTTCAAAGAATCTGTGCTAGCAGCCTTCCTGTGTGCTGGTATTTTTGGCCTTACACAGCCACAGTAGTGGCAAGTAGCATTGTTGTTACAGTATCTGAGGCCAAATTTGAACTCAGTAAGATAAGTCTTCCTGACTTGAGACTCTGCTTTATCTACTGTGCTATCTAGCTACAGAAGTGCATAGGAAGAGTCAAATACAGTGCTGTCAAAGGTTTAGGTAGGAAAGGATCACTTGTAATTAGTGGAATCAGGGAAGATTTTTAATACAGAAGGTAGCAACCAAGGTGACCTTGAAGGAAGAAAGGATTTAGTTTATCATACTACCAGCCTATAAGCACCATGAGGGCAGGGAATCTATTTAATCTTTATAATTCACCAGAACACAGTAGGTACTTAATAAATGGTAGCTACATTCAATAAATCAGAACGGAATTGAATCATCAGAGATACAGGGTACAATTTATTCTAGGGATGGGAAAATAGCATGTACAAATGATAAAATGAGTTCAAAGAACAAGATAAGATCAGACTAGCCAGTCATCTACTTTGGCTAGAATATGGACTTTGTGAAGGGAATAGTGTGAAATAAGGCTAGAAAAGCAAGTAGGAGCCAGATTGTGGACAGCCTTAAATAAACGCTAAGGAACTGAATTTTGTCTTTTATGTAATGGAGTTTTTAAGCAGGGAAGACATGACCAGACCTCTGCACTAGAAAGATCGCTTTGGCCCCCATATGAAGTATAGGTTGAAAAAAGGAGAAACTGGAGCCAGAAAGATCAGTAGCAGGCTGTTCCAATAGTCCAAGCCAGAGATACTGTGAGTATAGAGATGGTATAGAAATATCACAAAGGTAGAATTGATAGAAATGTGCAACTGACTGAATGAGTCTCAGAGACTGGGGAAATGGTAATACCATCAGTAGAAACAGGCAGAAAAAGTTAAGAGGAATATCAGGGCTAAGAAGGGAGATAAGTTCAGACTTAGGTATGTTAAGTTTTGAATGAGACATTTTAATGGGATATCCAGGTAAGGCCATCATATAGGTAATTAGATATTTAGAACTGAAGCTTAGAGTAGAGGACAAAACTAGAGATATGTAGTCATCCATACAAAAATGATAAGTGAAAATATGGGTGTGACTTGGTGAGGCAGCAGAGCATAGTGGATAATGCTAGACTTGGAGCTAGGAAAACCTGAGTTCAAATCCCATCTCAAAAATGCATTACCCTTATGACCCTGGGCAGGTTACTCCATCTCTCAGGGCTATATTCAAGGGTTATATTCTAAGAGTTATATATGTAACATAGCATATGTGTGTGTGTGTATATATATATATATATATGCATATATATATATTTTCAACTTCTAATCTTTCCAACTCTAACTCTATGATCCTAAAATCCTATAAGTGGATAAGATGATTAAGTGACAGAATGTATAAGGACAGAGAAAAATAATGCATTGGGTAATATCCAAAGTTGAGTGATAGAAGAAAGAAGAGAAATCAGCAAAGGAGACAGAGAAAAAGTGGTATTAGAGATAGTAGGATTGCTAGGATGGATAAATATTAAAGAAATTTTAAAAGGTTTGGTTAAAGATATGGAATATTGCAGAAAATCAAGAAGAATGAGATGTGTACCCCAAATGGCACTATGGAAGATATTTGATCCTTTATACTCCATCCTCCTTCTGGAAGGAGAGAAACTGAATCTCACCTAAGCTTTATCTCTCTCACTAAAACCACGCCTGTTTCTACCTTGCCCCTTTTCTTTTCTTACCAGGTAGGTGGAGATTTAATCAATCTTACCCTGATTAGCTAGCTAACTCTCAGTCTAGAGGTAGCATGATGGTCCTCAGGTCTATCTGGTTCCTTCATTTTTGTTTTTTGTTTTTTAAGTTTTATGGAGTTTATAATAGACAAAAAGTTAATAAAACAATCAAAATAGCTCATAGACCCACAATTAGGAAAATTCTTAAAATTCAGAGAGAGGTTTGGGTCTTTGTCCTAATTTAAAGTTTTATGTATCTAATGTACTGCTGGTGAAGTTGTTAACTGATCTAACCATTCTGCAGAGCAATTTGGAGCTACGGCCCAAAGGGTCACAAAGCTATGCACACCCTTTGATCCAGAAATAACATTGCCAAGTCTGTATCCCAAAGAGACTAGAAAAAGAACCCATTTGTAGAAAAACTACTTATAGCAGTTCTTTTTGGTGACTAAGAATTGGAAATCTAGGGGATGGCCATCAGTTGAGGAATGGTTAAACAAGTTGTGGTATATAATTGTGATGGAATATTATCATGCTATAAAAAAATGACAAGCAGAATGATTTCAGAAAAAAACGGGAAAGACTTCCATGAACTGATACAAAGTGAAATGAGCAGAATCAGGAGAACATTGTACACAATAATAGCAATATTATACAATGATCAACTGTGAATGATTTAGCTGTTCTCAGCAATACAGTGATCTAAGACCATCCCAAAGGACTCATGATGAAAAATGTTATCCATCTACCCAGAAAGAACTGATGTTGTCTGAACATAGACTGAAGCATACTATTTTTCACTTTCTTCCTCTCTTTTTTTGTTCAACTCTTCTTGCACAATATGGCTAATATGGAAATGTTTGCACACATATAACCTGTATCAAATTGCTTACCATCTCAGGGAGACGAGATGGAAGGGGAGGGGAGGGGGAGGGAGGGAGAAGAGAGAGGAGGAGGGAGGGAAAAGGGAGGGAGGGAGGGAGAGGGAGAGAGGGAGAGAGGGGGGGGGAAGAGAGAGAGAGAATTTGGAACTCAAAATTTAAAAAAATGTTAAAAGTTGTTTTTACATATAATGGGGGGGATTTCAGTAATGTTTTATATATCTCTCTAGCTAATCCCTGGCTTATTTATATTTAGAGCAAAAGCAGGACTTGGGAAACATGTAAAAGGATAAAGCAGAATATATTATAATGTATGCTCCTGAAAAGTTGGAGAAAGAGTAAACCTTTCGTCTATAAAGAGGAGAGTAAAACTGATCATTTCTTTTTTTTTTGGAGGGGGGGGAAAGGCAGAGCAATTGGGGTTTAAGTGACTTGCCCAAGGTTACACAGCTAGTGTCTGAGGCCGGAGTTGAACTCAGGTCCTCCTAACTCCAGAACTGGTGTTCTACTCACTGCACCACCTAGCTGCCCCCAAAATTGATAATTTCAGTCCAACTCCTATACTCTGAGATCCTTGCTGGGCCTGATGGCCCACTTTGATCTGCCCCTTCTCTCCTGCAGCTCGGCCCTCTTTCCAATTTCCCCTTTTCAGTTTTTCCTTTCAGTCATTGTCTCTATGCCACTGATTCTTTATAACTCATTAAGCCCAGTCAGGGTTACGGACTGTCTCCCCCACTGCTCCTCCTCTCAGCTCTTATAGTCCTGTTCCCTCCTTTAATTCTCTATTACAGAGAGCGTGCTTTCCTTTAAGAACTCCCAGGAGTCATTCAAGATCACCTTCCATTTCAAAGACAACAATAGTCCCAAATTACTCTCAGGGCTGAAAGAGAATGTTTGTCCCTATCGACTGTAAATCCCATGATTCCAGTCAGTTTTCAAATCCCTTATTGCAAGAATAAGAAGAAACCACTGGATTTGGCAATTAAGTTGTCATAGTGTTCTTGAAATGAGGCATTTAAGAAGGCCATCTCATCCTCTGACACGAGAGAGCATGGATGAAGACACAGAGAACTTTTGTCAAGGAGATTAAACAAGGGAACCCAAGATGGATGGTTGCCATCTTCTCAGAAAAGGAGGTAAGAAAAACTGCTAAGAAAGAAAAGAGCAAGGGTTGGGGGCTGGAAGAGAGAGAAGGTCAGGATCAGTGATTCTGAATGATATAATAGAGCTGAGAAGAAATGGACAAAAAAGATTACTGTGAGGACACAAGTGATTTTTAGAGGATCTGATTTTTTTTAATTCTTCCAGTAGCACAATGTTCCTTCAAAGCAGGGCAAAGAAGGTGAGGGGAAAATCCAGGGTTGGGAATGAACAGAGAAAGAACAGTAGAAGTTTAAAGTAGCAAGGGAATCAAACACTGATAAGTATCTATCAGTGGATGAGCTTGCCAAAGGAGCAAGCCTGTTAAGGATGAGAAGCAAAGTAGAGTAAGGATAATGGATGTGGAGAAAAGAGAAGGGAAATCAAGGGACCTGAAGTCATGATGAAAGTGAAAAGCCGGTTCAGGACTGAAGGTTGGGAGAAGTGGGAAGACAGGTGATTGTGATCAGAGATAGGAATATCAGAATTTAAAGTACTGAAGGATAAGTAGTTTTGAGTGATGGTGAGTTCTAAGATATGACATTCCCAATAGACATTGAGATAACATTGAGATAAAAGCAGGGATGTGCTAGAGTTGGCTCATACTGGCTTGTGGGAGCCAATTGTTAAATTTGTAATGTAAACATTTACATCTCAGAAGTTACAAATAAGGGCTTATTTATTGTTTTGTTGATTGTTGATTTTGAAAAGCTATGGACAAAATGTGAATAATGTAAATTAAACCTTAAAGTGTTCCCTGTACATGGTTTGGTTTGGTTTTCCTGGAAACTGGTTGTTAAACATTTACCACCACACCCCTAGGTAGAAATCACTGCAGTTGAAAAGATTAAAGAATTGTAATGCCACTGTTAGGACAACTCTTCAAATGTATTAGTTGACTGATTGACAGATTGTTATACACCTCTAGGATATCCGCCCCTGTGATAAAAGCTATGGGAATTCAAGAGAGAAAGAGAAGACATAGTCACCATTCTTGAAGAGTTTAAAGTCTAGCTAGAGAAATAAAACCTTCTCTATAGTCTCCTCAGAATCTCAAGTCATTGGTCCAACTTGTCTGACCATCTGACCAGGAGGTGCACCATAAAAAACAACTTATTTCTATAAAACGAAATAAGACTTATTGACATTAAAACATATGTAAAAAAATGTAAAGATATGTTTAAAAAAACCATAAAGATATGTAAACAGTCCTTCCCCAAAAGTTGGAAGTGCCATTTTACCAAAAGCTGACATGGAGGAGGGATTAGACTTGTTCTGGATAGCCTCCAGAGGTGAGAACTATGATCAAGCTGTAGAAGTTACAATAACATAGATTTTGACTCAGGATAGAAAGATTTTTTTTAAGTCAGCTTTCTAAAAGCAGGTACCTTTAGCACCTCTATTTAGAAATTATTTTTGGCAGGGTAACTGGGGTTAAGTGACTTGCCCGAGGTCACACAGCTAGTACATGTGTCAAGTGTCTGAGGCTGGATTTGAACTCAAGTCCTTCTGACTCCAGCATCAGTGTTCTACTTGGTGCTCTACTCACTGTGCCACCTAGCTGCTCTTTCCCCATTCTAAAGGTGCAGAAGAAGCTCAAGTATTCTTGTCTATAAAATGGGGGGAGAGTTTGGATAAGATCCTTTCTAAGGTCCCTTTTAGTTCCAAATATATGATCCTATTGTTCCCTCATCCCTAGGAATAAAAGTCCTTGTGAACAGAGTGGGGGGGCGGGGGGAAAACATGGTAATTGTACATAAAGTTGGTAAAGATCTATAGTGTGGAATGAGGATTACATCTGTTTTCTTAGCCCCGATGGGCAGAACTTCCAGGCAAAAATTTGAAATAGATGGATACAGATTTGACATAAAGGAAAGGTGTTCTAACTATGAATAAAATGAGTTGCCCTGGGAGATAGCAAGTTGCCTATCCCAAAAACTATTTAAGTAGAACCAAGATGATAATTAATGTCATCGAGGGGATCCCTTCCTATTCTAATATAGGTTGGACTAGATGAAATCTGAGGTCCCTTTCAACTCTAAGATTCAGTGATTCTAAGTCCTTTCCAATTCAAAGACTATGAATCTATAATTCTAGGTGGGACATATATAGAAAATGGATACCTACAGGAGAATCCAGTCATCAAGTTGTTCTTGAGTTAGACTCTGTGCTAGATGTTTGATGGAGAGGTAGAGGGAGATACAGGGAAATGAAAAAACATCCCTGTTCTTAGCTTACGATCTGGTTGGAGAAATAAGATTGATGCATATGAAGCAATGGAAAAATACATACATATATTATAAATGTGTGTCTATACACATATAAATGCCCATATATATACATATATGACAGTATATAATTGTTTAATTTGGAAATTTAAAGAAGATGGAGATCAATAAGAGCAAAAGTAGGCCCGGAAGTCTTCATGGAGGAGTTGGAACTTGAATTGGGCCCAGTATTTGGATAGGTAAAGAGGAAAAAGAAGAAAGGAAGAATTTATGAATTGAGACAGAGAATAATGAGCATGACATGTTGAGACCAACTCAACTAGAGTGGAAGATGCACACTAAAGAGTATGGAGAGATAAGTTCAATAGTAAGGGGAGAAGGAGCAGGGACATAATCCCCAAGATGTCCTTGCAGTGAATGGGGTCAAAAGGAGGGCTAAGGAAAAGTTTAGGAGTGGGGGATACAATAAAGCTCAGCTGTCAACCTTAAACCCTGACAAGTTACAATCAATGAACAACCCTAGCAGCAGCAACAGTAGCAGCAGAGAGCAAAGGCTGTGAAGGAAAATATAGAAAAGTAGCAGAACTTTTCATCGAGAAAAACTTCACGTCAACCTCAGACTGTAAGAAACCTCCATCCATAACCACAGCATGTGCTTTCAATGCCCAAAAGTAAGCCCAGTAGGGAACATGCAAGGTAGACAGGACTGTTGGTTATATATGAATCTTTCCAGAGAGAATCGTGTGCATAGATTGTAGTCACTTTCTTTAATGTCACTTTCAGATGTGAAGAATAATCATCCAGTAAATCAATCACCAAGCATTGATTAAGTACTTACTATGTTCCAGGCACTATGCTAAACAATGGTCCACACTTCTTGCCCTCAATAATACCTTAGAAAGACAGTGAGTTGGGTGAATTCAGAGAGAGAGCTGGTAATACTCAATATTATCCAACTAAACCTTTATCTATAAGCTTAATATCATGTTTTGGGGTCTGTAGCTAGGTCTCAAAGGGGCTTTTCAGAAGAATCAGACCAGTCAGCTGATTCTAAAAGCAATAAGTCCTTTTATTTGGTACATTTTAGGGATCATCATGTGGCTTAACTGGAGATACCCAGAAGAGTATGGAGTGGGAAACAGGGATGAAGGAAAGGGTACCAGAAAAATACTGATTTATACCACCACCACCCCCTGCCAGTGACTCCTTCAAAGTAGGACAGTAGACAAGAACATGCAAATGATTATGTACAAACAAGGTACAGACAGAATTGATTTATTCTCAGACGGATTATCTCAGAGGCAAGGCACTAGCATTGGGGACTGGGAAAGGTTCCTTGCAGAAGGTTGGACTTTAGCAGAAAATTGAAGGAAGCCAAGGAAACCAGGAGGCAGAAATGGGAAGAGAGAGTGTCTCAAGCATGGGAGACAGCCAGTGAAAAGGCTGGAGTCTAGAGATGAAGTGTCTTGAGTGAAGAATGGCAAGGAGACCAATGTCACTAAATCACAGAGCAAATAAAGGGAGAAAGGTGTAAAACTGGAAAGGTAGGAAGGGGCCAGGTAATAAAGGGCTTTAAAAGCCAAACAGAGGATTTTATATTTGATCCTGGAAGTGTTGGGAACCACTGGAGTTTATGGAATAGGCTAGGGGATGACATAGTCAGACCTGAGCTTTAGGAACATAAATTTGACAGGTGAGTGGAAGATAGGCTGACATGGAGAGAAGCTGTGGCAAACTAACCGAAAGGCTATTGCAATAATCCAGGCATGAAGTGATGAGAGCCTGCCCCAAAGACAGACTATTTCTACAACAAGAGTTCTTAACCTGGGGTCTGTGAATTTGTTTTTTTCCATATTTTGATAACATTATTTCAATATAATTAGTTTCCTTTATATTTCTATTTCTTTTATTTTATGCATTTAAAACCATTATTCAGAGAAGAGAGCAACAGGCTTCTCCAGACTGCCAAAGGGGTCCATTATATAAAAAAGGTTAAGAACTGATGATCTACAGGAAAGAAAAGTATATCAAAAAGTGAAATATGTGGTTCTGATTGGCCATGGTCCATATCTGCCAAGGACTATGTATGACTTCACCAGACTGATCAGTAGACTTTATCACTCCAATTCAGTCCCATGTTTTTGCAAATCTGCCTACTATTCTTCCCTCTATTAAGCACCTACTATTTACCAGGTTCTGTGCTAAGTGTTGCAGATACAAAGTTAAAAATAGTCCCTGTCATCAAGGAATTACCAATTTAATGGGAGAAAGAACATGAAAACGTCTATGCACAATCACAATACATACAGGACAAATTAGAGAACAATCAAATTAAGTCAAGAGCAATCTCAAGGGAAAGGGTATAGGAGCTTTAAGGAAGGACTTGAAAGGAGTTCTGAAGGGTAACAGGAGAAAGCATTAATTAAGACTGGGAGAAAGCTTTGACTGGCATTATCTGGTTGTTAGGTTGAGAGAGATAAGTCAGGGGGCCTGGATGACCCAGTTTCTGTATTTTCTCTATAGATATAAGGTTCTCAAATGGAATTCTTCTGAAAAGCTGAGGAAAAGGAAGGAAAGGGGAATCAATGCTGATTTCTTTAAAGAAAAAAAATCACCCTGAATATGCCTACTTGACTCTTTCCATAACATAGTTAGGATTTGTTATCATCTATGCAAATGACTTTTGACATATGCTAACAACCAGAGTAAATGTTAAAGGTTAATGGATAATATGGATAAGCAAGGTTCTCCCAGAACAGCTTAGACAACTCTGGAGGCTCTCAGTCTCAGATGACCAATAAATGAAACACAAGTGCCCAGGTGGGAGGCACTGGGTTGTGAAAGAATGTATTAGCTGAGCAAGGTCAGGGAGAAATGAGGACATTCTGTAGTACCAGAAAAGAGTTTTGTTTTGTTTTGTTAGGATAGGATAAAATCATTCGACTAGTTAATCCTTAAATTAATAGATGTTAGGAAAAACTATGATTTGTCAGGTAAAAAAAAATTAAGGCTTTTTTCCTGAAAAGGAAACATTTCAACTACCTAAAAAAGACCAATTTTTTTCATATTTTTAAATTCCTAAAGGCAAAATTCATATGAACTAGAGCTAAAGTGAGATAATTGTCTCTGCTCACTGAACCAATCTACCTTTTGGTATTGTAGTTACAGCTGAGGTCATACAATCATAGAATCCCAGCATTGGAAGAGGCCTCAGAAATCTAGTTCAACTCCTC